>NC_143021.1:177702344-178002344 GCF_055824585.1 Amblyomma mixtum | reverse complement strand
GTGCTCGCGTTGCGTAAAACTCAAAGTCCTTACAGGTGGGACACGATATGCAGCATCACAGGCTGCCACTCGTCGTTTGCCGTCGGTGCTGGAATCTGACGCACTGATTAGTCGTAGTGAATCACGCGGCGCATGCGTTGTATAGAGAAAGTGCAGTATCAGAAGTTCTGGAACTCTTTGGTTTATTGGGGTTTAACGTCCCAAAGCGACTCAGGCTATGAGGGACGCCGTAGTGGAGGGCTCCGAAAATTTCGACCACCTGGGGTTCTTTAACGTGCACTGACATCGCACAGTACACGGGCCTCTGGAATTTCACTTTCATCGAAATTCAGCCGCCGCGGCTTGGATCGAACCCACGTTTTTCGTGTCAGCAGCCGAGCGCCGTAACCACTGAGCCACCACGGCGGGAGGAACTCTTTGTTCTTGTCGTATTTGCTAACGAGCAGCTGTGCACGTGGAAATACTACGTGAAACATATTATTACCCTATTATTACGCTATTAATCTGACATTAATGAAACCCGCCGCGGTGGCTCAGTGGTTACGGCGCTCGGCTGCTGACCCGAAAAACGCGGGTTCGATCCCGGCCGCGGAGGCCGAAATTCGACGGAGGCGAAATTCTAGAGGGCCGTGTACTGTGCGATGTCAATGCACGTTAAAGAACTCCAGGTGGTCGAAATTTCCGGAGCCCTTCACTACGGCGTCCCTCATAGCCTGAGTCTCTTTGGGACATTAAACCCCAATAAACCAAACCAAACTTTAATGAACGTCATAAATAAAAAAAATCCTCTATGCTACTTGGTTTCGGTGACTGTTGGCTAAATTAACTCAGCATGAGACGAGCCATTTATTTTTCGTTTATTTTTTATTTTATTCGCCACGAACGTTCGGTGCAACGGAGGGCGCCTGGGATACACCGAAGTTTCATCTAATCCATCGTAGGCTGACGGTGAAGCTTTATGCCTTGACTCTAAGGACATGTGCACCGTGTGCCTACGTGCCTTTGCTTTTCCCTAAGGTAGATTGCGGCTGGAGACGCGAGATGATGCCACTAGAGCCCCAGTGATGACGAGTACTATTTATCTCGACATCACTCCCCCGTCGTTTCATGTCAACTGACGTACCGCCACTTCGCGGCTCATCACCGCCTGCCGACGCACAGGCGTGCCATGCATGTGTGTACGGGTTTGGGGCATTGCAACATCCCGAGACGATCACTAAGGGCAAACCACTCTCTGACGTCATCAACACCCGCTGAACGTCAGAGAAGCTCTCATGCATCGCGATGTATAAGGGAGAGTCAGTTACCTTCACACTCTTCTCACTTTATAACGTGTTTTCGTGAGCGAAGTTTGTTGAAGGCGTCTCTGCACGCACAGAAATTCACCTACGCAGACGGCTTGAATGCAAAATTTCGGGCCACTAGCGCTTTAGTTAGACGCCTATTTTCTCTGCAACGTGTCTTAAAGGTGCAGTGAAGAGGAATCTGAACTCGTCTTTTTGGCGCGGAAACTCGATCTACACGTTCCCAGCATTCTTAGAAACTTCGACTTATTGCCCTGTGTGGCCGATGTTTCTAAATAAATCGAATTAATGTCCGACTCCCGCCTTTATTTTTTGTATTCTCCCCGTACGGTGGGCAGAGTCGACCAAAGCGTGGAGTGCTTTTCAGCCAGCTCCGTGGAGGCTTTGCTTTCGCTTTATTTTGTTTTTTAGGTTTCTCTGAATAAATAGTTTCATTCGCAGATACTATAGCCACAAAATAAGCCCGCATAAATAAAAATACGCGCGGACTATTTGCTTCCACGGATTACTACGTATTACTCCGCCGATGGCAGAGCGGCAAGCCTCCACGGAGCTGGCTGAAAGGCACTCCACGCGTTGGTCGACTCCGCCCACCATACGGGGAGAATTAAAAAAAATAAAGGCGGGAGCCGGACGTTCATTCGATTTAATTAGGGAAATCGGCCACACAGGCCAATAAATCGAAGTTTCCAAGAATGCTCGGAACGTGTAGATCGAGTTCCCGCGGCAAAAAGACGAGTTCAGATTCCTCGTCACTGCACCTTTAAGCCAGATTCCAGAGAAGGGAGACCATAAATAAACTCTATTTTAGTAATGGCGAAAGTTCAGAAGGGCAATCCTTTTAAGACCCGAAGTACGCGTCATTTCACCAAGAAAGAATACAAGCAGCACGGAGCGGCATCGCTTGAAAGTTGGGCTTGGTCCAGCTGTAGAGGTATCGATCGCACTAGTGCGCGAGAAAGCCACGCGATTAAATAATGCATGAGCTATGAAGGCACGCATGTCCGTGGGCATTGAGTTAGGGCAGTTACAAGGTCCCAGTAATCATGTCCTTTTGAAAGGCCATTGTAAGCTCGGTATTTCCAACCGGTAATGTCTTGTACAGGGCCTATACATGTGGCGTTCATAATGAGACGTCCTACATTTGCGATGTAGTACTTCGCTGAATACGGAGCGGAAGTCCATTACAGACCCTAAAGCAGGACGCTTAATGTTGTAGAGATACTAAGTGTACAGGCATTGGCTGTGTTTCGTGCCTTGCCGGAATTAAAAACAGGCGATGAGTCACGTGCTCCGCGCGTACGTTGGCAATTACAACCGCTAGGAGCCAGGCGACTGTGGCCAAATAAGAGCTGATAATGAACGAATACAACGGCGTCAAAATCAGCGACTGCTGTGGCCATGACGGAGTTGAGCTTCTTCGTTTCTCCGCATCTGTTCTCGCTAATAGTGAGAACACCCGGTTCTCCGAACAAAAACTATGCTACTGCCAAAAGTGAACACTAATTATGAAAAACAAACTGCTTATTTTTAGTCATAAAAGCCTGAAATTCATTACCATTGGCAGTTAAGTCAGCGCATCTGCAGCCCGAATTCCAGAGCTTACTATAAAAACCACCGCTTATCAATTCATTAAACTTCAAGCCATAACTAAGCTTTTGTTACTCACCTTTGTAGGTTCCCCTCTCCTACGGTAAACGCTCAAAATTGTTCCTCATTTCCAATATTTTGTTTCTCTCCATTTCCTTTTTATAATCTCTGCCTTTATACATAGCCAACTGATGTCTTCTTTTTATTATCCCTTGCTGTTATGCCTTTGCCGTTTATGCCTTTGCCGTTTATGCCTTTGCCGTTTATGCCTTTGTTTTATATTAAAAAAAATCTGCCACCGTTAACTGTTATACAACCTATTCATTGCCGCATAATGTACGGATAGGCTTCAACGTTGTCTATATTTATTCCAGCACATCTGTGAGACTTGTGGACTTATACCTGATCGGAGATCCCCCAGACAGTTTTACTTGGGGGACCTAATACTCTACTATCTTCGTAGTGCACTTCTTATTGATTGTATTTCGCTTCAATAAACCTTCATTCCTTAAGAGATGTGAATCTCACTTGCGTACGAGAACGCGATGAAAGGGCGACGTTGCAGTAGGTCGAGTTGAAGTGCCTGAACTAAAGGAGAATTTAGTCTTAATGCATTAGAAACCTATGTGGTCTCATGGGCTACAAACATCACATGAAATGAAAGGAAAGACAAGATGTAAGCACGGAACGTTGGATCAACATGAAAAGGAAGACATTCTTGAATATCAAAATTTTGATAGGATGAGGGAAGAGCCAAAACATTAAATGATTGCAAAGGAAAGAGTTAAAGAGCGAAAAAATTAATAGAACAATTTAAAAATCAGGTTCGGCAGTAATGTGAAAGACTTTATTCTGCACAGGCTTGCTATGTTTTACTTCTAAAAAAAACGTGGATCACGCAGCATTCCATTTCCAGTATTTTGCATATTGAAGCTCACCTGAATGCAATAAACAGCCTGAAGTTCCCGTGAAAGTGTTCCTCTGCTCTGGATTGGTGTCGGAAAAAATTAATAATTTAAATGCGTGATACCAGAAAAAGAATTTTGAGTCGTTATTATCCGGGACAATATTCAAACGAGTGTAAGCAATGTAAGGCCAAAGCGGATCTCAACCATATTCTCTGGAAATGCCCTTTTGGCCCCCTGGAGGGACAAAAAATAAAGTCACTTGAACAATGGGAGGCTCTCCTACTCAGCTCCGATCCGGAGACTCAAACAAAAGTCGTCCAACTGGCCGAAGACGCCGCCAGGAGCCAAGACCTTCTGGCCGTCGTTTAGGCGGGGGGCCTATATGCCCTTCAGACTGTTGGCAATAAACGTTTTACAATCCAATCCAAAAATGCACATAAAATATATCCTGTATTTGTACATTGTGTGTATTACCGCCCATCCCCTATCCTTTCTTCTATCGCTCCACCCTTTCTTTCCTTTCCCCTGTCCTCTCCCTGTCCTTTTAATCTCGCTAGCCGCAGCTCAGGTGCTTCAGGTTTCGATGGCAGATGCCGCGGCTAGCAACACCTTTTCCTTCCATTTTTATCCTTATGAGTAATAAATAGTCACTAACAGCAACAACAACCACATAAAATCATGGAGATCGAACCACAGCACCCTAAAACCAAATGCATCTATAGGACAGATATGAATATATGAATATATCACCCACAAATGTGCCACTGAAGAGAATTCCAGGGGAGTGAACTCCTGAACGACCTTGTGATTGTGCTTCATCTTTCAGGATCACGGACGACATCCTGGCCATGGCGAGACCGAACACGGAGGGCATCCTGCGCTATAACATTATCCAACAGTTCAACGAGTGAGTATTCTAACCCTGTAGTACATGTGCTCAGAAACGCAGCGCGCTCTTGTTCCGCCACAGCTGGCTGTGCTTTGTGTGTTACAAAGAGAAAGAAAGAGGGATACAGCATTATTATGCGTCTGATGTCTGGATAGCTGGCTTAGTGGGCGGGTTGTGGCTACGCTTGGCTAGATATGGCTGCGCTTGGCTCGATGTGTTTTGAGAAAAGCTAATGTAATGTAATGTAAGCAGTCGCCACAGGTAATGTGGCGACTGCTGGACTGCTGGATGCTGCCACAGTTGTATATATTGATTTCGATGTGATGTGATATCGACCGAGTGGCAGATGGAGTGGTGGATATCATCTCGAAGGCTTTCGTGATGGCATTCTTTTCAAGCAGAGAAGCGTAGGCCCACGAAGAAAAATTTATTAGTGACACCTGTCTGCGTTGTAGGCATGATATATGTAACGCGACCGGCAAATTCATAATGACAAGAATTGCGAACCTTGAGATGAGCATTTGGCTTGTTGGGAAATGAACACGTCCAGATATAGAAGAAAAAATATGAAGGACGCGGTAAGATAAACAGTTGTATCTTACCGGTACTCACCTATGCGGCAGAAACGTGGAGGCTAACGAAAAGAGTTCAGGTTAAGTTAAGGACAACGCAGCGAGCTATGGAAAGAAAAAATACCGACGATTAAGTTACTTCCTAATGCGAAATTTGAGCGCAGCAAATAAGCTGTTTCAACTTTTCGATAGATTGAGGCAAAGAAATCGAGCAACACATGTATGCGCTATCACAGAATTTTTTTTTTATTTTTCACAGGTATTCCTTTAACAAAGGCTCCACTAACAGTTCTTGACAGTCATGAAGGAAGCTTTGTGGTCGGAGAAATAGACTGATATATGTTCGACTTGGTACACCAATGCTTGATTCTCAAAGACGAGATCTATACAAGTGCCTCGCGAGGTTGTCACAGCCGTGGGACGCGTTACGAGCGAGAGGAACGGGATGTTCTCCCGCATAAGTGTTAGGAAATTGCTGTTTGTCTTTATGTCAACATTAAAGTCCCCCACTACTAACATCGGTGTGGATCGATGGACGGTTAATGCGAGTTGCAGGAAGTGCACGACGTCTTTCGTGAGTGCGGTAGGGGCGATGTAGGCAGCTACTACCAGCAAGCCGTTGGGCAACTTTGCGGCGCACAGTTCGCCAACTTCATGTGACGTGCCAAACATTTCGACTGGTATTGCAGAGAGACCTGTGCGCAAGTAGATAGCGACTCCCGCCGCTCTGTTGTGGTCTCTGCGAGCACCACAGCAGTATAGGAAATCTATGATTTCGAGAGGCTCTTCGGGATCCATCCAGGTTTCAACAAAGCAAAGTACAGAGGAATGGCGCAGAATGTGATCGTGGTGTACGTCCTTGGCATGTGCGGCAAGGGAGCGTACGTTAAGAATGTGGTTGTGAATGATGAATCAAGTGCTGCCAGCGAATGACGCGTACATTGGCTGTCTGCGTGTGTTACTGATGTGTGGTTAACATGTTAAGCTTCGCCTGTAAAGGCGGGGACACATGTGCGAAAAGTGCGTGCGATTCGCTGCGGCGCGTCGTTGCGACCGTCGTCGCAACGACCGAACGCAGCTCGTCGCATGCGTCCAACCTGCTGGATGCCAACGACGAGCCGCATGCGACAAACGCAACGACGGGAAGCAGGAGCCAATGCGAGCGCAGAGAGCGGCAGCGTCATGATGACGTAGAGCGCGATGCTCGGGGCGCTCGGGCCGAGCCATCCCGTCTGCCGGTGTCATAAAAACGAGCTAAAGTGTGTTCTTGACTTAAATAATAAACCCTGGGACGAGAAATGTGAAAGAATGTGTCATTTTTGAGGATCGCTGACCAATACTGAGCTGCTGCTAAAGGTAACGACTGCGATACAAGCAAACTTCTTTCCACAACCGCTTCGCAGCTGGCGCTGGCCGGCTCGCCTGGCGCCCGCTCGCTTCGCTGCCGAAGGCGTCGCGGAAATTGACCATATTATTACTTTATTGTGAGATCATGCTGTTGACAGTAGAGCGATGTGTGGAGTAGGCCTTTTTATTATAGCTCAGGCGACTTCCGAAGCGCCGGCCGCTGCGGCTTCGATACGAAAGAGGCTATAGGCCTAGCGACGACCACGGCAGCCAGGCAGTAGCAGAGCTCGTCGCCCAGAGCGCCCGCGAGCGGTGCCGTTGCCGAAAGCTCGCAACATAAGCAGGCATGCTTTGTCGCTGCTCGAGCAGACTTTCTGATAACAAGGCAATTTTGTATTTTCTTGAGATATTTGTACACGATCACAAGCAGCGCTGAGGCACCGCTGCACGGCGGCGAAGTGTGACAGCGGTTGTGGGCGGAGCTTGGGTAGAGCGGCGCAGCGATGCTCACCGCTCCGTGTGTCCCTGCTTGCAGTGGGATGGCAGATCGCACGCGACGATCGGTGCGGCGCGTCGGCGAAGTTGTCGCACATGTGTTCCCTGCTTAAGAGTGGAACGCGACAGCGTCTTGCAACGCTGCCAGGGAGTCCACAGAACGCCATCGCCAATTCAGCTGTACGCCTTGCTGGACGGTAAATTTATTTTTTGAGGAAAGGAAATGTATCTCTCTCGCATATCTGGGTGGACACCTGCACCTCGCCGTAAGGGAAAGGGGGAAGATGGGAGTGAACGAAGACGCCGTATTAGCTAGACGCGCCTTTGTTCATTCCAAACCATTCAGCTGGCATTACGGAGTGGCTAGCGTGCTCGTATCGCACTCCGGAGACCCTGGTTCGATTCCCCAACTCGACCAATTTCGTTCTCGGTTTTATTGATTTATGCGGTCTAACTAGGAAGGTTAATTAGGCTATTTCATATTTATATTCTTGTATTTCTATCATTAACCTGTCAATTGTTCTGTCATTAACCTGTCAATTGTTGGAACTGTCTAGGATGTTCGACACAACGTATATGAAACGAGCAACGTCTTACTGAGTGGGGAAGTGCGTGGTGGTGGAGGGAACGCGGCTTCGTACTTATCTGTCTTTTTCAGCAGCGTCTCCTTCCGCGGACGCTGCGGCGCGCATCTTTCTTTCTTTTCTTTTCTTCTGACCTCTTCATTCTCCTCTATATTAATTAGGCTAAATGATTAATTAAGCAATTAACTAAACTCAGTCCAACTTAGTTGCAGCATCACTATACGATCCCTTTCATTGGTTGCATGGTTACTAGCCAAAGTACAATTGGCCCCATTTGAAATTCGCGCACTGTGACGTCACGAGCATTTCGACCAATTGAAAAGCGTGACATTGGGGGCGGAGCTGGTTACGAGGCCGACGACGACGCGAAACTCAGGAACGGACGCCAAAGAGCTGCGCTCTAAAATGGTAGGTGTAACGTTAAGAGACTGGAAGCGGGCAGAATGGGTGAGGAAACAAACGCGGGTTAATGACATCGTAGTCAAAATCAAGAAGATGATGATGATGATGAAAACTTTATTTATAACAAGGGAGTTTTGGACACGTCGGTCCTTGGGCCCCCGCACGGCCCCACTGCACTCAAACGTTCATGTCCCGGAGGCTCATGACGCTGGCAGCCCGGCCGGTGGCGATGGCTTGCTTGGCCGGGTCCTCGGAGCGCAGTAGGGTCTCCCAAGCCTCCCATGAGGTAAGGTGCTCCAGGCCCCGCGGGGGAGGATCCGCCGGGCAGAGGAAAAGAATATGGTCGAGGGTGGCTTTGGGGTGGTGGCAGAGGGTACAGGAAGGGTTAATCAAGAAGAAGAAATGGGCTTAATTGGGCAGGACATGTAATGCGAAGGCAATACAACCGCTGGTCCTTAAGGGGGACGGAATGGATTCCACGGGAAGGCAAGCGTAGCAGGGGCGGCAGAAAGTTGGGTGGGCGGATGAGATTAAGAAGTTTTGCGGGGATACGGTGACCGCAACTGGCAAAGGACAGGGTTAATTGGAGAGACATGGGAGAGGCCCTTACCCTGCAGTGGGCGTAGCCAGGCTGGTGATGATGATGATGGGATTTACGAACAGAATGCTTTTACTAAGAATTATAAATGTTTGTCTGCAGGAGTATCGGCTGGTATACAGTCACGATCGCAATGACATGGGCGCTCACTCACTAGCTCACCCACCCGCCCATACACTTACCATTTCATTCACCCACGCACTCAATCTCACCTATTGACTTTTTCACTCACTCATTTAGAACTTCTGGCCTACACGATCGGCTGTGACTTCAACGAACAGTGACGTTTTAGAGTGACCAATTTTCTGTTACTCTCCTTTCTCTTTCTTTTTTTTATCCCTTCACCCCTTTTCCCCCGTGTAGGGTAGCAAACCGATTATTCTTTCGGTTAACCTCCCTGCCTTTCCTCTTCTACATCCTCCTCCTCCATTTATTCCCACTCATTTACTGTCTCGCTCACTTCCTCCCCCCCTCACTTGCATTTTCACACTCAACTGCGCACTCAGTGACTTCCTCAATCACTTTCACTCTCATCCCTACTCACTCACTCACTCACTCACTCACTCACTCACTCACTCACTCACTCACTCACTCACTCACTCACTCACTCACTCACTCACTCACTCACTCACTCACTCACTCACTCACTCACTCACTCACACTCACTCACTCACTCACTCACTCACTCACTCACTCACTCACTCACTCACTCACTCACTCACTCACTCACTCACTCACTCACTCACTCACACACACACTCACTCACTCACTCACTCACTCACTCACTCACTCACTCACTCACTCACTCACTCACTCACTCACTCGCACTCTCTCTCTCGCACGCGCGCACACACTCCCTCACTAATCGCCCTCATTTACTCCCACTCACTCACTCACTCACTCACTCACTCACTCACTCACTAATCGCACTCATTTACTCCCGTTCACTCACTCACTAACTCACCCAGTTTTCATTCATTCACCCCTACTCGACCACTCATTCGCACCCACTCACCGATTCATTCCCAATCACTCACCTCCTCCGCCATTCGCTTGCACCTTCATACACTCACTAGTGCATTGTCTCACACAACCTCTCTGTCTCTTCCTCATTCACTCTCACTTACCCACTCGTTGACTTACCCATTTACTCTCGCGCTCACTCATTCACTCGTTCACTTACCCACTTGCTCTCGCGCCCACTGTCGTGCTCCCTCCCTCATTCAAGCTGGCTCAGCGGTATATAAACCGACATCCGGCTGGGTTCAAGCAACCTATCCCATTTTCGACCAACAATTGAA
The DNA here is from genome assembly GCF_055824585.1 of Amblyomma mixtum. NCBI lineage: Eukaryota > Metazoa > Arthropoda > Arachnida > Ixodida > Ixodidae > Amblyomma > Amblyomma mixtum. The sequence goes on along the minus strand of NC_143021.1, from coordinate 177,992,354 downwards.
AACCCGACGTCGCTTAATTGCAGGCGGCATGTTTGGACCAAGCGCTTTTTGTTCGCTGAAGATGAATTACATTGGTCGATCATGGCTTCACTGGAAACGCGATCCATCTCAGCTGTAATACACAGCGACGCCATAAAAAGCGCCGACCGATCAATGTTCTGCGAGCTATTGTTTTGCTGCCTGCGTTGTTTATAGAAGCTCGCTCATGGTCGACCTCGCTCATGTTCGAAAGCCGCAAGAATTGCCTTGAAAGTATGTTACAATTTGAAGAATATAGCCTGCCTTGTAGTACAAGGGCAATTTTCAACATGGGTGGGAGAAATGGCGTTAATTTTAATACGCCACAAGTCATTATATTTAGTTTGAATGCACCTGCTGTTATTTCGGAAGCAACGTTTTGTTGACAGTTCAGTTTCTGCCATTTTATTCCTCAGCGATATAACTTTTTTGAGGGGGACAAGAAGGTGCAAGCTATTGCACATGTACAGGGTCAATCACACTTAGCGTGAACACGGCTCCGCGTGGCACCGCGCTCCGCGAAGCGCCGCTTGCAGCGCCCGCAGGAAGCGGCGGTGGATTCTCGGGCAGGCGCAGAGAGCGCGATGGGCGGGGCCACCAGCGCGTCGTCTGCTTCTGCGCGTCGTCTGCTGTCGTGTGGAGTGTCGCCGCGAAGAGCGCTTGCCTGAGGTGCTGACGGGAAATCGTCGACTGTTTCAGACCGATCAAAATGCTCGTTACGCAGCACACACTTCTCTAAAACGGTAGCTCAACATTACTAAAACTCTCTTGGCGTGTAATAACTAGGCAGTTGCACGGCCCTGACTTCATACTGTAGGAATGCGAAATGGCTGGTGAATGGCAGCCGCATGCCGCGCTCCCTTCCTCGCCTATCTCTCAGGAACAGCGAGGAGAAAAAAAAAAAGAGTTCGAATTGCTTCTTTGTTTTATTTCGAACGAGAACGATGCATGAAATTATCACATGAGGCATGTTTATCTCCGAGTTCTACTACTGCATTTCAGTGATCGTTACACGCGAATGTAGTCAACCTGAGTTTCCAGACTAGAAGCCACCGAAGACAAGTAAATGGCTGAAAAAATATCTGCAAAATGATCACGCAACGCGGAGTGCCGCATTCTTCAAGTCATTGCGCTGTCTCGGCCGGGAGTCGGCACTGATGGTGAGGTTAGATCACTTCGAAAACCACGGTGGCTGCATGTAGTGCGCTTGCACGAAAAAAAAAATGCTAGGCGTTGTTATTAAGGGTAAATATTCGATGTGGCAGAAAGAGGCGTCGTGGTTATCGCTCTGATCGAGACCAAGCGCCGCTGGCGGCTAGCCAGCCGAGTCAGCGCAATGAGCTGCAGAATGGCGCACTCGCGGAAAGATTGTGTGATGAGTTTGCAGAAATTTTAGGCAGTCATCGACTTATCACTGGCAGCTTTCAGTTAGAAATTGCAGCCCCTAAATGCAGTAGCAGTTAATCTGTGAACACAGAACCACGTCGTAATGTCTTGTGTTCCAGAAGAGCAAAGAGTACAAATTGTGGAAAAGTGTGTGCTGCGTAACGAGCATTTTGATCGGTCTGAAACAGTCGACGATTTCCCGTCAGCACCTCAGGCAAGCGCTCTTCGCGGCGACACTCCACACGACCGCAAACGACGCGCAGAAGCAGACGACGCGCTGGTGGCCCCGCCCATCGCGCTCTGCGCCTGCCCGAGAATCCACCGCCGCTTCCTGCGGGCGCTGCAAGCGGCGCTTCGCGGAGCGCGGTGCCACGCGGAGCCGTGTTCACGCTAAGTGTGATTGACCCTGTACAGAGGGCAAAACGCTTGTCTAGAACACGCTCTGGGCGTGTTTCGGGCATAACACGCGAGGTCTATAGATAAAATTTGGTTAAAAATTGTCTGGATGTAAGCATGTGCAGTTAAACTTGTAGGATTTCGTTATCATTTTTTGACTTCCTGGTCGCAGCGGCTTTGGGAGGTGTGAAACAGACAGTTCGCTTGTTCTAGACATGCGTTTTGCCCTCTGTACCTATAAAAGATACCACGCAAATTTAGCTTGTGTACTTGTATCATTCATGATGTCATCGCAAACGCTTCCGTTATTCCTTACAATATAGAAATACTGACCGCAATTGAGGGATAAACTTGAGTACTTTATTAAAGCCCAAAAGCGATCGCGGCTACAGCGATATTTGAATGTGCAACGCCAGTCATATGAGTATCGAAATATAAAGCGCGAACCCAGTTCAAGGTCAATGATTATCTTTATATTTTTGCGCAAACAGGCCACTGGTTGGGAACCATAAAAGGACCATGATTCGAAATCTTCTTTACTCCTCTTTTCTGGGCCCACTAAACATTTGAGCCCTCACTAAACGCATATTCCCAAAAATTAACAATAATATAGAAAGCTGGCAGCATTTATGATCCGACAGAGCCGATTTGACTATTCATTCGTGCCCATTCAAGATGCACTCGTTTTTAAAGTTTATTTATGCGGAGTTTTTAAAAGTTTAAAGTTACATACAAAGGAGACGTGAGTCATATAAAGTTATAGTTCGAGCTACTAACGTAAATTTATATGCAGGGTAATGTTCCATACTGCGACTATGGGAGCCCTCTGTAGAAATCAAGGAGAAATAGGTACAGCCTTTGTCAAAAGTTTGGAGCCCAGGGTGTTTTCCTTTGAGCCACACTGTGTCGTTCTTAATGGATCTCTAGCGCTACAAGTTTCCTGGACATGAGAAGATTTCTGGTACTGCCCCCTGCAATAGATAGGACTTCCATGAATGCTCCTGGAGCCCCAGTATAAAAGTGAACCCCCTGGGCTCTAAACTTTTGACAAAGACTGTACGTTTTTCTCCATCGAAATAAACGGCTACTCGGGGATGGCGTAAGGTCTGTACGCCAAGGTCTGTAGCTGCCACTTCTACGCGCCTCGGCATGCCACAGCGCTTTTGAATACCACATAAAAAAAAAAGTTAAGCGTGCTACAGGGCCAGGTTCGATGAGTCGATGTATGCAACTCGCTTGAGAGTTTGCCGCCGTGCGTGTTCGATTCAGTGACAAGAACGGGCGGATGTTGTAGGGCATGCCGTGGGTATTGATTGATGGTCAGTGGAGAGTTGGGGGGTTTGGTGAAGGCTGCTGAGGACTGTAACAACGAGAGAAATAATAAAAAAGAAACAACAACACTGTCAGTCCTCTTCGTTTGTCGCCGGAAAATTGGCAGGTAGATGGAGGAGGGGCTAAGAAAGAAGCGAGTGCGTGTGTAAAAAGAGGTTAGCGTGGGCCGGCGGTGCCGGAGGAAACAGAGCAATCGGAAGAGAGACACCGCCGCCGCCGGTCGATTTCCCAGGCCGAGGAGCCTACTACCCCCCCCCCCCTCCCCCCTTGCGTGTGTGTGCGTGCGTGCGTGCGTGCGTGTGTGTGTGTGTGTGTGTGTGTGTGTGTGTGTGTGTGTGTGTGCGTGCGTGCGTGCGTGCGTGCGTGCGTGCGTGCGTGCGTGCGTGCGTGCGTGCGTGAGTGTGTGTGTGTGTGTGCGATGCTTGCGAAGAAAAAAGCGCGCGCTTCACCTTGTTGGCCGCTCCTGGCTTTTGCCGATCAATGCGGCGGTGGCGGAATCGTGCCGGACGCGGTTTTAGGGCGAAGGTCAGCGGGTCGATCTTCACAGTTTCTTTTTTTTTTTTTGCCACTTCACCCCACCGTTCTGATTCAAGGGCTCTTCCCGTCTATTTTGTTTTCCTTTTTCTTTTGCTGATGGCGCTTCGGATACCTACGAGGAAAGTAGCGAGTGTTTCAACCGCGACTCAATCGTTCGTGCGATGACGAAGAACTTTAAGTTTTTAAATTTAATTTTTAGGAAACGCTGCACTTTCAGGGGAACATTTTTATACCGGCGAGTTCGACAGCCGGATATGGGTCTCTTCTCTTCGGTCGACGGACTCAGCGTACGATCACGCTATAAATCTGTACTGCTCTGTTTTAAATCAGACTTCTAAACAATATAAATACTCACGATGCTAAGCAAAAGAAGAGGTATGGAGGCCGCTCAATACGTGTGAGATAACTTTTTTGTTTTTATTGTAGAGGTAATCGTTGACGTTATATCGCAGTCGCTTATAGTCGTTGCACTCAATTAGTCAGATTGAGTGCACAAAAATTGCGTGGACACTATGGCAACTAACTAAAGTGTTGAGATTCGAAAGCCGAGTACACTGTGCCCTAACGACTCCCGGTGGATGTGACGTCGCACCGTTCCCGTGGCTATATCGATACCCAAATTGTACATCTTTCGGGGATCTTACGAGTTAATTACGCTTAATTACACATTTCTCGATCTAATTTGGCACAAATCCGACGTTTTTCCGACCATTCTGTGAAAATTTTCACTATGCCGTGACTACTTCCGGTGGATGTGACGACACACCGTTCCAGTTGCTATATCGACGTCCGCGCTATTTCTGCGCAATTTCCACATTTTTGCCTATAGTTAATTATCTAATTAACTTATAGTCATCAAACTTGGCTTGTAGGTATATTTTTTTCTCCTCTACCTGAAGAAACCATTGGTCTTCTATCTACTTTAGTTCCAGAGTTACAAGCTTGTGACATGCTTTATTAACGTACGACAGTATGAGACATTAAAGGCTTTCGCCTTAAAATGCGAGGCGAAAGACACAGCGTCCGCGTTCGTTGTGTCTGGTTTGTGCGGTTTTAATTACGAGTCTTCGTATTCTTGGCTCTACTTACTGCTTTCCTCATATCCGTAACCAGAAATTCTGAACGGGCTCATTTTACAACAGGAAGATACTTATGAACGCAATTTTAACGCAATAGCGTTATAGTCCCCGTTCCCCAGAATATTCGGCGTTGGCGTTGTCGGCGTCGGGAGTTAAAAATTACGAGCACGACTCTGGTAAGTGGTGCCCATAGAGCAACCCAGGAGGAAGATTGATCACCTAGTCACGTGACCTTGCGGAGTCATCACAACCTGTCCACCGCATAGTGAGCAAACTGTCCACCGTGGCAGGTGACAGTTAAATTAATGATTGGTCACTCGGGAAGAGCAACCTGGTTCGCCCAATCCCCACAGGTGGCAGCACCTGCCATCCGAAGACAGTGGCGCATACCTTAACCTCTGCACCACTGGGCCAGGAGTGGTATGAGGACTCCCAGGGACCTATCAATGTAAAGTAGAGAATGACATTCTGCAAATATGGGAATTAACCCATCACGCTATCACGTCATACGCTAGAGGCGGTGCTCAAATGTCTCCTCCAATTTTTCCACAAATCGTAGGATTGCCCCATAGCAGTCAGTATGTCCGCAGAATCCCACTTAAGACGCTTCTAGTTTCCTGCTATTTATAGCAAAAAACAGACCCCACTGGTTTTATATATCAGTCTTAACTACTCGGTGCGAGGGAAGACAAACTTTAAAAGCAAAGTTCTTGCTTACCATCGGAAGATTAGACGAATCCCATCAATATGTTCACATCAGTTCCTTGTAAGGAAACTCTGGGACGTTGTATACAACGTCCCAGAGTTTCCTTACAATTGAAAGTGATCTCCAAGAAAGCCGTACTTGACGACGGTGATTTCCCACTGACGGCGAAATAACAGTGCACGAGAAAACCATGAACTAATCGTGGCTGCCGACGAATTCACGTCACCAGGTGCGAGAGCTGGTTCTACGTGTAGTTCGCTTTTACGCAATTTTCTGGCTTATAAAAGCTGTCAACGGGATCCTGTCTTCATGTGTTTGGCTGAGAAGAACATGGACAACGCGTCCTTCAATTTCTTTATTCTTCTCAGCCAAAACACATAGGGAAGGGATCCCCTTGAGGGCTATAGTCTCATAAAAATAGTCCTGGCAAGGTCTGCTATTCTGATTTTTTTTAAAGGTACGTTTTATGTATAATTGAAATTGACACATTTGCTATCCCACGACGAACCTAACCTATTCGTCTATTTTGACTCAGTAGTCCTCTTTAGTGTCCTTTTAAAAACATTGCAGGAATGTTGGCAAAGTTTTAGTTCCACGGTAATGGCGGCCATACGTGTACCGGTTAAAATCCCGTACTGAAAAGATCGATGCTGCCAGATAAGTACACTTTGCATTTGGTTTGCACAGCAGCTGCAGACTATCAAAAGATTGCCCCCCCCCCTTTCCCCCCTTCGCCCCCATTAACAAAAACGTGGAAAGGAGGCATTGCACGGGAGTGCGGCCAGAGCGCTTTCGCTATAGAGTCAGTATATTCACAACGTGCTTTTTTTCTGAACGCGCTCCAATTGCTTGCGGCCGTCTTCGGGGCCGGCTTGGAGCTTACTGAGCGGGGGTGCAACTCGTAGCGGGCTGACCGGTTTGCATACACCGCCTCGACGAGGAAACGGCGAAGATCGTGAACGGTTTCACGGGCCGCTGAGCACCCGCTTGGGTGCACTGCGCGTCGGAAGGCATAGGGAAGCGCCGGCTTCGACAGTTACGCAGTCAAGGTAGAATACGAAAGCGTGTAAATGTTTGGCCAGGTCATTGCTTAGTATTCAGAAGCGCGACTTAATCAGCTCCGGAAGAGCTTGCTTCATATGCAGTGGCGAGTGTGCTTAGCTGAGCGGAGCAGGCAACGCTTGCAAGTCTTGTAACACTCCCCGGTGGTGGAAGGCGCGACTGCGGGGTTCGGTAAACTCAAACTAGGTGTAGTGACATATCGCCGTGACAGCCTTGTGCGTAATGAGTAAACCCGACTGAGAGCGTCATATCAATGGATTGCTGAGCTTCAAGGTGAACTAGAGTTAATATTACGTGGGTGGCTTGCTTGCTTCGTTTGCCTTGGGTTTGATGTGCGTGTATTACGAGTGCTGGTGCTGTATTTAACCTATTTCTTAATTTGTTCTAGTACACGCTCGCCTGGCTTCCTCACTTTGGTGTGAACGTCAGCACATCACGAATGAATGAATGAATGAATGAATGAATGAATGAATGAATGAATGAATGAATGAATGAATGAATTCGAAAAAAAAGTGTGGTAGCAACACAATAGAAAGTTCTGAAGCCATGCTCAGAAGGCCTCATTTCACCGTCACTGCTAGGCGCACCCCTGGGAATGCACAAAGTCGTGCGAGTCGTAAAGACGCGAGTACCGCTGAAGCTACAGATTTCGCTTTCTTCGCAATAGCATGCAGTTTCTCCATACGACCCCGCTGCAACTGCGGGAGAATTTGTCCGGCTATGCGCGCTTGTTAAAGAGAACATTGAGAGGACCTTAAAGAAATTCGTCGCTTTTAACCTAATGCTTCTCTTTGTAAAATGCTTAGCGTTACTCAGAGTAGAGCAATACTCAAATCTCGCACTAACTACATGCTCGAGCGCTGCGTTTCTTCACGTTGAGATCCTGCTCCCTGGCCACTTTCCCTGAACCTTCCCAGCGGAAAATTGCTGCTGGGTGCTGAAACGTACGTGGATACAGTGATGTAGACATTTTAATTGTAAGTTGCATGATGTTTAGAGTCCCGTAAATGCACCTCAGCTGCCGTGGATGCCAAATCTGAAGACTCCGTTTTGAGTTCTACCGCCTAGGGCTCATAAGCATGCACGCGCGTCGCACGGTACACAGGCGTCTTTTTCTTTTCGCCTACATCGAGACGAGGCCGTCACGACCGGGATTCGATCCGGCGACCTTGGGCTAAGTAGCTGAACGCCAAATCAGCAATATTTGTTTGCGCTGCTTTTTGCACTGTTTGGTCACGAACGGGGCATGGTGCACCCTGTTGAAGAGATTTGTAATAACGAGCTTTGTAATGAAGTAAAGCAGCAAGTTGGGCTAGTTGGTAATGCTTCGTGACTAGTAGAACGTAAATGCGCTAAAGCGCATTGTAACCTTCCCATCTGTTGTGTTTTTATTTTTTTTTCTTTGGCGACTCAGTATATAATCCTTTGGGTACCCCATAAACGTTTGCTGAGAGCCTGCGCATGTCCTGTTCCTTTCGTGTTGTGTCCGCGTCTTGTAGCGCACTAGTCCAACTTTATCGGACATCAGTTTTAATTGTGAAGCACCTGTGGAGTATTGTATGATACTTTTATGAACATTCTGATGGGACTGGTCTAATTTTCCAATGCGTGTCAAAATTTTGCGTTTAAAGTTTGCCCTGCGTTAGCACCGAGTAGTTAAGACTGTTAGAGAAAAATCCAATTGGGTGCATCTTTGAAAATAGATAGCACAAAACTACGAGCGTCCCCGGGGAGGGATGGGCGGATTTATTGACTGTTATAGTGCAATCTTAAGCTATGCCAAGAAATTGCGTTCATAAAGAACTTCTAGTAGAAAAAAATGTGTTTGCCGAGAATTTCTGGGTATGGTGACGTTCTAATAGTCACTTGCTTTCTCAACAGCTTGTTTTCGGCTGTTATTTTTTTTTTAAATGCCATCCTGTCTTTTTTTTTCTTCCCATATTCCATCTTCACTTCCGTGCACGTACACCGTGGTTCCGTGCGGGGTGCCGTCGTGCAGCCATGGCATTCGGTCCGTCTTCAACCTACAGCTGCCCGGCGAGCACGCCCATTGCGGTAATCCGCTGGAGAGCGGCGGATTCTCCTACGACCCGCAGGACTTCATGGACAACGGAGGTATGTGCACACACGGGCACACGCTCGCCTATTATGCGCGTCCCCGAGCACACGCGTTGTCCGCGTAATGTGCTACGCAAGAGGCCCCGTCGGTCGCGTCCGTCCGCGCAACGAAAACCGCAGCGCACAACGACCGTGCCTTGTTCGGCACCAGGAGTGGGTTCAGGTCGACCGAGCCTGCGAGATGATGTGGAGATTTCCGTGTGTGATCTGCAGAGCTCCGGAGCGGCGGTGTGTCATTAAGCACCCAGTTGGTTTGGTTGGTTTGTTGCGGTTTAACGTCCCAAAGCAACTCAGGCTATGAGAGACGCCGTAGTGAAGGGCTCCGGAAATTTCGGCCACCTGGGGTTCTTCAACGTGCACTGACATCGCACAGTACACGGGCCTCTAGAATTGCACCCAGTCGGCTTTTCAGTTATTTTGATCTCAAAAGGCTGTCGGTGATCCTTCGGGCCTGCATCTGCCATATACTTGTGGTTTTTTTGTTTTGTTCTTATTTTTTTTCTGAAGCCACTCCTGTAAAAGTTCGCGCTAAGGACGAGTACATGGCTCCACTAACGTGTTTGAGCGCTCTTTCCTAAGTAACACCCAACAAGAGTAAAATAAATTATTCGATTTTTTATTATAATAGCGGTGCAGTATGAAACTTGGGCATCTTCTTAGTTTTCTTTTCTCACCACTGCATAAGAACGGTGCCGGTGCTTATACTGCCAAGGACTTGACTATTTTGGTGGCTTTTGTGTTCCCAGGACTTTTGTGATCACCTGTACGTAGCCTCGCCCACACGAACGGCTAAATTATGAGCGACACTAAGCTTCAGACAAAGGTGACCGCCAGTTACGTTGTCCAAACAGAAAAGCTTCGGTGGGAGTCAATCGGAAACTGCTTATCGGTTATTCGGAATAAGACGCTGATTTGTACGGACGTTGATCCTGAGCGAGTGTCACGGGTGCCGGAAGTGGGCACAAAGAACGAAGCGACCGCATAAGCGCTGACTAACGCTGACTGAAGCTAGCTTGGACAAAGGGAAACTGCTTGCGGTGAAAACAAGGCAACTGAATTCTTAGATTTAAATCTGTCTTGACGGCTCTAAATATGTTTGAGGCGATTGTGTCCGGGTTATCCGCTCCATAGAAAGGAAAGCACCAGCGAGCAAAGCACTACATAAAGCTAAACTAGGACCAAAGTGTAAAAGCACCCAACTCAAATCCAGTTATGTATACCCAAGTGAGGAAAGCTTGATAGAATGAAACAACTGGAATGAACAAAGCCCTGCATGCACTGAAACCGGGAGTACTAGTAGAAAGGAAGACGCGAGGTTCGTAAAATGAGGCCTCCGAACGTCTCAGTGTAAACAATCATGGATTAAGTTAAACAAAGAGGAGGAGATTATGCAGGAAGAGAAGTCAAGGTAACTGTTTTCACCGCTGGGCACCTTAAACACACCAGGAGGGAAGCGATGAAGGAGAATACAAGACGGTCGAAAGAACCGGATATGACATTCACAGATAGGTAAATTAAAGCGGAAAGACGAGGCAGTTCCATTGTCTTGGTTTTTATTTATTTACCATCATGCCCACAGCGCCATTGTCTGGCATTACAGTGGGGGGGGGGGGGGGGGGGTTGAAGAAAAAGTACACAAATTGCACCTCATGCAGGTGGTTATAAAAAAAAGATAACAATGAGATAGAAAGAACATGGAATTATTTTCTTCCATGCTGTGACATTTTTTATGTGACAGCATGGCAGAAAATGAATCATTTGATAGTATGGACACTACTTCCTCAGGCAGCTTGTTCAATTCCGAAACCGTTTTGGGGAAAAAAGACATTTTAAAAAGGTCAGTCCGGCATCTGTATTCTTTAACTTTAAGTGGATGATCTCTTCGTAAAGACACGAATTCAGGGTTGGCTATATATTTGGTTCTGTCTATTCCAGTTCTAGAATGAAATATATTATAAATAATTTTAAACGCAGAACTTTCCTACGTTTTTGAAGGGAGTCCCAAGCCAAAGATTTTTTCGCGTTCGTTACACTAAAATATCGCCCATAGTTATTGAAATCAAAACGAACAGCCAAATTCTGAACTCTTTCTAGCTTTTGAACGTCAAGAAAGGATTTCGGATCCCAGACTGTGCAAGCATACTCAAGTATGCTTCTAACATTTGTGTTATACAGCAGTTCTTTAGTCTTTAAAGAGAAAAGTTTGGCATTACGTCGCAGGAAGCCTAAAACACGACAGGCTTTGGCAGTGAAAACAGTCGTACAGCCACTCCTGAGGCTCGCAGTCGATGTTACTACATGCAAGGGCCGAACGAGGAATTAGTGTCGAGCCGACGATCGACAACAAAGGCAGCTGCTTCTGGCCGCGCACTCGATTCATCTGCGCGGGACCGCGTAGAGCATCCCGCTTTCGGTCGTGCACGAGTTCCCGGGGAGATGAGGAGGACGAAGGAAGGAGGAGAGATGGGAGACGATCTCTCGTCGAGAGGCGCTCGTTATAAGTCCGACGGGATACGCGACCTTAATGGACTCGGTATTATACACGCGGCCCTTCTCGGCAGCAGAGCACAATACAGTGGTGAGGAACACGTCTTGACTTTGCGGGTCGGGTAAAGAAGGGCGAACATTTTAAAGAGGCTGCGCTACGTGCAGACAGCCGCTTCTCTCGGTTTATTGAGAGAGAGATAAAAGTAATGCTGCGAATTCTCACCATCTTTTTGACTGGATGCGCTGTTGAAGGGAACAGAAAAGAATGGTGTACACAGCGAAACAAGCACAGAATTCTCTATTACTAGAGGCTTTATTCAGAAAGCTCTTTCTTATCGTTGCTCGTGATTAGATCAGGACAGCGAGAATACAGCAAATTAAAAAATAGACGTTTTATTTCAGACATTCCCACTTGAAAAATGTTGCATGATTCAATAGCCTAATACAGGCTTTGTCATACAACTGTCATACAATTTGAATACTATTATAAGACATTTGTATGACAGGTGTATGATTTTGTAAGAACGTAAGGCATTCATATGACATATGTAGGATAATTATATGACATTTGTATGAAAAACACGTATGGGGTTATTGCATCATACAAGATTTTTTCCCTAGGTTTTTTTTTTAATTTTGTGAATTGCACCACGTCCTTGTTCTTGTGCAGCTACATCGTGCACACAGCGCAAGGGTGCAATTGTAGACAAAATTTTCTTTTGCTTTCATGATGGAGATGGGAATAGCTTAATCCGAAATAGAATGAAAGTTGGAAACTGATGTCTGACAGAATTCTGCTTCCTTCATAACTGGAGACGTACCTTTCCTGATATTGTGTCATGAATATGATAACTACGTAGATTAGTTGACCAAAATGCAGCATCGTCTAGGTACGTACAGAACACAGGAGCATATTGCGTTCTGAACAGAAACTCTACATGTCGTGTTTTGCTTCTCGTAAACGCCAGACAGTATCACAAGTTCCAAAAATACGAACGAAACATCGACTACTATCTTGCACTTAATCGCGTCTTTTACAGAACTTGTTCGCTTTGCTTGTTGATGCTATATAAACAACCTGCAGCCCTTTGGCTGCGTTGGGGCAAAAAAAAAAAAGCTCTTTGTCAAGACAGTGAGAAATCTGTAACAATCGCATTTCTTGCATGCAATGTACGTCGCGCTCAACATGAGCTGCAACACACGAGCTGTGACAGGAGGTCATTTCATAAAGCAGTGTGAGCCCAGTGCTGCTGGAAATGTGTGCACACAGCCGCTGGTGCGAAGAACCAAATAGACTCAATGTTTGTGTAATTCGGGTGATCTGTGTAAAGGCGCATTATTTTTCTATACACTTTAAACACAAATACGCCTATATGGTAGTAAAAAGAGAGCAAGCTGTTCTCTTTTCACTCCTTTTTTGTTTAGAGTGTAAAGTGAAGACAGCTTGTTCACTCCGAACGCTTTGCAAATTCATATTGAGCCCGATACTTATAAGCCAGCTGATTCGCTTGGCCTAAAAGGTAGCACCAGGTGAAAGACCCAAGAAATATAACATTGCAGCAGGTTTTGAGACATTTTGATTTTTACTGTTGCAATGTTCCTGTGCTCATGTGAAGTGAGCCTTCAAGCATGTCTTCAAGCGGTTTCGTGCCAAAAAAGTGCCTACCGCTTCTCCTTTCATGGCGCTCATTTGTGTGTTCTTCGTCTGCGTCTCATTCCCAAACATGCAAACGCTTGACGGAACGCCTGCAGTCTTCTTCTACAATTTTGGCTGGTAAGTAATAAACAGACTAGTTGGGCTAGCTCGTACGCACTGGCGGACATTCATCTTAGCTAATGGCAAAAAAAGATAGAATAATACCTTGTGAATGAAGGAGCTGTAGCTACATGATAAAACATTAGTCAGTGTTGCAGCGAAGGCACTTTAATCTCAACTAATGATGTGTTACCCTTTATGTATCATAGCTTATTGCAATGAGACGCTATCTGGTAACCGTTATTGTTGCATATTGGCTTATTACGGCGATGATTGTGTTCTCTTGTTATAATTACTGATAGTGTACAGGCTTCTTTTTTGATGCTGGTGTAGTCTGGGCTGTTCAAGTCTCTGCATTTAAATAAGTGTAGAGGCCGCCCAGACAATGGCTTCCAACTATTTAGCGCAATATAGCGAGATAAGCAAGCTAGTTATAGACTAAACCATTAGCGCATAAGACGGAGACGAAGTGACGAAACACAAGCTAGCGCTTCTCTTGTGTTTCTTCATTTTGTCTTCTTCGCATTCGGTGGAGGTTTACAGCCTATTTTCAGGATGTCGCGGTCAACAGCCCTTGCGATGCCACATTAGCAGGATCAAAGCGCTTGACCGTGACTTCATGACAACGGGTCGACGCTATTGCTTGAGGAACCTGTTTCGAGGGCATTTGACGCCTCAGTCTTGAGTTGTACCCGTTTGTGAACTGTATTGTAGCTTTTCCTTGTACTTTCCTTAAACAGGTACCCAGAGAAACGTTATATCCCCTTCAGTCACAGTGTATACAAATATGTACGAAACTTGTTTTGTGTCGGCTTCTGTTACTGCTGGGGAATAATGTTCTTAATATGGATGTAGCTTATGTTTTGAACAACCTGGATAAACCACGTAGAACTATGGTAAGCCGTTTTCAGGCCATTTTCAAGCCGAACTCTTCGGCGTTGCCCGGAAGCGCCAGTGTGGCTCCGAAACATGTGTATCCATTCGCTTGCTGTGCATATATTATCGTCGTGAACATCGGCAAAATGAACGAAATTTTTTACGTAACGATTTCTGCTGACAGAAGCGACTGAAAACAAACGTTATTCGCATTCTGAAAACAATGCTGAGTTGCGACGAGGGAAACAAATCCGGTAAAAATTCCGCGATTGATTATCAGGGAGGGTTGAAGCTTTTGTTGGCAAAAATGTAATTTTAAAAGTTTGCTCCCCCAGGGTCATAATTCGTAACTGAAGGGGCTACACTAAACTGTGCTGTAGCGTCTCCTTTTTCGGGTCTTGTGTTTCTTCGGCGCTCGCTGAGTTGGTAAGCAGGGCTTCGAAGACACTCAAGGAAAAGTGTTCTAAGCGGTGCGTTCATGAAGTGATCATCGAACTGCGCATGCGCACACGTTCCCTGCAGGCGCGACTACGGCACCCCCAGCAGCCTGGCGCTGCTGGACATGGTGAAGGTGATGTCGTTCGCCCTGACCGAGGGCAAGGTGGCCGTGCACTGTCACGCGGGCCTGGGCCGCACGGGGGTGCTGGTGGCTAGCTACCTGGTGTTCGCGCTGCGCTGCCGCCCAAACGACGCTGTGCGATTCGTGCGCCTCAAGCGACGGGGATCGGTTCAGACGCAGAGCCAGATCGACTGTGTCCAGAAGTTCGCCCAGTTCGTGCTGCCTCTTCTGGTCGTCTACCCCATCGTGTGAGTGGGTCAGGAAGCCTCCGATGAATACTGGCACAACACAGGGTGGCCAGGAAGTCTTAGGAATTGCACACAACCAGGGAACGGGTGACAGAAATTGATGTTGCATACAGGTGCGGATGACATTAGAGGGAACACTGTGAATAAATGCAAGTTGACCTGTATCGACTAGTTGCTGTCACTACAAATGGAGCTTTTGTAAGCTATAAAAGGACAAAAATAAAATGCGAGCGGGTACAGCAGCCGCAGGCGACTTGCACAAGCCAACTGTGTTGATGTGAAGGGCTTTATTTTGTTTCTAGATTTCTGAGATTAGGCCACACCGCAGTGCATTTCCTGCTAGGAATCAAGGAATCCTATGAACTGCAGACGCCATTATCAACCCCACAAGTATGAATAATTTAAAAATAAATACGTCTCTCGCTGCCCAAAGGACGTCAGCGGAACCGCAAAAAATCGAGCACTTGAATTTTAAAGAGTAGAAAAATTGGTTGTAGCTCTCCTCAGTGTCCTTAAAGAGGGTACATTTAGCTCGCGCTCAAATGCAAAGTTTACTGAACTACCTGCATCAAAAATTTAAAAGGCATTAAAAGGGCTAAGTTCTTCGCAGCGCATAAACTACTGAGAGAGAAGAAGGAGTGTGCTTCTCATTCATATCAGCGGAGAAATCATTCAACCTATGCTAATTAGGTGTTTCAATAAAAAATTGGTCTATAAACTTTGTATTGACTTCCTGTAGACTACTTTGCATTCCTAGAGATACTTCCCTTTTTTCTATTCATTATGTACAGACTGTATACACAAAAGCCTTCTAAAAGCGTATTACCATAAATCTACAGATTGTCCTCGTATCGCCTACAGACTTGTCTACAGGATTTCTCCATAGATAGTCTATAGACTTTGTGATAAAAGTCTATGAACCGCCTGTAGACTGTCTAAAGAAGTTATTGTAAGGGTTCGCTACCGTGATGCTGCAGCATCAGGACAAGATTCAAAATGCTAATGCTGTTACGCATTGTTTCTCGACTGCGTATTGAGACATCGATGCTGATCCGGCTGATGAAAATACGCTTCTCAAGAGTCTTACGGTAGCGATACGACTGATGCTAGCTGGCATGTGAAAACGAAAGGAGGAGAAATGTGTTCTGGTCACAGGCAATGGTCACTTTTCAAATTGGCCTTGTAGCGTCTGTATACGCGTGGTTCTGGAAGTAGTTGCTCAGTTCATTCTGTGCTCTTCAGTGCAACTTTGGATACGCAACCTCTATTAATCCGAGATAAGTGGTACACTGATGCAAGGTGTCGATCCTTTTCCTCCAGGCAAAGTAACGCCACGTCCTGTAACCATCAAGTCTTATCGCCGATCTGCCTCAGCCCTTATAAAAGTGATCTGCATACCTTCTATAAACTTCTTATAGACTCCATTTCCTTCCTATTGATATATCCTGTTGTCTTTTTATAGTCTATGTACTGCCTATAGACGAATGTCTGCTAAAGGTGCATGACCGTAAATCTATAGACTGTCTAGAGACATTGTACAGAATTTTTAACGCTTGTAGAGTACCCTCTAGGATTTGGCTATGCAAAGTCTATAGAGTTTATAGACAAAAGTCTGTGTAAAGCCTAAAAATTGCCTTAATAAATTTTTGTACGGGAGCACCTTACTGGGGCGTACTAATCGAAACCAACCTTATTGATCTTCCATGTCCATTACGTGTAGTACATGTTAGTTTCTAAACTGACTCACACGGTTCTTTCTTTCTTGCGCAGGTACACAAGTAGAAAGCCTAGCAAAGCTGACAAGTACAGGTAGGTTAGTGTTCGAAGTGCGTTTTATGCTATTTCCTTCCGTAGAAAACACCAGACGTCGCCACTGCTGCAGACAGCAGACAGAGAATTCTCAGTCTGTCGACTTGCGTCAACTGCACAGAATGACGTCCGTAATCTGAATTAAAATATTTTTGTAGAAATAGCAGAACAATGGACGTCTCCCGACCTACGTCATCAGAGTACATGCTTCTGGTCCGATGGGCAAAACATACCGCGTATCGAGGAAACTATAATTAGGAGTAGAAAGGTGGCGGGGGAGTGCGCCACTAGCAAAACCGGTTCAGAAACGAAAGTAGACGGTTTTTCCCATTGGACAACGCCTCTTTGACGTCACGTTGTTTGCACAAGGAAGAGGTGTATTGATGATCAATTTAATTGATCAAAGAAATTCTGTAAGTCGAATAGCTCACTCGGGGAATACGTGAACAATAATGATTTTGAATATATATCTCACTGAGGGATCCGTCGTGCTGCAACGTATTAAGTACCTTTTACCGTCCTTTTTGCAGACCAGCCAAGGCTACCGACTTCACTCTCATACAGTACATAACAAAGCAGCGAAAAGTCATGCATGGTACCGAGGCCAGGCATCTCAGGTACATTCCAAAGGTAAGCAGCCTTTCCACATCAGTTATCAATGGCTGAGCATTCTGGCACGTGTCTTATATGCAAGAGGAGGCTCATGTGAAGTGAATGTAGCAATAATTAACAGGCCCACTGAAGTCAAGGAAACCGACGGTAGTTGGCTTCACATGACTGCTAATCACGACGTTTCCTATTGTTGGTGTCGCTCAGTTTCTTCTCAACACTCGGTTTGCTCCGTTTGTGTGCCACCTTATGACGGAGCATGGGCAACTTGATTGATTGATTCGTTCATTCATTAATCAACCATTGTGGACGTATAAGAGCTGCATAGTCAGCTATGAGGCGCGTCATACTGGAGGACTTCGGTATCATATCGACCACCTGGTGTTCTTTAACGTGCACATACATCGTACAGCACTCGGATGTTTTAACATTTCGATCTCACCAATATGCGGCCACCACAACTGAGTTCGAACACTGTATCTTGTTCTGTGCAGCCAAAAGTCATAACTACTGAACCATCGCACTGTATAGATAGAAAATTTGAACGAGCATGCGCGCGCAAGTTCCGTTTCTATTTTTGCATATACGGCGCAATGTGAAAGTCACCTTCTAGCAACACTAAGGCGCAATGTACAACGCAGAAGGGACATTACGCACGCCTCCTTAACGTGCACAGACATCGCACAGCACTCGGGTGTATTACCACTTCGATCTCACCAATATGTGGCCGCCACAACTGAGTTTGAACACTGTATCTTGTTCTGTGCAGCCGAAAGTCATAACTACTGAACCATAGTAGTGGATAGATACAAAACTTGACCGAGCATGCGCGCGCAAGTTCCGTTTCTATTTTTGCATATGCGGCGCATTGTGAAAGTCACCATCTAACAACACTATAAGGCGCAATGTACAACGCAGAAGGAAAATTAGGCACGCCAGCAAGACAGGAGCTGTAAGCGGGCGTCCAGGTTTGCCAAATTACGCAGGCCTTCACAGTGTACTTTTCTGCCTGCACATAGCCGCTAACTGTATTCGTTTTTTTTTAAAGGAAAGTTCTAAATAAGTAACTCGTTCTATGTGGCACTTGTGCGACTTGTTCTTGTTTAGGATAGCGAAATGGTCAATTCCTTCTTGTTAATCTTACCGCACTTGCATCATCGTAGTCTGTCCCTCAGCAAAAGAGCGATGATCAAAGCAGCGTAAATAATAGATGGTTCACTTATCCTGCTTTTCTTATTTATCGTTATCCTTGTACACCAAGCATTTCGGATGAATCTCGAATTGTGCATGTGTTTACTCTATCACCGCATTCACATTCCGCAGATCCTGTACGTCCTGTGCGAGAGGCTACTCAGGTTGAGCCAGTCCAAGGGTACACTCGGTACCAGCAGCATTAAGAGCTCATCGAGCAGCAGCATCAGCAGCCGGAGCAGGTGGAGTCGATTTTTCCCCTTTGCGACCCGACAGGGAAATCTTCATGCATTTCAGCAGCGATTTAAAAAAAGTGTCATAACAGCCCTTGGCGGCAGATTTTGAAGAGTATACGGTCGCATGTATGTGTTCTTCGAATTACTTAGACAAACAGATGTGTAGACAGGGTGCATACTTCAGGCGTTTAACCAGGCTCCAATCAAAATGTGAGCACGGGGCATCAACAGAACACACGTGTTTTGTGATTTTTACGTTCATCTATGGTGAACAACTAGTGTAATGTACAGTTGTACGTAAATGGCCTCACGAACTTCCCATTCACCGAGTGATCTAAAATCGACGTTGCTCTACACAATCAAGGAGTAACGTCACGAATAGTTGCGTTAGTTCTGGATCCCAGTCATTCGCGCCTAACAGAACTACACCATTCGTTACAGTAGAGCAAATGCGCTAATTTGGACTGTCCTTGTGTTAGCTAAGGCTACTCCAACATGTAAATAATATAGTACGCTCTGTGTAGATTCTGTTTTGTTTACGCTCGAGAGCCGAAAACGTTCTAGTACGTTTTCATTTCTTTGCTTAAAGGGTCAGTCTACTGAATTTTATCGACCATATTTTCTTTGCGGCAACCGATAGCTCTTTACTCAAATTACCGTTTAGCCAGCTGTGGTGCCAAGGAGTGCGGTAGAACATTTTAAAATAGAATTTATTAATGTGGGAACACATCTGTATGAGATGGTAGTCTCATCTGGCAACCACCTGGATTTCCGCCGCGCGGCGACAAATATGGCGGCGCCCGTCGAAGCCGGACCTCTCGCTTCGGACTGAATTCTCGTTGTTGCTGCCTTTTTCAGTGCGTTCAGTGGCCATAAATGGGGCGCCTGTCTTTCGCTTCGTCTCATCTCGCCTATAAGAAAACGTATAAGTGATAAATTTGCTTTATTTTAATAATTAGAGTGACGATTCTGCCGCTCCTAGGCTTAAGTGTAGAGTCGGTTTGTTTACAGCAATGGTTCCCGTCCTGACGACCAGATGGCGCCACTATAGGCTGAGTTTATTTTTGCGTCTCTGCTAGCATACGCTGAACTAAAAGTGGGAATGTGCCTGCGTTTTGCGTACGTGTAACTATAAATATTCATGTGATTTACAGAAAAAGCGAGCGGTACGCCTTCTACAGTTTACTAGAACAAAACGTGCGTTTCTCTGACATTGGGGCATACAAATGGTACGTAGTATATTCACTTATGCTTCTACAAAAAAAGACTACCACTTTCTTGAACAAAATGAACGTTTGGGGTCGCCACCATGCTTTTTTACGCGACTTTTAACGCCGAAATAAAATATAAATTCCTGCCTAAACCGGGCGCAGACCCCTCGTTATTGATGTTATAGGGTGCCAAGTACCAGAATATGCCATTATTTATACACTCATCTCGGTGAGTGGACTGACCCTTTAAGATCAAGCAAAATTAATGGATGGAAATACTGGATGCGCGTGACCTTCTTAACTGTGGTGTCATTACTCTCTGCACTCTTGACCTCGACCAGTGCAACCCCGTTAGTTATTTAGAATGCCTAAGATTGCCCCTCCCCTTAAACAGTCACTTGAACTGCTCATTAAGGCTTGTTCATTAGCACTCTTAGCTAGAATCGCTAGTTTGAAACTTAAGACGGTTACAAACCTCCGCAATTCATACCGTTGTCACACGGGAACTTTCGACTCTAATTGAGCTCGATCTGCATTGAGGTTTTCGAGCAGCATCGAAGCATCCATTGCTACACGGGCGTTTTGAATGTTCTCAGAGAAGTTGTCTTCATATGCGTAGGTTGGTGCCAAATGTACCACTGACAACCATAGCACGCTAATGTCCGCTGAGACTGGACAGGCAAGGCCAGTGGTGTCCTGCCAGTGGCTTCCCTACGCGGACATACTTTTGTCAATTTAGCGAGAAGACTCAGCGGAAGCGGTTGCAGGGTCAACCGACTAACATGGGGGCGCTATGTGTTTTTACCAACGGCAGAGCCTGACGTAGGGATTATTTAAAGATATACCTTTGTGTAGCAGGCATGGCGCACTAAAGGCGGTCTTATGTTTTAATGAATTTGTGCGTCAACATTTGTGATTTTACATTCTTTTATTTTCAATGACCAGTGCGAGTAAGACTGTCAACGCGTGCTTTCTATCTTGCTTGAAACCTCAAGAGCGCCTGAGGAATAGTGATCGAGCCAAGCGGAATCGGTCTCGACTGCGCTTGAAAGTGTGCGGCGACCTTTGATGTGCACCGAATTCGATGAGCCTTGACACTGTGAGGATCGAAACTGCCCTTGTTTGTTTTTATTGCGAAAGCAATATGGCACTAGCTTTTGAGCCTTCAGCGTCGTCCCGGCGGTTTCACGTTTGACCTTTAGCTTGACCTCTGTTGTGGCGTTCATTGATGCGCTCTGACATAGACAGCGTTGTAGACTGCGTTGATTTGGAGGAAAGGAAAGGCGCCTTACCAACTCTGTGGTTTAGTGGACACCTCAATAGCACTTTAAGCTAATTCCGTCGTTCCGTGCAGCACTCAGGCTTTTGCCTTTCACTACTGTAGTCGCTAAACTTGCCCTTAATTTGCTTTCGCAACCTTCCGGGCTTAACCAAGCTAAGCCTCTGCCAATTTTTTTCTTGTTTTATTGGGGTTTAACGTCCCAAAGCGACTGAGGCTATGAGGGACGCCGTAGTGAAGGGCTCCGGAAATTTAGACCACCTGCGGTTCTTTAACGTGCACTGACACCGCACAGTACACGGGCCTCTAGAATTTCGCCTGCATAGAAATTCGGCCACCGCGGATCGAACCCGCGTCTTTCGGGCCAGCAGCCGAGCGCCGTAACCACTGAGCCTCCGCGCTTGGAAAACTGCCCTTGTGACAAGGGCATTAGACGAAGAACATTTAAGAGGCTCACACACCAGCGTTAACTTTTCTGAATGCGTGAAGCATTAGAGGGCCCATGAAGGCAGAAATCGACCGTCGAGTGAGGCCGCGTCGATAGTGGAGAGAAGGAAAGAACTAGCGAAGAAAAGAGAACGCGTGCTTGGGGGGAGGGGAGGCGGCCGGGCCGAATGCGGTGGGAGAGGAGCGAAGAAGACTGAGTGCGGCAGCGGGAGCTAGTGCCATATGTGCTTTCGGCGTGTCTAAAGGCGTCTGTCGCGGACGTGATGGATCTTGCTCAAAGAGTGTGGCTGTTAGTGTGGGTTAAAATGGATATATAGAGGGTGTCTGAATAAATGAACCTCGCGTGTGCTATGAAATCACGTTATGCTCATGCATTTTCGTCGAATCGATCCATCGATCCCCCCCCCCCCCCCCATTTTTTCCCCCTTGGCATGTACAGACGGTGACTAGTGAAACCCCAGAAGGCCGGGTTTTTTACTCAAAGGCTGTGACACATAAAAAGCTCGAGGCACAATTGTGATCACATCATCCATCTAAGTTCTCTGGAGGGCAAATACCTGTATTAATCAATGAATAACCCCTGTCCTGCGCCATATCTCCCCGCAAACTGCAAGACCACATTTGACATCATGAGAATACGAACCCCCCCCCCCCCTCTAGTGATGCAAAACCATCGGATCGATAGTATCGATAGTTTTTTTGAAACTATCGATAGTGTAAAAAGCTATCGATAGCCTACTATCGAAATTAATACTATCGATAGTAGAATCGATAGTATTAATTTCGATAGTAATAATATCGATAGTGTTACTATCGATAGCAGAATCAATAGTATTACTATTCATAATGTTGCTATCGATAGTATTACTCGCGATAGTACCACTATCGGTAGTATTGCTCGGGATAGCACCGCTACAGATAGTCTTGCTATCGATAGCGGTACTATCTCTAGTAACACTGTCGATAGTAACGATATTGATATTATGCATTTGTTGGCGAGCGGTATAACCAAACACATATGCGATACCTGATCGGTTTCACGGTCTCATGTGAATTAACTTTCCTGAGACTCAAGCTATGAGGGATGCCGTAGTGGAGGTCTCCGGGTAAATTTCGACCAGCTGTGGTTCTTTAACATGCACAGGGACAGTTCGGAAAAATTCCTGGACCTGCATCCGATGAAAGAACAAACAACACATGTTGTGCTGGCTTACACGACACCATCGTGTACAGCAGACGTCATCTTGCTGACGTAACCGCTGCAGAAATGCTTTTCGGACACATGCTTCGCAATTAGGAGATTTGCACGCTAACATTTTATCCAGCAACTTTACGTAGGGAACGTCTGCAGAGCTCGGAGACGTGTAGGCCGCGAAAACCGGCGAGTCCTATCAGTTACTCATACCATCACCTCCATACCACACGCTCGCGAAAATAAGTTTAGGATACAGTGGGTACGCATGGTTGATTTTATAGAATTGATAGAGCTATATATAACGAATAGTATCGATACGGCTGTCGGTTGTACTATCAATAGAACTATCGAAAGTACTAACTATCGATAGTACTATCGATAGTTTTCTATCACTACTCCCCCCCCCCTTCCCCCTGATGCATAACTTTCCTTTGAAATCGGCTCTGTTAACCTACAGAACCCTGATTTCTTTGTTCTCGTCATTCGATGTCCCACCATGTCAATTTCATCATCTTGGCTTCAGCTTTGACATCATTAACTTGCGCCCGTGCCCTAACCTCCTATGGCCATCTTCCTGTCTCTCGATGTTAACCTCATCATTTTCTGTTCCAAAGCTTGCTGTGCTATCAGCAGTTCCATTTCACGCGAATTATACAGCATTACAGATGCAATATACTCCATCTACTAAAATCTCTAGTTAAGCTATTTAGGGGAAATCAATGACGAAAACAAACCAGCTCCGGTGTTTATTTATTTATTTATTTATTTATTTATTTATTTTATTTTACTCTCAGGGTCTTTCAGCCATTGCAGAGGAGAGTGGGCAGAAAATATAGAACGAACAATGGAGAAAAAGGAAACGGGTATATAAAAGATTAATCCTGTGTATACAGTGTTAGATAATACAAAAATACATTAGTGCAGAACAAATCGTCAGAGTTTATACAACACCAGCCAAAGCTTTGCGAAAGTTTAGGTCAGGAATAGATACAATTTCATCAAGAAGATCGTTCCATTCCTTAGAAGTGTGGGGAACAAATGAGCGTAAGAAACTGTTTTGCATAAGGGGATGGCAACTTAGTGGGGATGATCAATACGGCGTGATAAGTAATAGGGGGTATGAGAGAAATTATTGTTTAGGCTGGAGTGATAATATAACTTGTGAAATAGGGCTCGTTTTCTTCATGGTCTTGACCTTTCTCACTCCTCCCACCATTCCAGCACTACGGTCGGTTCCACCTCCAGCACGAGCAGCACGGGACGGTGCCCCAGCTTCGAGCTGACGGACCTGGACCCCTTCTGGAACTACTTCCTCTCCTCCTCGGTGAGCCACGAGCGCTGGCGACCCACGGCCCAGAGCGAACGCGGAGACTCGGCGGCCACCAGCTCCTCGATGGCGACCAGCGCGGAGGACATGCTCTCCCCGTCCCCCGAGGACGAGGAACCGTCGGACACGGACGCCGTGCTGGACTCCCTGCTCATCGCGGGTCTCGCTGGTCTCTTCGCGTCCACGCCAAACAGCCCGGAGTTCAGCAGCTACGAGGACGAAGAGTTCGAGGCCAGCGAAGCCGGTGGCAGCAGTCAGGACGAAGAGACCCTCACCGAGAACGCCTGCTTCAAGGAGCTGTCCTCGCAGAAGGAGCTGCGCGCTCGGCGTCAGGTATGGCCCATGGCCACTCGCGTGTTAGTTCGTTGGACGAAAGAAAGTGATAGGTCCCCGCCGCGGTGGCTCAGTGGTTACGGCGCTCGGCTGCTGACCCGAAAGGCGCGGGTTCGATCCCGGCCACGGCGGCTGAATTTCGATGGAGGCGAAATTCTAGAGGCCCGTGTACTGTGAGATGTCAGTGCACGTTAAAGAACTTCAGGTCGGAGCCCTTCACTACGGCGTCCCTCATAGCCTGAGTCGCTTTGGGATGTTAAACCCCAATAAACCGATAAACCAAAAGAAGTGATAGGGTTTTAACGTAGTTAAACTGAGTATTCGTGCGAAAGCATGTTTTCTTTTTAGGTTTTATGGAGTTCAACGTCCCAAACTGACTCAGGCTATGAGGGACGCCGTAGTGGAGGGCTCCGGAAATTTCGACCACCAGGGGCTCTTTAATGTGCACTGTGTTCAGCCTGGTTGGCTCATGGTTTTGCTTTGCTGAGTCGTCGGCACGTCTGGAGACGATATCAGACTAAGGTTAATCTCTGATCATGGTTAAGCTGATTTGGCATGTTCGCGCCGCAGATTCGGAGGTTGATGAAGACGACGATGTGCCATGCACAGCGCGAGAGTGTGTTGCCGTTGAGCACGAGACGAGATCGGCTGCGGCGATAGCATAGCGCTCTCGTGCAGTGGCCAGCGAAGCTGATCTGTTCGCGCCGCCCCGGGTTCGAAACCCAGTCGCGCCAATATTCAGTTTGTTCCTGCACCCTCATGGTCATGCAAGCCACAAGATTCTTGGTTGGGTTTGACTCCGTGAAGTAGTGGTTTTGCAAAAAAAAAAAAAAAACTGGCACCACGGTTACGCTGATGCAAGGTGAAATCCAGCTACCTGTCGTCCTCAACGCGAAGGTAGGGAGATATATAATCGGAAACGCCTCTTGTACCGCGGAGTGGCTAGCCGGTGATAATGTAGTGAAGTTATCGCGGAACCGCAGAGATCATACTGAGAGCAAATGTAGTCAAACGTAGCGAAACTGTGACCAAGCACATCGCGCTCGCCGATGGCTCAGTGGTTACGGCGCTCGACTGCTGGCCCGAAAGACGCGGGTTCGATCCCGGCCGCGGCGGCTGAATTTCGATGGAGGCGAAATTCTAGAGGCCCGTGTGCTGTGCGATGTCAGTGCGCATTAAAGAACCCCAGGTGGCCGAAATTTCCGGAGTCCTTCACTACGGCGCCCCTCATAGCCGGAGTCGCTCTGGGACGTTAAACCCTAATAAACCAAACTAGACATCACGCTCGCTTCGGTGTTTCTTTCAGTTTTCTCACTCTCCCCTCTATGATTCTTTCCTTCTTCTTTTTCTTCTTCTTCTTCTTCTTCTTCTTCTTCTTCTTCTTCTTCTTCTTCTTCTTCTTCTTTCTTTCTTCTTTCTTCTTCTTCTTTCTAGAACCCCAGGTGGTCGAGATTTCCGGAGCCCTCCACTACGGCGTCTCTCATAGCCTTAGTCGCTTTGGGACGTTAAACCCCATAAACCAAACCAAACCAAACCTTCTTCTTTCTATTCCTCACCTCCACTTTGCGGATGACGGCCAGCATCAAGATCTCACGATCTGAAGGACTATTATCTGTTGGCATAAAACGAATCATGAGTAAAGTTATTTGCGGTGTTTGTAGTCAAATTTTACAGACCAGCGGGAATTGTCTTGGTCGCTGTTCCTCTCATGACTTACTAAACTGCTCATGTGACCCGAGTATCTGAAGTCTATGCGATGTTTGCTTCTTATCTGCGTCTATTATTTTCGTGGGCCTGGCTTACAATTGCGTTCTTTGCATCATTACGTATGTCGCTTTTCGTTTATGCGCGTACTAATGGGTGTTTCCCCTGAAAGATTAAAGCTTTTGGACCTGCTCTTGTGGTACTGAATTTCATGCGTACTCGTAGTACGCGGCTATCCAAGTAAATCCGGGAACGAAATATGAAATATGCCCTGTAGCTAGCTTGACAACTTCGCCTTTCAACGTTCGGGAGGTTTTCGCGGCAAGAATAAACGCTTTCTAATTAATTTAAATTTAAGCAGTTTATAGCTGAATTCTTTGTCAACACATCAGCTTGTCATGCTTTATACAGTATCTTTCTGGGCGCTACGACAAGTATGGCACGGTACTCACGTTAGCAGGCATCCGTACTGTAGACAGAGCACTAAGGCTGTTGTGTATTTTCTCAAGAACTGTTGTAGTGTTCTGAAATCTTGTCTCGGCATAGGCAGTTGCGACGAAGGAAAAAAAAATATTTAACATTGGCCCTCCGTGTTAGTTTTCCCTGAAATATCTTTATTGTGCCACGCTGCAGTTTTTATTTTTGTAATTTATACTTTTCGCTAGTCTTGTCAGTCATATTTACTGCTTGTGTTGCTTATTTCAATATACTTTTCGATCCAAGAACATCTAGAATTTTCTTAATTTCTTTTCCTGACTTTACGAAACCCCAGGAAGAAAACGCCTGCTCGTCCGTGGCCCTGTCTCCTTCGGACGTTGCCTCAGCACTGCTTCTGGAGCACAAGCTTTTGGGACCCGTGTTCCTGGCCCGCCTGCGGAAATACCAGCGCGAGCTCAACTCGAGGGGCGCCGCGTGGGACAAACTGAACGTCGAAGAAGACCCCGCGATCCTAGCTGGCCTCCTATGGTTCTGGTTGGATGAGCTTAGAGAACCAGTGCTCAGCAAACACGATCTGACATCTGTCGTCGTTCGGCCCACAAACCCCGTCGCCGTGCTCCTTAAATTGAACAAGGTATGTAAAGCCTTACGTATCGATGTGAACTGCGCAATCTGTGCTTGAGAGGTTTCAGGGCGGATAGTTTGCTGGTCATCGTACACACCCAATAAGCACTGGTATTCTCTTGGACGTCCCATGGACATCCTAAACGTCCATAGGACGTCCAAGGAAGTTTCAGTGCCCATTGGGCAGTGGCTTTGCACTGTTTAGGATTTAAGTCTGCCTCGTGCACAACCATTTCTGTTTGCCATTAAGAGTGCGCAATAAGATTATGTCAGGGAGCAATGATATCCTAGCCGATATCCAGAAGAAATGGGCTTGGGCCGGGCATTTGTTGCGAAGGCAAGATAACCGATAGTCGTTAAAGATAAGGGAATCGATACCAAGAGGAGGGAAGCGTAGCAGGGGGCGGAAAAAAGTTAAGTGTGCGGATGAGATTAAGAAGTTTGCGGCGATAGGGTGGCTACAGCTGGAAAAGAACAGAGTTAATTGGAGAGATAAGGGATAGGCTTTGTCCTACAGTGGGAGCAGTCAGGCTGTGATGATGACGATGATGACTTCAGGTCGGACATAGTTCAGGGAGGCGCGTATACGCGAATTCCTGGCGCTCGCATGCAAAGAAGCAGTCGGCATATACATTAAATCTGCTTTCAAAATGGCAACCGGATGTCACGAAATTTCTCTTGCCACCTCAATGAAAACAGCAATAATACAGCCATATTTCGTACATTGCAGCAGGAAGGTATCTTCCTATATCTCTATAAGCTCTCCTCAGTTTGCTTACCTCTCAATTTTTTATTAGTTTATTTATTTATTAGTTACCTGCATCGCCCCGCAGGGCATTACAGCAAGGGGGGAGGGTACAGACTTCATTATAGGTATAAAACAATTATTGCAATGCATTTAGTTACGTAATCTCAATATGTCCTATATTCATGGACCACGAACTTTGAAGGTGCATCCGTCCGCCAACTTTGTCATATTTATCACTACCACTGTATCATATTAGCCGAAAACAGAGGAAGGGAATTCGAGTGGTTGTTAATCATTCTTTTGAACAGTTATGGCCAGGGGCTGCCGATAGTACAGAGGGATTCGGTTTCTTGGTTCTAATATTGGAAAGTGGCCACCAGTAAAACAAGAACGCTTTATTTTAGGGGAAGGAGGACACTTAAATTACCACCGGCACTTTAAGTGTCCTCCTGAATTTAAATGACATTCTGACTTTGTTTTGGGCAGCGTCAGTGTGCATGGGTTTAACAAAAGAACGAACTGAGACAATGACACCTGAGCCACATTGACGCGAGACGCTTATCTATTGAGCGACAGTTGAGGACCGCTTGAATAGAACCTGAATACTCAGCCAAGGTTGCTCACTGGGCGGCAGTAAATGTCTCTAAAGTCACGCACTCCACAATTAGCGCTTGATTATATATCCGGGCACGATAGACTGTTCCTGAATACAAATGGCACATTTACTCTTCTCTTCCCTACAGGCAACCCGGTTCACGACCGAGTACCTGGTGAGGTTCATAGCACGCCTCAATCTACCGACCCTCGCCGAGCGGCGCAACGTGATACGGCGACTGACCAGCGCTCTCTGCCACCAGACCCTGTCCATCGACGGCATTCAACGACCCGCACTGGCCGGGTGGGCCAAGATGCGACAGGGCACGGCCGCGCGAGCCACCGAATTCATGGAGGTGCTGCACGACGCCGTGTGCGAGAACGTGCCTTCGGTCAGCCAACGAGACAGGCCCTTGCAAAAGCAGAACGGAACTCTCACCAACGGTGCTTCCACGTCCAGGGAGAAGAACTTTCGGGGTATCAACATCATGGCTTCTGCCATCGCCAGGTAGCAGCGCGAGAGCTACCGTGGGTGCAACTACCGCTGGACGTTGTGCGTCGAACTTCGCCGCTGGTTGGCGCGTAATGAAAGCTTCCAGAAGCTACTTGAACACGGTCTGTGACTTTTGGTAACAAGTACTCGAGGGTGAAGGAAAACGGGTGTGCCACCGCACGTCAGTGATGGTTCCAGTGTCATCCAAACTTACTTCCAGAAGCTACACGAACACAGTCCGTGACCTTTGGCAACAGGCAGGCAAGAGTGAAAGAAAACAGGCATGCCACCGCATATCAGTGATTGTTCCAATTGGATCCAAACTTGCTTCCAGAAGCTACAGGAACACAGTCCATGACCTTTGACAACAGGTACGCAAGAGTGAAAGAAAATGGGCATGCCACCGCATATCAGTGATTGTTCCAGTTGGATCCAAACTTACTTCCAGAAGCTACAGGGAGATGGTCCATGACTTTTGGCAACAAGTACTTTAGAGTGAAAGAAAACGGCTGAGCCGCCACACGTCAGTGATTGTTCCAGGTGGATCCAAACTTGCTTCCAGAAGCTAAAAGAACATGGTCCGTGACTTCTTGCAACAAGTGTTCGAGAATGCGAGGAAACATATGTGCCACTGCATGCCAGTGATGGTTCCAAGTGGCGGGATCCAAATCGGGCTAAGGGAACACGGCCTGTGACTTTCGCGAACAAGTATGCCAGTGATTTCAGGTGGATCTAAACTTGCTGGACGTTCTAAAGCTCACGTCGGCTGTCTGGGTAGTCACCAATGTCCTGTAAGAGCGAGACCTTCAAGCAATCTCAAGAGGCACGGTGCCCTGCGGCTCAACTTCCACTTTTTCGCGTCACTGCGTTTTGTCATTTTAGTCATTTCTTGTTCGGAAGACGACTGCTATTCTTCGTGCGTCCTTGCTTTAGTGGTCCTTGCTGTGAATGAACTCTGGCTTAGCTTCCACAGATCAAGATTAACGTAGAGTAGGCCTTGTGTCGTTGTGTGAGTAATCATGGGCTACAAGATTTTGCAAAGCTTTTCTTCGTATACTTCATTCTGATGGTACACTTCAACGAGTATCACAGCGGCCAGCAGATTGCGTGGAGTTTTTGTTCTTTGATCATAACGTAGACGTCCTGGGCTAACAAGCACTCGCTCTTTGCCACAAAGCTGTGCGCGTTGTGTGCACTACATTCACACTTCGAAGCGCATGCCACTTAAGTTATTCTTAGATAAACAATGAAAGTCGTTTTAATCAACAAGGCTCGGTTACAACAGTCGTTAACTAAGGACCTTGACAGGGCGAGAGCCGGCAATTATTCGACTGTTTTGTTCCAGGAATAAGCACTTTTCAGGTGGACTGTTGGCGGCTCTTACGAGAAGACAGGGTGATAGGGAACAGTGGACGGATTCATCAAACACTTCGCATGTAATACCAGAACTTTATTGGCTATTGGTTTGACTGTCGTCTTGTCACCATGACGACCCGATAGCACATGCACTCTGGCCAATAACAATTCCACCTTACTATGAGTCTAGCCCGATTACGGATCCAAATGCGTGCGGGATATGCGAATATGGCGCTGCATGAGCTCCTTTTGACGTTATATGATAAGAGGGGTCGCGAAC
The DNA here is from genome assembly GCF_055824585.1 of Amblyomma mixtum. Taxonomy (NCBI): domain Eukaryota; kingdom Metazoa; phylum Arthropoda; class Arachnida; order Ixodida; family Ixodidae; genus Amblyomma; species Amblyomma mixtum. Next base: position 177,961,920 of record NC_143021.1, on the reverse strand, counting down.
TTTTTTTTTTGCGAAAGTGACATGCATGGAAGGAGTTTTCACTAGAAGTGAGGTAAGAACTTCAAAGATATTTGCATAATTTGGTAAGGGATACTACAATGAAGGTCGTTTTCCCAGCGCTGTCATGAGACAACAGCAGATGGGTCACGAACTGGCAACGACTTCATTGATGAGCCTACTCACAAATGTGAAAGAAGATTATATGAGGCAAACAGCAGAGATTTTGTATCTTCCCTCCAGCTCATAATTTTTTTCAAGCATTGCGCAGCAGTCTACTACCATATCACGCGGCAGTCTAGGATAACAAAACAATCGCTCATTTTTTATTGACATGGACATAAAAAGAGATGTTGGTGCGTGATTGTGGTGACGACTGCTCCTTTTCACATAATGGGAGAAAAACACCGGAACTAGCGACAAAACGCTCAACAATGCACAACTACAATACACACAATGCACAACTACAATACACACAATGCACAACTACAATACACACAATGCACAATACAAATAACGATACAAATAAATGCAAATACAGATACAAGTACAATAGAAACGCCAGAAGTGGTAACAGAAATTATAAAATTAAACTATAAGTAATGACATTAAGCCAACCAGAGGACGCATAGGAAGTGCTTGCAAAGCATTTTTATTTATGTGTGGTAGCAATGACATGCCATTTAGGCGTCCACAGATGTAAAGTTTAGAAAGTTGCAGGAAACATTGCCTTTAATGGCAGCGTTGAATCCTTTGTAAAGACGAATGGTTGCTTGCTCACAATAGATATAATGGTTTAAAATTTGTTTTAACAGCATCTGTACAATATAGTCAAGGACTAAAGTCTCTGCACCGCATGCACCCTAAACGAAGCCGATAGTTCTGTTGTTATCCATCCACTGGAAACCACACTTGTGGAGGTGAAAGAACAGGATTCTGAATTTCAGTTCCACAAGTGTGGCCTCGTTCCGGCAAATAATAACGGAGCTATCGCCTTTGTTTACAGCGCATGCGGTCCAGAGACTTTTTTCGCCGACTGTACGTCGAGAAACGCAGAATAATCAAAGGGCTGGACTTCCACTTACCTAATATGCGCCTCCTTTGTCTTGCCATTAACATAACTTCCCGTAACCTCCACGCGGCCTACACATAAGTTCAAGACTGAACAGAAACGTGATTAAGTCCACGGCCTAATAACGGCGAGGGCCATGTATAACACGCGTTGACATAATGTTATTCTAACTACTCGTGCTTACGCTTTGATGCAGTACTATACGACTGAAAACCGTCACAGACAAACCGCTATTAGATAAATAGAGCTTTAACCTAAGCGAATGCTCCACTGGCAGTAGCGAAAAGAAGAACAGTCGGTCATAAGACGCGTTAAATTTTTCAGTATGGGCTGGGTCGCGCCTTAGCCCTCGCATTGACCGTGGCAGTCGATCGCAGCGACAGGTTGTGCTTGGCACGGTGGCTTTAAAGTTTGAGAGGAAATCGATCTCACGGAAAGCACGGTCCCTTGTGCGAGTAGGGTGCTGCATGCTATTATGCAAAGAGGTACTTTGGACGCTGCTGTCGATAAAATGCATTACGGGCTTGTCCCGGCTTGCTGGGATCGACTGTTGCCAAAGAAGGCGAAGTGCTCTGTGGACTGGACAAATTAAATCCTCTTTGGACGTTATCGTAAATGTGTGCGCAGAGCAAATCTCAGAGCTCAGCTATGTGTATAACATCACAGCAAGTACCCAGACTCTAATCGACAGGAAGTTGGAGACATCCACTTTCTGTAACAACATATACCACAACCTTTACACTCGATAAGGGAGTAATTACTCATTGACGTCCACCCGAGCGCAGCCATACGGCTACAAAGGAAAGCTATACAGCTTTCTCAGAAACTGTATAGTTTCTTAGAAACTCTTTCTACTCCACCTTGGGGGATTCCCCTAAACATTTGACCAACACAGTTCCCACTTCGAGTTATTGATCAATTCGCTCTCGCCCTACCATAAGATTGCCGTCCCGGTTAGCTCAATTGGTAGAGCGACTGCTCCGGTGAAGCGGTGGTCCCGGGTTCGAACCCCGGACCAGGACGAATTTTTCTTTAACTGCGCTCGGGTGGACGTCAATGAGTAATTACTCCCTTATTACAAATCTACTCCACCTTGTGGGATTCCTCTGGAAGCTACAGTGGATGCTACACTGTGCTTTCCACGCAGCTGACATTTAATCCTTATGTTCAACATCACACAAGGGCATAATGTCCGTATCGATGCTTGCCGCACAAACGTCCAGATAATATAAGCTACGAGTACGCGCTCATAACTGTTCACAGGGAGACTTTTGACCGCGTTAACATGTTAATATTTTACTTTAAGGGAGTAAGGGGGGGAGGAAGTTTTTGTAGGTGCAAAACCTATTTGTTGCATAGAAATATGAGGCGTGTATAGGCCCCTATTCATTTGCGACTGGGGTAGAAGATTCGCATTTTTTTTTCGCCACTACGAGGCCCCGTTGGAGCGGTTGCCGGCAAAGCTCTTATGACGCTAGCGCCGCCTCGGCCTTACTTGACTACCAACAACTAAGGTTTTGAAGACTTCTTCCTCTGAATTGTATTAGCAAGCATAGCTCGAGGTGGTGTTGCTTTCAATTTGATATTTGTGAATCCTATGCAGCCGGAACTGCAGAATGCAAGGAAATTGCCATCACATTGGCGCAATGTTTAGTTGAAAGCTGGGGTTAAGCATCTAGCCGGCCTGCATCTGAAGAACGGTAAAGAATTCGTGGACCCGCGTGACCTGCCTCTCATGTACCATATCTATGAACAGCGTCGCAGCAAGTCTCTCGGTGTCACTAACTGAAAGTAATTTGGCGGCCTAAATTCCTCATGTAAAATTATGAAAACCTCGAGGGCGTATAATTTCTACTGCTACGATTTGTGAAGGCCCTTGAGGTGTAGTTGTAAAAGAAGTAGGAAAAACTTGCTGCTTGGAACTATCCCGGAATATGTTTCATCACAACCCGGAAGTTTTAAGGTTTTCCCCTGAGCTCTTGTTTATCCACCGTACTAAAAATGAAGGTAGATCGTATCAGACAGTCTCGGAAGACCGCAGTATTCAAGTCGCATCGAGGACGTTTCCGTGCGACCTCTCTCATTTCCAACGCTCAGGCATGCACTGGATTATCATCGGTGCCCACTGACCTTTATCACTTGTATCATAGCGCAAAACAAACTCATGTCCGCGCACACTGTCTATCTTCTTATAACTAACTTGAAAGATTTCTCCTGTTAAGCTTCCAATTTCAGTGACATGTGTAATGTTGTTCATAGCTTGTACAGAACTCTCCGGGCGAGGCTATTCTTCCTGTTGTCAGTGAACGTCCCCAATAAAAAACAAAACAAAACAACGATGTTTGTTGTTTACTATTCTTATTACTCACAACGCTCAAGTCCGTGGTGCCCGAGCGGCGAAAATTAGAAATAAAAGCCATAAACTACCAACATTATCTCACTAGTGGTCCGTGCATTGCAGAAGTGTAAAAAATAAAAAAAACAAAGTGGTAAGGTTTTAACGTATAAACAAAGTAGACGTGCGAAAGCACGTTTTCAGCCTGGCTGGCTCATCGTTTTGCTTTGCTGGGCTCGTCGGCACGTCTGGCGACGATATTAGTTCGATAACAGTATTAGTTCACGAAAACGACGATGTGCAATGCACATCGTGCGAGAATATGTATATTAGTCCAACAGCAGTATTAGTTGAAAACGACTGCGATGTGCAATGCCCAGCACGAGAATGTGTTGCAGGTTAACTGAGACGTGATCGGCTGTGGTTCTATGTAAAGAGTGTGTGTGTGTGTGTGTGTGTGTGTGTGTGTGTGTGTGTGTGTGTGTGTGTGTGTGTGTGTGTGTGTGTGGGTATACATACACACATATGTATATACATATATATCCTTTCTGTACAAAACGATATAAATAAATACCATGAGAAAAAAAAGATAGCGCTCTCATGCAGTGGCCAGCGAATATGATCTGTTTGCGCCGCCGTGGGTTCGAATCCCAGTCGCAGCACTATTTTTTTATATTGTTTATGGTTTGGACAAGGTCACCATCAAGGTCAAGCTTCACGCAAACTCGATGAGCCGGTTAGAGCTCGTGAAGTAGTTCTTTCGCACATAAAAAACTGGCCAATTTATTGACAAATATGATTACTGCTTATTCAAAATGACCGAATAATGATAATTTTTGAGTGTCTAGGAAAGATATAAAGCTGTCAAGAAATAGGCACGGGCATACAATAAATCGCTATAAAAATTCAAAACTGTTGCATAACCCGTTAATGAAGATGGCTTATGGGAGTTTAACGTCCCGATGCGATTCAGGCTATGAGGGACGCCGTAGAGAAGGGCTTCGGAAATTTCGACCACCTGGGCTTCTTTAACGTGCAGAATTTCGCCTCCATCAAAATTCGACCGCCGCGGCCGGGATCGAACCCGCGTCTTTCGAGTCAGCAGCCGAGCGCCGCAACCACTGAGCCACCCGGTTAATGAAGTGCGACCACAGAAATTTTTAGTTGCTTCTCCTTTGGGCGTTTGTTTTCAAAGTGAGTTATCATTTAGCAGATCTCCCGCGTATGTGTTGGACGACACCTTCACATTCATTTCGCTGTGACATTTACACCAAAAAGGCGTTTTTTCGCCATAATGCAAGGAATTCATTGTTGTAGTAACTAAAAAGTATTACCATTTTACAGTGTGTATCGTAAGTGACACGCTGGTCATTGTACATGGCTAACACTCTTCCATAACATACATGGCGAGATTTTATGCGCATATGTCGATAGTTAAAAATGAAAGAAAACTCTATGTAGCGGAAGAGCAGTGATTTTGCTTAGAAATACTCAATAACCGGACGGATCAATTCAATGACTTTATCAATACATTTTACGTGCGTGCGTCTAGAGCTTTCAAAAATTATAGAAGGCACTAAGTCTACTTACGTGCTGTGAATGCGAAAGAATTTGCGTTTCATCATGGGCTACTAGTCAACTGTATTTGTGTATAGCTAGTATTAGTTAGTGAGTAGTACTTATGTCTCAAAGGCCTTTCCAGTGAAGGCATTAGGCCAAAAGCCTTAGGGTGAAGGCCTTCAGACAAGGCCACGCGACATACGCGTACATATAAAGCGTCCCTTTAACCGATCCATCATGTGACTTCCGGTCTGATGAAGCACTTCCGTTTTGCTTTCGGTTTCATGGTGTCACTTCCGGTCTGATGCCATCACTTCCGGTTCCTGTACCATGGCGATGTTACACTGAATTTCTGTGGCCTGGGTTCGAAACCCACTTCGGAAGAAATTTTATTCTTCCTTTCCTGATGATGAAAGCACTACTAATGACGTCATCAGGTCACGTGGATGTTGCGGTTCGTTTCTCGTGGACGGTCGGTCTACGCCGGATTGTCTGACCGATGAGCCGTATAATGCTCTCGCATTAATAATATTGACCCCGCAAGCATGAAGCTCGCGCCCTACTGTCGTGGTCATACGTTTCGTTCGCATCTACGACCATTACGCGCACAACACTTGCACCCGGTTTCAACGCTCTTTCTGTCGGCAGATGGCGACACGGTGGAGCATGAAGAATCGGTGAGTGACGACGACAGGTTGACCTACAACAATGCTGCCATCGTCTATGGGGAGACCATAGCAAGTCGGCATACGTTTGTCTTAGATGAGAGAGCAGGCCCATTCGAATGCCGCATCTTCATGGTGTGTAACCCTGGTGCTTTTGATGTCAAAGAGAGTGCTGTAGAGCTGGAAACTGTACGGTTGTCGCTCTATTTGTTAATAGCAGCGGTGGAAATAACTACAGTGCAGGCAAAAGGCTGCAGGAAGAAGTTTTTATTACAGTATAAAGGAAACAATGAAATACGTACCATAATAGATGATTGGTTTGGTTTGGTTTATGGGGTTTAACGTCCCAAAGCGACTAAGGCTATGAGAGACGCCGTAGTGGAGGGCTCCGGAAATTTCGACCACCTGGGGTTCTTTAACGTGCACTGACATCGCACAGTACACGAGCCTCTAGAATTTCTCCTCCAAAGAAATTCCAGCCGCCGCGGCCGGGATCGAACCCGCGTCTTTCGGGTCAGCAGCCGAGCACCATAACCGCTGAGCCACCGCGGCGGCCATAATAGAAGAGTATACAAGAAGCCTGTTTTGCGAATAAAAAAAAAAGCCCTCGCATAAAGAGGTTGCAGGCATCGTGCTAGGAAACTAACAACAATGTGAGGTCATCTCAGTGGACGGAGTCTGCATGCTAGCACAAGTTACTTTCTCTTCGAAGGCGTGAAGTCCGCTCTCAGGCAGTGTTAATAGACCCTGTCTCTGTTTCCTCGCCAACAGCTATCATTTTTGTGCTCTTGTTAACACCTTTAAATTTTCCTGTTCGCATTTCATTTGACGAAGAAGGAGCTTCGTGCTCAATGTGATGTCAGTGCATGCTCAAGAACCCTAGGTGGTCGAAATTTCCTGAGCCTTTCGCTACGGCGTCTCTCATAGCCAGGGTCTCCCTGATAGGTTAAACCACCATAAACATTGTTGCCTTTTTATTGGTGCTCGCAATATAAAAACCAGTCCAAAGCTGAACATCCAGAGTCATTGCTCAGGAATAACGCGCGTGGCAACCATATACGAAAGAAGCCGCCCGTGTTAAATCCCAACGAAAAATAAATGTTACCATTTTTTTTTTTTTTTTGGGGGGGGGGGGGGGGGGGGGGGGGGAGGGTGGTGTCGATTAGAGGGTGAAATAATGCCTAAATGCTTGCAACATTTCCTTTGGTTTCATTCGTTTGAAAGACTGTCCGCTGCATCATTACTGGTTATCAGGAAATGAAAGGTGTGGTAGCTGTCTCAGATCTCGGCGGACACCTCAAATGATCCGTGAGAGAAGGCAGAAAGGTGGGAGTGAAAGAAGAAAAACGCGCCGTAGTGGAGGGCACCGGAATAATTACGACCACCTGGGAACTTTTAACGTGCACTCACTATCGCACAGTACATGGGCGCCTTTTGCGTTTCGACGGTTTCCGCGGCCGGATTTCGAACCCGGGTACTCCGGCTCAGTTGCCGAGCACGCTAACCACTGAGCCACCGTGACTTCATTCGAATACATTTTCGAACAAACTCGTCATCTTCCCTCCGTTCGATAAGTGAAAAACAGAGGTTTTAAAACACTTACTGTAAAACAAACGGCGGTGTGGATTGCCAAACACATGTCCTCATTCCTCGTCCTCTTCTTTCTTTCCACGCCTCTCTCTCTTTCTCTTTTTGTCCTTCCTTGAAGGGCGCGCGGTAACCCACCAGGCTTGGCTGTTGAAAAGAAGTCCTGTCGGCGCGTTTCCCGCGTTTTTTATTCGCGCGTTTTTTCTCCCCTGGTTCTTCCGGTCACCCCGCAACTCGTATTTTCGACTTCACAGAGGAGGAGATTAGACGGTACAAGAAGGGCGCGAAGGAAGACTCGCAGCACGAACATCGTGGCTCGCTCCAGTTTCTCGAGCCCCGCATCCTTTTTTCCGGCTGTCGTCGCCTCTTCGCTTCTCTAGTCTTGTTTTTTTATTATTTTTCTTGTTCAGCCGCTGTTTTGTTGTACGCAAGCGACGGCGACCCGAAACGTCGTAAAACGGTTCTTCTGCCGCGCGTGCATTTGCGGAAGCGTGCACGAGAACAATCAACTAACAAACAAAAGAAAAGGTCCTTGCCGCACGTAAAACTTCCACATACATTCGCGGTGATGCTTGCACGGAAAGCAGCCTTAAAACGCTAACCCGTAGGCGACCATACAAGCACAAGCCTGTGCAGTGCTCTGCATCCGGCGTGCCCTGGACTTTTTAGGAGAAGGGCCTCTCTCTTTCTGCTTTTTTGTTTCTTTTGTTACTCTTTCTCCACTTACGTGCTGACGTTCGTCGTCTGGGTCCATTTGCGTGCAACCGGGTCATCGGTTTAGGGAGGACAGAACGGTGCGTTATGAACGGTGTACCCGCCCATTCTATAAACACCGACGATGGCCGGCGAGCGAATTCTGGAACAAGCCTTATCGAACGGTTCTTAGTATACCGCGGAGTGATGCGACCCGACTATAGATACAAAGAAGAGGTAGGAAACTATCTAGACTCTTATCGACCCCAACATTACTGATTACAGCCGTCTGATGCAAAAGTACTGGCCTCTACGCGCCTAAGTAGGCCGTTCGAACGGCAAGCTGTGTTGTTCATTTATGACGGCCGCCGTTGCCTGAAGTCCCGATATAACTTTTAAAAACACGCGGAGTTAAACGCAATCTGCGGGAATGTGCAGGCACGATAATGTCTTGTTTCAAGCCCAAGGTTACTCGTAAGTGACGCCATTGTACAACCCGGTTCTCAGTGTAGACGACCGTGCTTGTTTGTTTCACGTACGCGAGCTTGCATTTCTTTTTTCACATGGGTAATGTGGAACAGTAGCTCTCGTTGTAATGAAGCATTAATCTAATGCATTAGCAAGCACGATCAGAGCAAAGAACAGAGAGAAATAGCTATACTTTTGCCGACCCGCATGTTTCTAGGGCGCTCAGTAGGTATATGTGGGGCTTAACGTTCCGAAGCGGCACACGTACCGTGAGAGACACAATAGCCGAGTGCACTGGACTGATTTCCACCGCCTGGAGTTCCTAACCTAACCCAACCTAACATAACCTAACCTACCGTAACCTAGCGTAACCTACCCTAACATAACCTATCCTAACCTAGCCTAACCTATCCTTACTAAACTTATCCTAGCCTAACCTATTCTACCTAGCGTTACCTAACATAATCTAACCCAAACTATAGCTTTACGTGCCATAAACCTACCTAACATAACTTAACCTAACATAACTTAACCTAAGCTAACATAACCGAACTGTTGAAAAACTATCGCGATGAAGCTAAAGACAGCGCTATAACATAGCTCAACAAGCAACTTAAAGGCATTGATTAAAAACCTTCATTCCTAACCTGGTTAATATATCTGCGGCAAAAACCAGCTCAAGGTAGCTCAGTTGCGCTCCATCATGCAGCTCAGAGAACATGTAACAATGGAACCACTTCCTAGCTAACATTATTCCTTCACTTTTAAAACTGCAATTTACTAACAGCGTGGTCATAGTATGAGCACGCTATAATCGACTGTGCCGAGACACGTCACAACGCTCGTCGGCGTACAGTCGGCTAAAATTATGCAATTGCGGCGCCCGTACTATTTCTCACTTGTTCTGGAAACGCTCTCTTCTCGCTTCTGTTCGCCACCGCTTGCGGACTGTCGCAGTTGATGCGCCTGTTTGCACAGACTATCTACGTAATGCGACTTCGTCGTTGCAATGTGTGCCGCCTTTTGTTCTTGAGCCCACCTCGAAGCGCGCAAACACGGCTAGACAGTCGAATCGATATATACGAGGCCACTGTGATCAAATGGAGAGCCTGCCGCTGTTTGCCCTAGGCACTGCGCATGAAATGCCGATAAGCAGGGGGCTGAAAAGGTACAGAAACAGGGGTCGAATAATCAGCGTCAAGTCGGCAGCTAAGTGAGAAATAACGAAAGACAAGTTTGAAGTGGATGAGTCTGACAGCACGGAGTATATTTAAGGAAAAAGAAAATGCACACCGCAATAAACGGTTTAGACCACAAGTAAAAAATTGATTGCTTTTATCAAGGTTCATCGCACGCCCACAATCACTGCTTACTTTTTCAACAATCGCAAACATTAAGGACGTTAATTATGTATATAAAGGTCTCTAACCTTTGGACGCTCTTTTTCTGCCGTCGCTGAAAAACGTTTATAGGTAAAAAAAATTGAACAAATTCAATAATGCATAAATTATGCACAATATTCTCCCTCCCGGTGCTTTCTGGGCGACCATTGTTTTTGGCGTTTTGCCCACGTCCCTGGCACTGCGTACCATGATATCAAATAAAGTTTGTCTGTCTATTGCATACGAGTCACACGTACCAAAATGTCCAACGGATACCATTCAATGGTCGTTCATGATGTTATTGCCACTGAAATTATTGCGACCACAGTTGGGATAATCTTAGGTGGCAGCGGCTTTCATGAAATATTTTTTTTTTCCATCGAATGCTTCGAGGGGCAGATGACTGAGACCGTGCAGTAGTGAGAGAGTAATGACTCATTGAGAGAGAAGAGAAAGCGGTTTGTTCCGAGTGGTTAAAGTGACCTCTGGGCCAGCCACGCGTCGAGTCGATAAACACTTGAAAGCCCCATAAGAAAGACATATGGATTCCTGCCAACAGCGGGATTCGTATCTATTGTACCTTCTGCATACCAAGCAGTTGTAACTAGGTGTGGTACCCGACATAGCCGCTTCCTCCGTTGCCCTTTACACTTCCCACCAGTTCATCTTTTCTCTTGACCGAGCACATCTTGTACTTTGTGGGCAAAGAGCTTCCTCACGAGTGGGCTTCTACGCCCTGTCCCTCCTGCAGCCGAATTTGACCTGTTATGACCTGAGCGCAAGATCAGTTTTTAAGCGTTAACTAAGTTGTATTTCTCCAGTCTAAGTGTTCCGATGAACCTAACGCGCAAAAAAGTGGCAGCCGCATGTCGAACAAGTCTTCCTCGATGACCTATCTCCATACCCTGTGCTACTAGTCTGCCTATGCCTATCAGCCGCATGTCGAACAAGTCTTCCTCGATGACCTATCTCCATACCCTGTGCTACTAGTCTGCCTATGCCTATGGCTTCAGAAGCAAGGAACAACGTATAGGAACTCATTTAGCTAATTTCATGCGTGGCAGGAGGCATAACTAAACCAAAATTACAAAATAATATGGTAAAGCACGAGAAACATGGCAGCTGCTGGGAGCTTAGAGCTCATTCAGACAAAGCAACAACACTGGAAGGCTACTAAGAAAGCCCATTCTGTTACGCAATACTTTTAAAAGTGATTATGGGGTAGCACAGTGACCGACCTCCGACTTACATTGGTACTTTATGTATTTCGTACTTTTGCAGCGTTTAAAAAAACCCCGCAAAAGACAAATAATAATTATAATATACGCGGCATCTGACTATGCAAGGTGTAGGAGTGTAGTGGCGGGCAAAAAGAAAGGGAGGAGGCAACTAAACACGTGAGAATAAGGGGCCTCATCTCAGTGGTTCGGATTTATTGGTGTTCATTCATTTTGACGCATCTTGCAGGCGACTGAGTAAAGAGTGGTGATGGTCCTGAACCAATCCACTAATCACAGCAGAAAATGTAGCTGTAGACAATACGAAAGCACAAAATGCAAGACATAAAATTCGAGGAAGGAAGAAATGCAGCCGCACGCGCTGTTAACACATGGCTGCGTTTATGTGCGGAATCACTGTTTCACGAGGTCAAACCGGCTCGCCGAGTCTGTGTGAAGCTTGACCTTGAGGGCGAACTTGGCCACACCACAAATAAATCAATCAATAATTAAAGCAAATATTGCCGTGACTGGGATTCGAACACGAGATGGCGCGAGCAATTCAGCTTCGCTGGCCACTGCACGAGAGCAATATGCTATCGCCGCAGTCGATCACGCCTCATGTTGAACTGCAACTCACTTTCGCGCTGTGCATTGCACATCGTCGTCTTCATTAGGTAATGCTGCTATAGAACTAATATACACAATCTGGCACTTTACATTACACATCGACGTCTCGATCAAGTAATACTCCTATCGAACTAATATCGTCGCCAGACATGACGACGACCCAGGTAAGCAAGAACCACCTGCCAACCAGGCAAATAACATGCTTTCGCAAGTCTATTCGGTTTAGCTGCGTTAAAACCCTACCACTTTTTCTTTTTTTAGAAATAGTTATTGCAATCTTAATAGCGTCAACATATTTCAACGCTTGCTAAACGCACAGGAAAACCACTCCTGCCTAGAACACATCCTCGGAAGCATTGTCGACGTTTCCTTGGCAGCGGAGGAATCTTCAGGGGAAGATTTTTGTGAGCTGAGTGTTGATAGTGTTCAGTGAACAGTGCGAACCACTGAAGGTGTTTGAGTGACTTTTGAAGAAACATTCGGCCTCATTGTGATGCGTTCTGAAGTAAGCAATACATATTGCCTGCTCTTGTTTCAACGATCAACGCTTGAGACTTTTAGCAACGAACAGTGCGGCGCTGTCGAGTCGCTTTTATAAGGAAACGAACTGTCGAAAAGGTACTAAACTTCAGGACGTTTTAGCCCACATTAAGCCTTGTACTTGGCGAATGCTTATTATACTCCTAATTATCCGACTTAATGTGTTTTGTAGAATAATTATCCGTGTCAAGTATTGAGATTCTGCACTGTAATCGTTGCGGTTCCTAAGGCCTTAATTTAGCTTTTGAAATAGCCTCTGAATGAATGTCGTCGTCCGTGACTTTGGAAGCAGCACATGGAACATCACAGTCCCTGTCTTTGTGAGTAACGGCTGATTGCATCTGGGTGTCCTGCAAGACACACTCTCTTGTATATTTCCTTTCTGTTTCATGTTTTTCCCCTTTTCTGAATTAGCGCTTGTGAATTTAAAGCGCTTAACCTGAGCGCCAGCCCCCCCCCCCCCCCCCCCCCCACCCCCGCGAGCGCGCGGGCACGCACGCACGCACACACACACGCACGTACATACGCACACGCGCGCTCACACACACACACGCACACACGCGCACGCACGCACGCGCGCGCACACACACACACACACACACACACACACACACACACGCACGCACGCGCACACACATAAATAAAGTGGGCAAACTATTGTTCAGCCACCGTTCATGTTCATCTACGCGTTGAAGTCACAAACTCGAGCGAGCTGTAGCCCATTACAGTGCATAAATATTTTTATTCCCCACTTCTACTCATAACAACGCAAATTCTCTCCTTGTCCACTAGGCCTGTTTTATTACCTCGTTAAAGCCGTCCCGCCGCAAAGCGCTTACCCGTGCACCGTCGTAAAGGAAGTAGAAAAAAAAAGAGGGCTTTCTGGCCCGCTCCACTCCCGCTATGCCTCGTCCACAAGCGGTGGTCAACGAGGCGCTTTAAAGGCGTCGTGACTGAACAGGCGTGGTGCAGCCTGTGGTGGTGGTCGCGCACTTCAGAGCAGGCCCTTGTTGCGTCTATTGTAAGCGGCAGAACACACAGCGCTATATATAGGTCACCCCCCCCCCTGCCATCACGCTTTTCTTCGGCACGCATCCGCACGTCTATAGAACGTCGCTCTCTTTACAACTTCGTGAAGAACAAGGCAAGGCTTGCACGCTGCCCCACCGAACGTAGTACGAGCGTGTGTTAAAAGAGGGCGCGGTAGAACGAACCACTTCGCGCGTGTAAACATCGCTCCAGTCAGATAGGAAAAACCTGGAGAGGACGTGCCCCCCGGCGTTTACGAACACGGGTGGGAAGACGATCGCGGGATTTAATCGTATCAGAAGTAGTCTGGGTGCGCGGAAACCGTGATATTGGGCCTCTTCTTTTTTCAATTTTTACCCGGGTTTAACGCTGTCAGTGCAAACATGGGGAAAAAAAAGAGAAAGAAAAGGGGGGTCAGCAAAACCTATAGAGATTTTGTACGGCTCTTCAGAGTGTGTCGCTTCAGTGAAGCGAAGGAACAAGACCATTTCATTACGTCGTGTGCGCTCGACGACGCGGAAATGGAAGATTGTGCAGAGTGCGAGTTTAGAGTGGGCTCCATGATTTATAAAAGAAACTGATCCGCGACCAGAAATGCGCCGACATAGTTGCACACAATCATCATTGGAATGGAGACGAGAAATCAGTTAGACAAGCAAAGCATTTTTCATGCTTAAAAATTATCACATGCGAGCAAGTAGCAACACATACTCACGCACGCCAGCATCGAACAAGATACCTAGTGCTTGAGGGAGTGCTTCGTGCTCGTAATTTCGATAAGATTGCTGGAATGCATAAAATTTTATATTGATTAGCTTCCATGGACGGCTACAAAAGATAGGTTTGTTTTGCGCTTGTTCTTTTCAAGCTTGTTGCTTCTAGTTCGCGCATTCAGTGTAAAACATTACTCCACATGTGTCGGTGTTTCTGTTGCAGACACCACTTTTATGAGTTTTATGTGCGTCTACTAACCGCGATGCGAGTGCCAGCCAGTGTGGTGTGTGTGAGTGTGTGTGTAGACATCACCCGTGAAACTCATTGTATTATGCCATCATCAGCCTTCATTCGCACTTTCCTTTTCCTCCTCTTCCCTTTCCCCTGTGTCGAGTAGCAGGCCAGGGTAATGTATACTCCGGCCGACCTCTCCACCTTTCCCTCATTAATATTCCTTTCTCTATGTATAAGACTTCTTTGCAAATAAACAGTTTTGTATTTTTTCTTTGTATGCAGTTTCTTGTTCTCCATTGTTGCCACAATGTGCAAGTCAAATCTATAGTGCCTTGCCTGTTTTCGTTTTCGTTACGTCACAGGCAGCTGTGTGTACGGTAAAGAAACAGTCTACATCCAGGCCGCTTCTCGGATGTTAGCAATATCTAAACATACTATCCGACTAGTGAGGTGATTAAGACTGCTATTTATACATCGCGCGACCAAATGTTAATCTCGTTTCGCCTTCTCTTCTTCTATGGGCTACAAATATGAATACAGCCGAACCCCGTCATAACGAAGCGGTTTGGGACCCCCACACTGCATTCATTTACTCTAAGCTGGAACGAATTCAGCGTCTCGGTGCTAGGTTTATATTAATAGGTGCCGACATTCTGATTCCCCTAAGTCCTTGTGTAAACGAGCTGATTTGGAAGCGCTCGATTTTAGAACGAAATGTGACAGGCTCAAGTTTCTTTTCCAGATTATTAATCACAGCTTGAAAACAAACCAATCAAATTACTTTGAAATTAATTAAGGAGAAATATCACGCCATCGTCACATGTTGTACATACCAATGCCCACGGTCCGAAATGATTGCTTTAAATTTAGTTTTTCCCAAGAACCATTAAGGAATGGAATATGCTACCAAACTCTGTTGTCAATTCACAAACGTTTAGGGAATTCTTAGACAAGCTGCACAATGTTTTATCGTCTACATGAATTATATGCCAGAGTTTCATTTTTTGTATAAGTGGCGAATGTTTTATGTACCGAATTTTGTGCCCGTTTCAATGTTTGTGTCATTGCTATTTTTTATACTACATTACCCACTCCTGTTATAGCCCGTGATCAGGGCTGACAGTATAAATAAATGAAAAGAAATGAATAATGAATGCAACGAAGGAATAACAATTTCCCGTGGAAGCTCGGTAAACAAGGCTTTAACGAAGTGATCGCCGGGCCCTTCCAACTACGTTAATACGAGGTTCAATTGTATTGATAAATATATTCAGTTTACAACTACAAGTCACTTGAGTTTGCGTGGATGGGGACGCATCCCTTAACTACGGCTGACGATTCTCGTGCGAGGTGAACTATACTATTAACAGGTGTGATTTGTTATCTGGGAAAGCTAAGTTATTCCTTGGCATTAAGACAAATGAAGCATAAACGAAGGGATATTGTGGCCTATGTACAAGAAGCATACTATCAAAGCCATGTTTGCGACATTGTACAACAATAATCAGAAGTGAACAAAGGACAATTCTGTGAGATAAGTTCACTGGCGCGCGAAGAGAAGTGGGAACCTGAATGTGATCGAGCGGAACCACGTAGTACTGATATTCTCTTGGACCAGTGCCACACACCACAGTGCCACGCACCATTGCGTTCAAGACCGAGAAGCGTGTCTTCTCGTTAACGTCTTGTTTCGATTGTTCAGCGTGACCAATGGTCAGAATCCTCTGTCAGGTGTTACTAAGCCTTCACGCTTCCTCTCCTTTACGGTGCACTTCGAGAAATGAAATCATCGCTTGGAATTTTCAACTATAGGTCAGTTTTATCAAATAATGAAAAAAGCACCCCGAGATAACTTAGTCCGTGTTGGAAGTCCGCCCCGTTCGCTCGAGGGGGCGCAGATGTGATGCGTGATATGATTGAGAGAGGGTGGGCCGATGGTTTCTTGACCCTCACAAAGTGAACAAGGGTGGGGAAAGCTTCGGGGTGCTTGCCGACGTTTCGACACAAGGACTTATCTTTGTCTGGGCGAAGCGTTCATCCCTGGTGAGGTTTAAATAGGTGTCTTCACTACGAGGAGGAAGACCCGGTGAGGGGATGAGGGCGTGAAGTGGGAAACGTGTGATGGTTTGGTTGGTTTGGTTTATGGGGTCCCAAAGCGATTAAGACTATGAGAGACGCCGTAGTGGAGGGCTACGGAAATTTCGACCACCTGGGGTTCCTTAACGTGCACTGGCATCGTGCAGCACACGGGCCTCTAGAATTTCGCCTCCATCGAAATTCAACCGCCGCGGCCGGGATCGAACCCGCGTCTTTCGGGTCAGCAGCCGAGCACCATAACTACTGAGCCACTGCGGCGGCGGAAACGTGTGAAGATGGGGAGAGTGAACATTGTCCAGGCATGACGACTGCTAAGGAGATCCAGGCATGATGGCTGCTAAAGAGAGAGAGATAGTAATTAGGTTAAGTTACGTTGTAAAGAAAAGAAAGGCGCGGTATCTATGCCGTTTTTAGGGGGAAACCTAAAAAAAAAAAATCTCTGCCTCTCCCGTAAACGAGAGTAGAGTAAGCATGAAATGTTTACGGGCCTAATGTCATCTCGGTGGACACCCGAACCGCACCGTACAGGAAGGGAGGAACGCCACCACCCGTTCAGCGCGATGCCTTGCCATTTGAACGCAAGGTTTTTTGAGGAAAGGAAATGGCGCAGTAATTCTCTGCCATCTCGGTGGACACCCGAACCGCACCGTAAAGGAAGGGAGGAACGCCACCACCCGTTCGGCGCGATGCCTTGCCCTTTGAACGCAGCGCTTCTCCCCCGGATCACGTATGACAACGAAGTGTAACATGGCATTTATGTGCTTTTTGCACGCGTTATTAGAAATCGGAAATTATAATTCCGTGCATTATCAAACCCACAGCTCCACTGATATGATAAACATTGAGAAGGCACTGGCAGCAGTTATTTTTTGTCTCGTTTGGAGACCAACCGGCGCTTGCATGCCGGTCGCGTAGGAGGGCTTACAGAGTCTCGTTAAATCTCGTTAAGACTCGTACGGTGCCCGGATGTTCTCGTTTTAGAGCCCGGATGAGTGGATTTCAGTGCCCGGATAACTGGAATTCAGTGCCCGGATGACTGGACTTCAGTGCCCGGATGAGTGGATTTCAGTGCCCGGATGATGGGTCTCGGCGTGACGTCACCACACTGCCGACAACGGGAGCTAAAAGCATTTCATGCTTAAAAACTGAGAGAGAATAGTTAAAGTGTGTGAAAAGGCGAGAGATAGAAAGAAGCACAGGAGTATAGCTTTGGTGAAAAGTTTTCGGGCCACATGGGTTACTCTAGCACAACACTTACGACATCTCTAAGCACCTAAATGTCGTGAAAGGGGAGCGCAAGGGCTTCTTGAGTGCTCTACAAGAGGGCCGAAAAGTAAACCCTGCGGCCTGAAGACATTTCGCCAAGGCTATACATACCACTAATGCTTTACTGGGCTTTCTGCAATGTTCTTCTCGCTTAGCCACTTCGTCGCGAAGTCACCAGGGCGCACTTTCTTCGCAGCGGCTTGGCGATCTTTCACACCGCAGGTGTGAACCCTGCCTTAACCTTTCGCCAGCACCGAACCCCTTCTCGCCGATGACGGCAGGTGCTGGACCGCAATTACTATGCCGCCTTCTCTGACGCGCACGCGAGGAATTCATTTGCAGTGAAGCGACGCGGAAGAATACAGGGACTCTAACAATATCGACCCCTGATGGAGATTGAGAAAGAGGCTAAGAGAGAGGAAATAGAAGTATAGAAAGAGAGAGAGAGTCAAGACTGAGGGTAACCGAACCGAAACGCGCAGCAAAAAGCAAAAAGCAAGCCTGCCACAAAAGAAGAGAGCCCCGTGCTCGAGTGAGGCACGATGAAGAAGGAAATCGTGGCTGGCTGCCGGCCGCTTTCAGTCCCGCTCCCTCCCGAGCCCGTTTCTCGATCAAAGTCGTGACGGACGTGCGCCGTCTCGAGAGGGGCTTCTCCCACGCGGCCTGAATATGTAACACGCGTAGAAGCAGCCCTCAAAGCCAATGAGAAAGCTGCGCGGAAGGCTTTGACTTCGGTTGTGTAGACTAGAATTGCCGCCTATAGCTTCACTGCTGCGCAAGTCCCGCACGATGTGATGCGTTAAAAGAGATTCTGGGAACAAATTTATCCAATTTTTTACCTCAGTAAAAACGGAAAGTTTGGCTCTTCGGGACTATGTTAATGTTTGTTCGGGAGCTAAAGAAGCCCTTATTGCACGAAAACTGTATTAAGGATTATAATTTTGTTCCCTCCAGTCGACTCAAACTCGCAACGTGAAGGAACGCAAAGGACTCCCTGATGAACATTTTAAATTGAATGAAGGTGCAGTCCATGCTCAGAGATCTTCGTAGAAACTGCGCTGACGTCATTGCAGATTGCCTTTGAATATTACCGATGTCGGGGATGTCTGAAATTTCATTTCTTGGTCATGTCTTGCTTATAAAACTGTTTTCTATGAAAGTAGCCTGTCTGAAAGAACACGGAAGCACTGGAAGCACGTCGATACACACAAACTTTGGTTGGTCCCCAGTGTTTGACTATCTTGAAAGATAATCAAACAAACCATCCGTGAACGTAGAAACATGTAGGAGTCAACTTTTTAAAAGGCAGCAGAGAAAGCGACGGTCGACATCGTTCCTCACGGATTGGGAAAAAATATTCGTTTCTGACGTGTACCGAAGGCCAACTTTGAAAAATACCTGCGGCAGTGGTCAGTTAACAGCGTTTCTTGCAAGTTAATACAAAACATTGCATGCCAGAGAGTGCCATCGAAGTCTCAGCGACTAACCAGAGCACAAAAAGAAAATTATTACTGCGGCTGTCATTGATATATGTAGGTGCTGGACCAGCGCAAAGAGAGCATGGTTTATTCTCTTCATCCTGAAGGTTCCAGCCGGTAGTAGAAGCACTTAATCGATCCAGCTTTCCTGCTTCGCGATAAAAAAGGCTCGCCATGACTGTGTCGCAACATATTTTCCGTGAACCTCTACCCTATGAGCGTAGGGGAGATACTCAGTGGCAAGTTTGGTGAAGGCCATGGGCGAACCACGGCCGAACTAGACGCGTCACCACCGTGTCCAGTCCGTCCGTGGGCGGGAAGCATGACCTCGACCCAATATAGCGGCGTGTTCACCCTCTCCACTTAAAAAAAATGGCAGTGGATTACATCTGCTATGCCAAGATATACGTAGCGTGAAGTATTGGTATAGACCGCAGCAGCGAGCGCGCGCGGAGAGGCGCGCCAGGTGTGCGTAGTGACGTCACGCAGCTCCGCACCGGCAGCGGCGGCGGCGAGCGCGCGCGGCGAGGCACGCCAGCTGTGCGTAGTGACGTCACTTGCTCCTCGCGCATGCGCAGTATGGTCGACGGAGGGAGCACGCGAAACGGCGAGACTGTGGCCAGTGTAGCTCACGCTACAAAAACGCGTGGCTGAGGACCCAGTCGAACTGAGCGGCGCTCGAAAATGCGGCAGCTGACGCGTGGCTGCACAGTATCGAAAGAGTGGGACTACTCAAGTGTGGAAACTACGAGTTCAGGAGCCAGAGAAAAAACAAAAAAACTTGTTGATCTCTGTATAAAACTTCTTGTCGCCTTCATTTTGGGGTCTCTACGTAGAAATTTAAATAAACTCCTTTATGCAAACTCCTCCATTCCTCCACGAAGCACTTCTCCATTTTGCTTTGTACAGCAGCAATAGTTGGATCATGGAGAGGAAAGATCAAGGAGTTGCGAAGGTTCAAATTCTAATCTTTGGAAAACTGAATTAACGCATCATATTTTAGACTGCTGCAGATAACAAGACCCACGTTAAAAGTGACATTGTTTCATCCACCAGTAGACGGAAGCCAGATTGATCAAGGTGCTATCAAATAGGCGTTAACGTATGCCTACAGTTGTTAGCTGTGAATTATTGATGCCAGCTTCAAACTCCTCTTTTACGTGTATGTGACCACGTTCTGCAGTTTGAATCGCATCGTGCTCTATACTTTTACGTTTGTAACCCCCCCCCCCACACACACACATACACACTAATTCGGAATGGGGTTGTGGGTATCAGATAAATAACAACAAAACGAGTAGGGACGCGTGTCTCGGCGTTTTATTTTTGTTTCCTGCACTCTCAATGCCAAAAGCTGTTAAAGGTTGTACATTGTTTGATATGCAGGGAGCTTCGTTTGCACGCATAGTGACACAAATAGCTTCAAATCATATGCATTACACGAGCCGTTATGTTTGTGGAATATCGTTCTCGAATAAAGGTTGCCTCCCAGCCTAGTCGAAAACGCTCCGTGGCGAAGTGAGTATGTACTCTTCGCGATAATTCTGTCTAATGTATTACAGGTACTACAGCTCTTGTTATTTTCCTTTGAAGTTTTATGTTTTTCATGAAAAGCGACAATGACATTTCCGGTGATTTTTGTGACATGCTTGTTTATTTAGTGGTTTGTTTTGATGTTCAGTGCCTTCTTACTTTTCTACGTTCAATTTGTATCATCTTTCATAGCGCCGTCGCGTACAACATCCCCGAAAATAATATAGCTACGCTTGTTAACCCTGCTATTCTGATTTGTATACTTCTGCCTATCCACCTAAAACAATATTTCTGCATATAAAAATTCATGTTTTTCTATTGATGTCCCCTTCATCAATGGGACTTAATCAAACAAACCACATTGGGGCCTATGTCATTTTGAATAAATGAAAAAAATGTAAAAGAAAAGGTTTTCGCACTCTTCTATACCTCGTGAGAGCGATGGTTCTTGAAGGACCATTAAGTATAAATCGAAACTTAAAGCTGGCATGAATCAATTGAGTGCCGCTTTGCAGTGACGAAGGGGCAAATTTTACAGCCTTTATGAGGTAGAAAACGACAGAAATATTAGTCAGGCATTGCAGCCGCAAGTTTTTATCACAACCAAACTTCAAAGGCGCCGAATGCAATTTTTCTCTGCGGATCTCTCAAGCCAGACCATACCAGTCAGCCTTACATCAGCTATCACGGAGTCCCTCATGCGCTCGGCGTCATCTCCGAGCTCATGAATTTGAACCAAAGCTGCGGGAAAAGAACTCCTTCCACGCTTTTTATGCAGCAAGATTTTGTAAGCAGTCCCGGTATCAATTCTTATCTTCCAACCAAAAAGTGATATACAGTAACTCGGGTGCTCGCTTTAAAAATCCTGATATTTTGGTTTGGTTTGGTTTATGGGGTTTTAACGTCGCAAAGCGACTCAGGCTATGAGAGACGCCGTAGTGGAGGGCTCCGGAAATTTCAACCACCTGGGGTACTTCAACGTGCACTGACATCGCACAGTACACGGGCCTCTAGAATTTCTCCTCCAAAGAAATTCAACCGCCGCGGCCGGGATCGAACCCGCGTCTTTCAGGTCAGCAGCCGAGCGCCGTAACCACTGAGCCACCGCGGCGGCCCTGATATTTTGATTTTACACTTCGATTTTACAGCGCTCGTGAAAGTTTTTTGTGTTCCTTCTTCTGTCCCTCGTCCGTTTTTTGCGCTAACTTCTTCAACAAGCACTTCGAAGTTTTGTGAGCCTTTGAACAAAATTTTGCTCAACAGAATTTAACCCAACTTTCCAACTGAAAACCATCGTTTGGCGCATACCGCAGCAGTATTAATTGCTTTAATGTCATCCTAGCGGCAGGCATATAATATTTATGTGGAGGAGTATTTGTAGTAGTTGAAATAACGAGAAGCGCCAGATTTGCTTAAAAGCACATTTTCCCAGCAATAAATGCCTCTTTTTCGCAAACAATCGCTAACGGAGCCAAAAAGAGTCCATATAATTTTTGCCGGAGCGGGAATTCAATAAGGTGTCGGCGTCCCCACAAGTATTCCTCACAAAAGACGGGCCGAACTTCGCAGCAAGTTTTCCAAGCTACCCTGAACAAAGGGCTCCTCGGGTTCCAGTGCTTCGACGTGTGGCCCGTTGCGAAGCCGTAATATTTCGACGCCGGCCTGCTCGCGTCCAGTCGATACACGCAACGTACAATCGATGAGTTCGCGAGGTTCCTATGCATGCCAGCCGGCTTCCGCGGCTCGCGACAGCTGTCGTGCGCGCCGCGTCGGAAAGCAAGATTCCGGCCATGTACGGGTATGTATGTGCTTGTGTGCGTCTGTGTGTTTGTCGCTAGAATGGGGTGTATGTGAATTCTTGCCTGATTCACCTTTCATTCCAGCTTCTGTTCTGTTCTATTTGCGTTGCTCTTCCTTAGTGCGCGGACGCGTCCTGGTTGAACGAAAAATAAGAGGAAATAAAAGTAAAGAGAAGGGAAAGACGCTAAATAATAGGCGCGGAGGGCGCGGATTTTGTGTGATATGGCCTGTGTAAGCGATCGAAAGTGCATAGCGAAAGGTGTGGATGCGCCCAGGAAAGGGTGAAAATGTAGGCATAAATAAAAACGGAAATGGGAACAAATGGAGCACGACTTTGGGCCAGCGTCTGTACCATGCGCGGAATCGGCCGTCTGCAAACCTTCGTAAACACCGTGTTCCCTTTCTCTCTCTCTCTATGACGCACGCACGCACGCACGCACGCACGCACGCACGCACGCACGCACGCACGCACGCACGCATGCAAGCATGCAATCATGCGAGCATATACGCACGCACGTACGCATGCACACGCACGTACGTAAACGCACGCACGCTCATATACAGGTACCCACACTCACGCAAAACGGAACCACCGCCATCTGTAGCCCCGGACAACCGTGGTACAACTGCAGCAACTTGAGCAGTGCGACCTCGCTGGCGTGTGTCGGTGCGATTAGTTTTACAACGGTGCAGGAAATGGGCTGCAGCGGCAAACCGAAAGCAAGCGTCACGCTCTCAAAGTGTGCTTTTCTAGCCGAAAGTGATTACACGTGCATCGCGTGGATGCAGAAAAATGCAACGATTCTGCATTGACATAACTTCTTGCACGTCGTTTGGGGAGATTTCTGTAAAGATATAACAAAAGCGAAGGAAGCCATATGCCTTAAATCATAAAACTTCCTTTTTTTTGTCAATGTATTCTAAGCATAGCAGTGCGAATTCTCTTCATACTTATTTGAGCTTGCACGTGCAGTAACTGCCGTGAGTGCTGCCGGTGCACTGTATACCATTATAGAGAATTTATAGAATTCTGCCTCCTCTAGAGGATTCTAGAAGCGGTACTTCAGATAAATGCACCAATGCCTAGCTTCTGTGCTCAAACTTGTGACGTATAAGTTTAACTTTAATTTATGGTTTAATACATGAGCGCGATTAAGACAATGAACACTCAAAGCCCTCTTTCCAGAAAGCTTGGTTCAAGGGAAATGTATGGTGGAAGAAAACTACCCCAGTTATCGTTATATTCTGAGTCTACTCGCAAACGAAGTACGACTAGTTTGGTTTCTAGAGATAACCTGAGAGACCAAATTTACAGATGGATTTAACATGAATGCTAAATTTATACTTAATTAGTTAGCGTGAGATGCCAACTAATAGCAATGTGCCTTTAACAGTGCTGCACTCAGAGCAGTGAATATATTGTGTAGATGTAAAAAGAAAAGAAAACGAGAGTACAGTACATTGCAGAGAATTTATCGATGGATAACATGAAGGTATATCTGTAGTGGGTTACAGACAGCAGATGTATCGGCCATGTAAATGCAGATTTGTACAGTTATGTACAGTGAGGAAATATGTGTTCTACATGGTATACGTTAAGTGTACACCGATACAGAAATCACAGATCTGAACAGTACACGCATCGTATTCCACTCAATCACACAAACGTTTTCATAAAGTTCACCATGTATATTAATAGGGGACAGCGGCTAAAAAAAAAACAGGGAGGAGTTTAACATAGTTAAATCGAGTAGACCTATACAGGAGCCTACACACAACCGAGACCGAATTTTAATTGTTTGGTAAGTGACCCGAGATAATGTCCCAGTGCTAGCCCAAGTAAGAACCGATCACTTTGAGACCTCTGGCTAACAATACATCGTCACTGCCCCGATAACCGACAGCAATCTATATTAATGCAGCTTTATTTCGGGTCCCTCTCTTTTGTTACTCTTGCAAAATCGAGAGCTTCGCAGGGAATATTAAGGAGTTGCTACATACCCGCGTCCGATAGCCTGAAGTTGGCTCATATGGCCTGCTCAATATTGATTTAATGAAGCCATTTAAACTACCTCTCGAGGTTACTCAAACAAGAGGGTAATGACTTCATTTATTCAATATCGAGCAAGCCATGAGCCAGCTGCAGGTAACTGGGCGCGGGTATGTACAACTGCTTAATATTCCCCGTAAAGCCATGCCACTTGCTTCAGTGCGTGAGGGCTGCAAGAAAAAAAAAGAAACACGCGTGAAGAATGTCTACGTAACCATAAAACGGTCTATTGGATGAAGAATACATCGCGGTTGTGTAGGGCTTTCGTTTATGCAGGTAATTAGCTCATAACGGTAACAATCTTCCACTCTAGCACTTATTTTACTCTGCACAGGTTTCAAGTGTGATTTGCCAGACCGCAAAATAAGAATTCGAATTTCTTTGCACACGAGCATCAAAAGCTAGACAGAATAAGGTGAAGAAGCAGGCAGACACGTGGGCACGCCAACCTAGTGTATATTTTGTCTGCAGCAGAATAGTCGGAGCGATTATGTTATATACCAAGAGAAACCCAGTAAAACCACAAAAAGGCCCCAGCAGATATACATCATCCATTGAACGCTATTGTAGCAAAGTGGGAATGCTCTTTGGCCAATCGAAAAACAGAGGGAAAGCTTTCGCGTCCCTTTGCAGCAGCTCTGAGCATTTTCTGAGTGCAGGCCAAGATGACCATTAATACTCTTTTGTTGATGTAACACTACGCTTTTAATACTTATAATGCCTGCTCCTTGCCGAACACACGCCATGCCACAAGAAATAGCATCGGTCTCAAAAAAAGTAAAAAATCTGTTATGGTGCTGCTTGCCAGACAGACTGCGTAATGGTAACCCTCACACACGTTCTTAGGCAAGCCCTTGTGGAGCATGAAATAGTGATTTGGCTATGGCCGATTAGCCCCCTTTTTTTTTCAAAAAGAGCGAGGTGGCGTCAATGTATGGAACTACAGCCTTGTTTCCTTCATATATTTGTTCCCGAAAGTCTGCCCTTCTGCACCTTTTCCTTTGTGAACAAAGTAGCAATACGGACACACCCAGCCCCTGGAGGAATCTGGCCGTTTTGAGGCGCCTCCTGCGACTTAAAGATCAAAAAGTAAGAAGAACGGTATGTGGAGTTTAATTCTTTGAAGCTGAATGAGGGCTTTGCATCGTAGTGCAGCGGAGGGCTTCAGATTAGTTTGGACAAACTTTGGTTATGCATGTCGTCTATGTGCAACGCCGCAGTGGAGGGCTCCAGGTTGGTTTAAACCATCTGCGGTTGTTTAACGTCCACAAGGACTTGCAAAGCACACGATTGTTTTTATATTTCACCTCCATCAAAATGGGGCTTCACATGCCAGGATTTGATCTCTCGACCTGCTGTCCAGTTGCCAAAAGCACTCGGCTGCTGCAGGAGGTAAATGGGGAACGGGCCAGAGTTAAAGCAGCATTTTCCTCCGCGAAACGGCCTGCTAGCATACGCATGGCTAGTGAGTGTTAAATACCAAGATAAAGACTTCTGGTAAGTAACAGCACTGTTGATTTGTTACACGTCCTGAAAGAGCTCTCGTGTAATTCCTTTCATCTGTGGCTTGGTGCATTTGGGCAAACTAACAGGTGTTTATTACAAACTAAAAAGAGCACTTGAGCCACGTCCTTCACATGCAGGCCTTCATTCAGCGATTATATTGCGAACGAATTAGCCATTATATTGCATATTGCAGTTTTTTCACGCCTCACATAACTTAACGCCACCTTTTACCTTCACAACCATCATTCGGTAGATGAAAATGAAAGAGCATGAGATAATAAATTGAATTATTAATTATTCAGCAACCATAACAAAAATTGGCTGAGGCTTAGCTTGGTTAAACCCGGTAATTGCGAAAGCAATTTCACCCTGGCTGCGCCTAGGTTGGCTGGTGGTGTGTCTTGGTGCTGCTCTTAGTAAGGGTTATGTTATCAAAGTTAGTTAATGACGCTTAACTACGCCCGCCGCTGCGGTCTTCAATGTTCCCCTCAAAAATCGGAATTTGTGCACCTCCGCCCCTTACAGAAGTGCACAACTAAAATCTCTCTTTCTCTTGAGAGTGGTCCTATACGCGAAAGTGACAAGATACGGGTACTAGGACTCTACATCCACAAACACAGACGGCCAGACACTACATTGGCCAAACTCCGTAAGGTGGGGGACCAGGTGGGCCACATGGTCCGCCGGGTTTCCAACAAACGCGGAGGGTTACGAAGTAAGGATGCCTTGCGGCTGGCAAACGCCTTTGTAACCAGTCGAATTCTCTATTCGACTCCTTATCTCCACCTACGGGAACAAGAGGAGGATGCGCTTGAGGTCATCCTTCGCAAAATTATTAAGTGTGCCCTTGACCTCCCCATCACAACTTCAAACAGCCGGCTTATAGCTCTTGGTGTGGTGAATACTTTCCGGGAGCTCCGGGAGGCGCGCCTTACAAACCAGTACACGCGCTTGTCGCTAACGGAGTCGGGTCGCCGCCTTCTTGCTCGACTCCATATCCAACACACCCTTCCAATGGAAGACAGGCTTCGCATCTCAGAACTGTGGAGACGTGCCCTTCACGTGCGGCCTCTTCCAGCAAACATGTCACATGAAGACCATAATGGTCGGCGCCTGGCACGAGCGGAAGCGATAGCCCTACATTATGGCAACAAAACAGGTGTATACCACGTGGACGCCTCCGGTCCTCACCACGGGGGATGGTACACGGTCGCGGTGGTTCACAACAGCAACACAGTTAACGGCCTCACCTTCAGAGCCAGCAGTGCAACATGAGCAGAAGAGGTCGCGATTGCTCTCACGGCCTCACATTCCGATTCAAAATACATAATCACCGACTCGCGAGGGACCTGTCGGATCGTCGAACAAGGCTGCACTCCCTTCCAAGCCTATCGAGTCTACCAAAATTGCATACGGGATACGGACCCCGCACACCGTTACCTTATATGGACCCCTGTTCATCAAGGGTTGGCAGGAAACGAGGCAGCAGACGCAGCCGCCCGCGCGCTCTCTCACCGGGCTGTTTTCTCCTCCCCACCCGATCAAGAACCCCATTTGAATCCGGTGTATACATTCAAAGATATTACAACCTGCTATAAAAATAGTCATCGCCTTTACCCTAGCCCATGTAAAGGCCTGAAGAAGGCGGATGAGCGGCTCCTTCTCCGTCTTCTCACCAATACATTGCTGTGCCCGGCAGCACTAAAACATTTGGACCCCTCCTTTAGCGGCAGCTGCCCACACTGTAGTGCAGTGTCTTCTGACACCTATCACATGGTGTGGGCCTGCCCCTCCAACCCGGCTATTTCCCCCTTCCCCAACCCAACCCGGGAGGACTGGGAGGCGACCCTGCTCGGCTGCCACGACTTACAGGCCCAACAAGCCTTAGTCGGGCGAGCCCGGGCGGCGGCCACCGCCACTGGGGTCCCATACTAGGGACCTCCACCTAGTACTTGTAAGGATCAGTCCCTTACAGGCTGATTCAAACATCCCTCCTGTCCCTTCTTAAATGTTTCCACCACCACCACGAGCCGAGTTGGGGGGCCGCTTTTCCACAGCTGGCATGACGTCACGTACAGCGAGCGCCCCTCGCGGCAGCGCCGCGCAGCTGCGGCATGGAGGATTCGCTGGGACGATCGCGACGAGCCGAGTTGGGGCCCCGATTTTCCACAGCTGGCATGACGTCACGTACAGCGAGCGCCCCTCGCGGCAACGCCGCGCAGTTGTGGCATGGAGGATTCGCTGGGACGATCGTGACGAGCCGAGTTGGGGCCCCGCTTTTCCACAGCTGGTATGACGTCACACATAGGTCACGCTAAAGGTCAATGGTGGATTCTCCGGGACGACGGCCAGGAGCGGAAACCTCGAGCAGTACTGATTTCGCAATAAAAAGCACATGATGACCCATGTATTCTAACGTCTTATGCATCATTGAGCACAAAGAAACATGTGACTAAAATTAGGAGTCTATACTCCTTCGAATTCAGTCATTGTATGATAGTAGGGCATTAAGATTCCTGAAAACAGATATGATCTCTTTGATACCAGGGCCAGAAGAAAAGGGTCAGGTTCCAGCAATTTATGAACCCTGAGGCATGAAGCAGGACGCACGGCCTAGCCTCTCATTGACCTAGATAAGCAACATGTAAATGACTCCGCTATTGTGGCGGTCAGTGCCGTAATGAGACGGGTGCCTTGGTCACGGAAAAACTGACCACACTACTGAAAATAGAACCCCAGGTTTTAGTGGCAGCCGGGATCATGGTGCAGCACTGAAAATGAATGGCTTGCGGATTAGGGTAATAACACCACGTAAAGAAACTATTTTATAGTGATGAAGAATTTCAGCACTTCGGTTAAAAATTTAGACCTCGCTTCACTACCATATTGCAAGCACCTTATCTCGTGTGTTCAGCTGCTACTTTATGGGATTATATAAGCATTTGCTTTAGAAGACGAGGGCTAGAACACTTTGTTGAGGCCACAGATGCCCATGCGAGTAATCCAAAGTACTTGCGTGAGACAGCATAATGCTTACGCATGACAGGGATCTTGTACAAGCAACACTTGAGGTCACATTAACACTGGTCGCATTCCAAGCATCAGGAATACCTGAAAAGCACACTTCTACTGAAGATTATCATTAGACCAGACTCCCTATCAATGGATAATTCTGCATAGCTCACTTTTCTTGAAGACTGCCATCATTAGACCAGACTCCCTGCCTATGAATAATTCACAAAACAACGTAAATTGCAAGTGCAGCGCGAATAAATAGGCCGCCTAAACTTTAATACAATGTTCTAGATTGTTTTTTTTTGTTTTACAACTATACGGTGGCATGACAGAAGATGGCTACGCTTTTCCAACCTGATCGTAGAAAGTGACACGGACTGTTGCTGAGAGGCGTCGGGTGTTGCTGGCAGGTGTTCAAGTAATACTCTTGTTTGGGCGGGTTGGTTCATCTTTGAATGAGTACATACTTGCGCGAAGAAGACGGGACACACAAAGGAACCCACGCGACATGTACAGAGCGCAAATGGGTAGCTAACTTGTACTCTGCGAGACGACGAGTTTGTCTTGAAGGTTCAGTGCTCTCCGACGAATCCGACATGGGGACATGTGAAACGCATGTGCAAAATTCTGAAATCTGAATACTGGAATCAGGCTCGGCTACTGGAGGACTGCCTCGCAGAGCACAAGAAGTTAGCTGCCCAGTTGCGCTCTGTACATGTGCGTGTTCTTTTGTGTCCCGTCTTCTTCGCGCAAGTACGTACCCGTTCAAAGATGAACCAACTCGTCGAAACAAGAGCATTACTTGAACATATTTCTCCCATATTGAGCTCTGTTCTATCTGCATCGAAAATTCTTGACCAGGCATCCACGTGCGTCAATTTCGTCGCCAGCACCGTCTGCCAAGCTAGGTTTCTAAATTACTGCATTCAAAGGAAGCAAACACCGACGGAGGTACAACGGCTTTTTGGTTTGACGAATCCAACATGGGGACATGTGAAATGCATGTGCAAAATTCTGAAATCAAATACTGGAATCAGGCTCGGCTACTGAAGGACTTCCTCAAGGTAGGTATGCATCTTGCACTGTCGGATAGCACTTTAATGCTGAACACGCAAGCATTGGACGGTATACTGACCTTAAAGACTGCCCTTAGTCAAATGCAGTGGCAATAAAGAATCAGCAGCTTTCTGATTGCGATACCTAAACACGCCATAAAAAATGATTTATTTTTATCTATGCTTCATTTATACAACCAAATGAAAATGGCTTTGTGGGCAGCACTTGCATAGGCGTCCGTTTTTTTTACTACGGCTGTTGAGCGTATTCAAAAACCGCACTACATTCGTCCTCATATTTTTAACACACCATATCGCAAACAAAAGAAAAGGCAGGGGCAGCTGATAATTACATCAACACGTCGGCAATAACGTTTGTGAGGAACGATCTAAATAAGTTTTTTTTTCGTGGCAAATCTGCATGGTAACCTATAGGTAAGGAAACACTGATATATAAATAACAAACTCAAGTGGTCGAGACATACTTAACGGAGCCATGTAAATCGCATGTGTCTGAAGTAAGCAGGGGAATTTTTCCTTCTAAGCCCATGCCGCGTGCTGGGAATAAAAAAGGTAGCAGTTAACGAAGTACTCGAATGTGCAATAATGTGCACAGTACTAACGATTCCTGCATTAGACGGCGACCGTGAGCTGGCAGCTAATAATACCACAGCAAAGGCACAAGTCAGACACAAATGGTTTCCACGTGTTAATGACCTGTTATATATGGCGAGCAATCAACTCCTGCCGGTTTGGCGTTTCCTGAGACTGCAGGGTTTCCGTGAAACGCACTACAGAAAGCGCTAGTAAGGGAACTTTTTATAAACCTAGCAAGCACAAAGTTTCATTCCTATTTTGCTCTATGCAGAATACATAAAGCTTCAGTCAGCTAGATGGGGCATCCCGCTGGCGAATCGGGTTCAACGGCACATAAGCAGCGATATCAATCTGTATGCTTTAACCGATTCTGTGCGACTGCATCGCAAAAACGTTGTCTCAATTCAACCCTCACGAATTCAGAAAGTGAAGAAGTGCCGGCCACGTTTTGAATCACGGCGCAGTGAAACTTGCGCACAAAGGGCCATCCACGCGCAGACATGATGAGCCCAAAGTAGCGAGATCGAACCCCAGCAGAGGCGGAAGCATTGAAGAAATGCGCGATGCTAGTGCACGGCACACTAACTCTCAAAGCATGGCTCCAAAGCTGCTTGTACACATTGCCGCACAACCACAGAACGATAGCACAAAATGTTCAATGGCGCCTGCCTCTCCAATGTACACTCTTCCAATTTTTTAACGGTATCACGCGAGCATCGACCGCTCGCTTGATCAGCGCCCTATGACGGAAAGAATCGGCTAACTCGCCGAGAGTTGCCGCATGCGCACGAACACCAGGTCACAGTGGCCGTCGTCTGCCAGGCTGTTCCTGGAGCTGTGCGCTGCCCCCAACCTTTTCCTTCGCTTATCATTCGTCGGCCACAGCCATGTCAGCATACAAGTGCAAACAAAACAAGAGCAAACGAAAGATTGACGGCAAGGTTCGTTCGAGAAACGCTGAGTAAAGCTGTTTGCAGCGTATGCTATTACGATCGAAGGAAAGGGTCGGGGGCTGCGCGCATCTCCTGGAACAGCCTGGCAGACGACGCCCACCGTGAGCTGGTCTTCGTGCGCATGCTCCGACTCTCGGCGAGTTTGCTGATTCGTTCCGTCATAGGGCCCTGATCAAGCGAACGGTCGATGCTCGCGTGATACCGTTAAAAAATTGGAAGGGTGTACCTACGCACTAGGGAACAAATTTATGATTTTGTGCGCAACGCTGCAACGCCTAATGACACAGGAGCGGCCGACGCCGTCATTATAATCTACTCTGCGCCCAAACCGGTATCACCAGATACTGGCATGCCGGCGTCGCTGCTAAATCTGAGTACACGACCGCCTTAAAGAGGTGACATATAACATGTCACTGCTGCTCCCGTTCGAAAAGATATCGGGTAGCACGCCTTGATAAAGCAAGAGGCGCTCGGGCGCCAACGGGCGATGGTCCGTTGTTGCATCATACCGCCAAAACCGTTAAGAACAAAATATGTATCCCTAATCTATTTCGGAAGCTCATTTACCGCTCAGGCCCCAAAATGAAATTAATTTTCAGGTATAGACTCACCTTTTAGAACGTCACGCCGAATTCTCAAAAGAAAGCTGCACACGGGTGCAGAACTCGCGAAAGCAGGACATGTTGAAACGTGCGCGCTTCGTCGGCGAGAGGGCGCATGGTTGCCTTCGTGCATCCGAACTTGTGTCCTTGACAGGAAAGCAAAACTCTGGAATCGTTGCTTCCAGCCGAAAGAGCGTGATAATAACGCCTATTATCGCTCTCACAGAACACGACGCACTGACCCCCTGAGCATTGTGCCTTTTCGTGATTTTTCAGACTGTTTCAAGTTTTTTTTTTCCCATGTGAACTGAAATCTGGAACAACCTTGATGGTTCTTTGCGTAGTTTGCCTCCTGAAGAGTTTGCCAGTGCATTGCCTTTTCGTGTTATGACATAGTACCCTGTTCTTCTTTATTTCTTGTTACCACTCCTGCAATCTCGCCCACTAGAGACATCAGTATCTGTAAATAAATAAATAAATAAATAAATAAATAAATAAATAAATAAATAAATAAATAAATAAATAAATAAATAAATAAGTAACCGTTTTTTTAAACTGCTATACAGAACCATTAAAAGAACTTCAAGTATCGCCAGCCATCATGAATAAAACCAAGGCGCAGTTCATAGGTGCCGTGGTAAATGTAGCCCGGTGGTGCATGTAGGTTCCATGGTGCACATGGGGCAATCTGCATATGCCAAGCTTTTAGAACCAGAGCTCTGCTCCTCGGGTTAAAGTTCCGATTTCGATGTGGATGAGACAATGACCTTCAATGCTTCACAAGGTCAAACCGACCTTAACAAAGTGGTGGTATGGCCCAAGCTATGGTAGTGTGACCACGCGATCATATGACTACCACAGTTGGACAATTGGGTACTTTACTTTAACCTTTGACCTTGAACTTGGCATTTCATTTGAGGCAGTGGAGACCGTGCTTAACAGAGCTTTCGCTCATATAACTAGGTTCAAGCCACGTTGAACCACACGTTTTTAAACGACGGCTGGCTGTACTTCAGGGCTGAACGCTGGCCTGACCTTTGAGGCCAGCGTTGAGCCGAACAGCCTGAAATGTGCTCACGGCAGTATAAATTGCCGAGCTTGTTTTGCCTATCTAGTCGGCTGCTGACCAGGAGCCACAAAACAGCCAATGGTCGGCATTCAGCCGGCGCCTTTAGTGGAGATCCGCATAAAAGACAGTAGGAATATCTTCTATGTGAATGCGTCAAACCGCGCAACTTTAGACACCCTGAAGGCCGTGTGGAGTTTCGGCCGCATGCGGGTGCGCTAATTTTAAAGCGAAAGCTTTTCTACTCGCACTTTCAGCCTTTGCCGTGGCGCGGCGGTGCCACCATTGACCTTTAGTTGACCTCTGTGTGACGTCATGTGTGACATCACGCCGAAGAGAACGGCAACAGACTCGCGCCGTCGCAAGCCGCGGCGGTGCCACCACCGGCGTCTAACTCCTGCGCTCTCCGCTAGGAGCGCAACAGGTGCTTTGTGACGTCACGCCGAAGAGAAGGGCGACCGACTCGCGCCGTCGCAAGCCGCGGCGGTGCCACCACCGGCGCCTAAACCCCTTCGCTCTCCGCTTGGAGCGCGATTGTGGCGTTACGCTGAAGAGATTAGGCTCGACTCACGTCGCTAGAAAGCAGTAGCTGTGCCAACCACCAGCGGCTTAACATTGCTTCGCGATCTCGCGCCGTCCGTGTGCGACGGCGGTGCACATGAACGGCGGCCTGACTGGACTGGATTGTACTGGACTGGATTGGATTGGATTAGATTACATTAGATTACATTAGATTACATTAGATTATATTGGATTGGATTGGATTGTATAACAGATGCATCGCCACAAGTCTAACCACAAGCACCACCACCAGCTACACTACCAGCTGAACCATGGCGTAGGTACGGATATTGCTTTCGCAATTACCGGGCTTAACCAAGCTAAGCCACAGCGAATTTTTTCTGCTGACGGACAGGTGGTCGAAATTATTCCGGAGACCTCCACTACGCGTCACCTCATTCTTCCTTTCCTCTTTCATTCCTTCCTTTATCCCTTCCCTTAAGGCACTGAGCCATTAGCTTTCCGTAAAAAAAACAATTTGCCGCCGCGGTGGCTAAGTGGCTATGGTGCTCGGCTGCTGACCCAAAAGACGCGGGTTCGATCCCGGCCGCGGCGGCTAGAATTTCTTTGGAGGAGAAATTCTAGAGGCCCGTGTACTGTGCGATGTCAGTGCACGTTAAAGAACCCCAGGTGGTCGAAATTTCCGGAGCCCTTCACTACGGCGTCTCTCATAGCCTTAGTCGCTTTGGGACGTTAAACCCCACAAAACCAAACCAAAAAACAATTTTTCAAGTACAACGACACGTGTGATTTCCGACGTCTACGTGCTCCTGTTTTAAGGGGACAGTTAGCTACCGCTTGTGAAGATATAGTTTTTGAGGCACCCTTCCCCTCACGTATGCCACGGTTTTTGCAGCGCCACAAATATCAGTAGCTGGAACACGCCAGCCATGCGTGCGCAAGCAGGACGATGTCAAAGACAAAGGCCAGTAGAGATGGACGAGCTGGCTGGTTAATCTCGACTATAAAAGCAGGGAACCGCGCCAACAAAAGGGACAAGGCGTATTTCGACTCCTCTCTTGTTCCGTTTGTTGGCATTGTTCCCCGTCTTTATACTCAGGACAACATGCCTGCCCTGTGCCGGATACCACGATTGACTTACGTGCGCCGTCGAGACGCTTAAGTGCGCGAACTGTCATTAGACGACCTGTATGACATGCCTAAAGCTGCACTCTAAACAGAAAAGAGTAAAAAGGGAGTATTTTGTCCTCTAGCACACTCCATTTTGTGAGTGCGCTAGAGGACAGCTTACTCCATTTTTATTCCAGTATAGGCGTATTCTTGTTTAGAGTGTGGAGGCAAGAATGAAAATAATAAAGAAAATGTTGAGCGATTGCTCCACGCACTCAGGTGCCGAAGGAGGTTTATCGCCGCATAAGACACCTACGCAAGCTGCGCAGCAAGTCAACCGCTGCAGATGTACAGGCGCGGACAAAAGTAAACGAAGCACGCAACTGTCTTCGAATATTTTTCACGCGTCACCTAATTGAAATTTCCAGCAGTGATGCGCGCATGCTGGTAGCGGAGGTTGGTGGGCTTTCCTGTAGACAAACAACGCTTCTTCATTACCAGTGCAGAAAGTGTGATTCGAACGCAATAGCGTGCTCCGTTTACTTATGGCCGCGCCTGTACAAGCTACACGCGAGGAGCAACAAACTAATAATCTGCTGTGTTGAAGCCACCGGCCCTGCCACCTCTGAAACCGCCGTGGGGGAACACCCAGCTGGCTTCTGTGGCGTGGCGGCATAATAACTCCACCGCTGCAGATGCACCGTCCTTGCCATAAATGTAACCACGCAACGGTGTTTGCTTCTGAGCCGTATAGTAGCACTGCGGCACACCTAAAACCTTTACATGACGCTTGAAAGGTGAGGACAGGGTTTGTTTGTACTTTACACAGATACGGAGCTGAAGGGGTGCCGATAGTGATCCACTGAAGGGATATGAAACAAAAACCCCGTATCTCGGTGACAACCTGCGCGTACGTTGGAACGAACACTAAACTTTCGTGCGCATAAGCAGTTGGGTCTACAATCACTAGAGCGATTCTTGGCACGCACGAAGATAATCCTAGCGGCGTGGTCTCCTGTGCCGTTGCGTTCCACTAGTGATGGTCAGCATCTTTCGCCTTTGCGTCAGCCAGAGGAGTCAACAGTAGACGACCAAACCAAACGGAGCTCAAACTGATTTGGGCTGCGCCTGGGTGTTGCCTTAGTACATAAACTAGTTGCTGAGGAAGCTGTGCCGCTGCTGCCACCGAGATTGTCTGCACCACTACAACTCACTGTATCACCTCTCATTTTCACTTTTTCCATACTGCTGTCTTTTCCCCTTCCCCTTGCCCCTGTGTGCATGCAGTGAAATAGGCCAGATTCTATTACTGTGGCTGAACACTCCGCCCTTCCGAATGTGAAAAATTCGTCTGCCTCTTGAACGCTACAGACGTTACTTCCTCCACGGATGTGAACAGTTTCGATGGAAGGCTTGGGAGGACAGTGTGACAGTTATCCTCGTAATATGGCAATGGATGGTCCTGCTGACGCTTCTTCTCTGTAGAGAGAAAGACAGAGATATTTTATTACAACTCTTGCTCGAGTCGCGTTTATCTGAGGTACACCCAATACAGCCCGCAGAGTGCATTGAGCAAAGAAGTACATTTGAGCTACAGTCTGAAGCCAGAGTACTGAGGCTGCACCTTCTCGCGTCTCTTTGCTTCTGGGCCGGAGTAATTCTACAAGGAGCCTTTGAGACGTCTGTAGCCTTAACGGGAGGTAACGGGTTGGTTATTCGGTCGCGAGTCGATTATATTGACTCACTGAGATTATAAGGGCTTTTATGGGAGCTCTCGCAAGGACGGAGGAAAGACGCTGTAATCTCTCGCCAGTGGCAAGAACAACTAGCGAGAATACATTTCCCAGCAGTTGGAGCGAACGTATTTCGGGTGTATCCTCAACTTCTTCTACTTGAGCATTTGCACCAGTTAGTTTCCAAGCCGTGTGTGTCGACGCGAAAATGCCTTCGTGGCTCCAAGCAAGTTAACACAGCGGCCTCTCGATCGTGAGCCACCGCAACTGCTGTGCGCTCTGTTCAGCGAGCCGTTTCCCACAGTCGACGTGGCCCCCAAACACTGGCGTAATGGAGAGGCCAAGCTAGAAACGACGAGGTGGCGGCGCCTAGTTTTGGCCGGTCCAGGGCGAAAGGGGCGGAGGGCGATGAATGATTACCGGCGCGGCAATACGCGCAACTAACAAAGCAAACAACCGCGACAGCATCCGCAAAAGCCCGCGCAGTTCCAGGAACTGCCGGCGCCGCTTTTCGTTGGAGTTGTAGCGCCCTCTGGCTTTCACGTTAGCAACCATGATTTGCCTGCCTCGTCCTCCGAGCGTTCATGTCTAAGCGTCTCGGAGGCCACGCTGTGCCAAGCCATGATCCTTTCGGTGAATAAGGCTTCAATATGCGACGATATACATATGCGTCCTCGGTAGAGTTCAGAAGATGGACACGGGATGTCGCGGCAGTGTTTTGGCACGTTTCTGAATGATCTACTTTTTGGGTTTTGTAGTTGCGACTTGCTCGAAGTAGATGCTGTGAATTTATTGATGGTTTCCGGGAATGGTCGACCCTCTTCTGCGAAACTGAGGGATTTCGAGGCATCTGTCATTATTAAACGGCGCGCAGTGTCAGTACGCATTTTTCGAGGTTAACAGGAGCCGAAACTCCTTTGTTGGAACACCGCGCGCTAATCTTTTTGTCGCAGTGTTGTAGGTAGCTTCAATAAAAGAAGGGGAAAGGAACTGTGCCATTGGAAAAATGGGGAAAAAAAAACTAAAGCTAATAATAACGGTTAGTCAATCTCTGTTCCTTTTCTAATGCAAGGGAAACCCAGACGAAAAGCAGCAAAGCAGCAAATATATGGGACTGTTACATTGAAACAACAAGCTTTTCGGGCACGCTGCATACAAGGGCGGATTTCAAGAGAGGGCGAGAAGTTTTCAAAAGCGAGAAATTTTCACACTGAATACTATTTTTTTTTTCAACAAAAGGAGTAAAAAAGATATATGGTTCAAACAAACCTCCCTATCATCCGCCCGCTTGAAAAGTGACTCGTAAACCTGCTTCACAGATACAGCCATGGATAGGATACCAGACACAATTTCATCACCTTAACCGCAGATAGTGAGACTCCAGTGGAGCTATCAATCGTGAGGCTATGCGCACTATTACATATATCTCCTCCGCCTTACACGCATACCCTTGCTTCACGAGTACGCTGAACTTATTATACTGAGTGTACTCATCGATCAGCAAGAGCCAAACGGAGCTCGCAAACTTTCTCTTCAACTTCATCGTTTGAAGATTATTCCTTCGTGGTCGTACTGTCAGCTAACTTACAATCGTTCCACAGTTATCCCCGCCGGCAGCAGCCGAGCGTATACCTCAACGGTGCACAATACCGCTGTGTCATACTTCCGACGGGTTACCGCTGTCGGCAGTCTCTGTCATTCTGACGTGCATCCGACTGGCATGCGGGAGGTCCTGGGTTCAATTCTCAGTGCCGCCGGGTACCCACCGGTTTATTAATGAGTATAAGCATCCCTCCGTCCTGGTGCTCGGCCTTAGTGGAGGGAAATGCTTCAACGATTTATAGTGGCATTACTTCACTACCGCTCGTTCCCACATTCAGCATGTATAATTCACCTGATCTTTACCTCGCCGCGCTTAAACAGCTTAGGGCTGTTTGTCGGCCATTACAAATCACATAATCCATTCTTCACCTCTGCACAAAGTTCCCTTGATATATGCGCAAACACAGAATTCTCGCTCATGCTCACGATCGTCATAATATTCAACTAGATACTATGACACACCTCAGATGAGACGCCACATTTTCCTTCTGAACCGTCCCTGTCCTACGTATCCGAATCAAAAGTCCTGCGCCAGCGAACTGTAAGGATTTCTCGCAGCGAATTCAGGTCAGATAGGCGTAATATAGGAGGTCAGGTGAGAATTTGCGTAATTTTGCAAAAGCCTCGTTCTCGTTAAACGCAGGTGACCAAGCAGACAGATCATTATAACACCGCCAGACAGCGCGTATTTTTTATTGTTGTGAGGGTGTACTGAATGGAAGAATTGCTACGAATGTTTGATTTCAGACAAGTTTATTATTACAAACGCTATATAAAATATGTAATGAAACTCCGTAACTTTGCGTAACTCCGTACTGCTTGCAGGTGAGAAATGCCCTTACACAGTGTCGTGCATTTATTCTAGCTTGAGCTGCACCACAATTCTGAGCACCCTCCTATGTTCAGAGAGTGTAGTTCAAGATAGCGAAATGAATCCAAGCGTAATCCACATATCCACGGTATTTAATCTCCCTTTCTGCATCTTCGTGTCAGTACCTGAGGCCGAGTACAAAAATTGTGACAAGAACTTTTTGAAACAGGCAGCAAGGTTCATAATTCGTTTGAGTATTTTAAAGATGCCCGCCAGTTTTACATGCACCAGCCGTGCCCTGAAATGAGCCTGACCAGCTAATTTTGATAATATGCTTATCAATTGCTTTTACGTTTCCCAATAGGCTCCGGTGTCATGGGTGGTGTAAGAAGACTGAAAGCCGGGACAGACCCGACCTTAAAGGTACACTGAGGCCAAGTCTATGCTTTTATTGTCCTCATTAAAAAAAACTGAATCGTTGGCTCTTTCTTAGTATGTTGGCGTTTGTACGACCGAAGAAAAAAACGCTTTTATTGAGAAGAAATATGGATTTAAATATCTTCCCACCAGTGGATTCAAACTAATGGTGTCCGTACCAAAAAGGACTTTTTTGCTCTGTATTCGAGTGAATGACGGTTTTGCGTAGCCTCCGGGATCCGAGACAAAAACGGTCCCGACGCACGAATTTTACTTGCAATATCGGCCGTTGGTGGCGACACCTGTATTTAGTTTATCTTTTCTAGCTTATAAGACCTCCGTTTACGGAGGTCTTATAAGCTGGTTAGGGTGACCTTAAAACTGGTTAGGGTGACCTGTTTGTGAATCGAACGTGTTACCTCAACGATACAGGCCAACTTTAATTTGTCCGTACCCCTTTAAGTAAAAAATAAACACGAAGAAAAGATTGCCGGCTAAAATGAAAGGTAAAGTTGAAAGGTTGAAAGGAAAGGCTGAAATGCGACCCGCACATCGCAATGCACAATTCGGAACGTTGTGCTGTGAGTCTGGTTCGTGGATGACCAACTGTACATGCAGTGGACACTGACAAGTCAGCGTTAAAAGCTGATACAAGCTGATAGCTTTGTTTCCACTGCGTATATGTTTTGCGCGTCAGCCTGGGAGTTTCGCAGACGCTGCCTAGAGGTACGGTTTGAAGAACTTCACGAAGACACGCTCGACAGTGTCGGCGTCGTAGCCGCTGTCGACATAGACGGCCCCCGCGACGGACTGGACAAAGTTATGCAAGAAGCTGCTCTGTCTGGTGTCCGGCGAGCTGTGAAGAGGTGCCTGTAAAATAAGAAACAATCTGAGGAAATATCTTCGGCATCGCTACGTGTGATAAAAATAATGAGAGAGTTATCATCATCATCGTATTCGACAAGCATGTCCTCTGCAGGGCTGCTCAAGAAACTCGCTCCTTTCTCTCCAACAGGTTTGCAGCAGTCCACTTTTGATATCAACTCTAATCGAAGTGATGATTATCTACAGTTATGATAAATTAAACGAGGATGGTTCTCAAACATGCTTATGCATTCATATCGACGGGAGCGTTGCTTGATAGAAGTCTTATTAAACGTGTCGTTTCCTCCCAAATTAGCAGGCAGTTGTGCAAATCCTTGCAGTAGTGTGGGCTGCCCGCTGATGCACTCAGGCTTCCAAGCAGTTGAGCTCCTCATGACAGTCATGGTTAAATAACAGCTTTCCAACGACGAGCGATGAGGATTCAAATGGCCAGCTGATAGTTTGAGAGGTGAGAACGCAGAGGAACACGTCTATATTGAGGGCTATCAATGCTGCGATGCAATCGTGATAGCGAGGACGCTTAAGAAATAGATAAAAAAAATGATAGTTTGGAGGCGTGGGAAATATTAGAAATTTCAGAATAGTGAATCGAATATCCTCTTTTTCGATGCACTCACGCTTCGAAGCAGTTGAGCTCCTCATGACAATCATGGTTAAATGCAAGCTTTCCAACGACGCGCGATGAAGATTAAAATGACCACCTGATTGTTTGAGAGATGAGAACACAGGGAAACAAGTATATGTTGGCTCTATCAATGCTGCGTTGCAATCCTGATAGCGAGGACATTTAAGAAATAAAAAAAAAGATATTTTGGAGTATGTGGGAATGCTAGATGTTTCAGAATAGCGAATGTAATATCCTCTTCTTCGATTAGCTGAACGAATTAAGTATTGTAAGTTCAGAAATTATTAGAAACGAATCGAATATCATCTGAACTTCTCGAATAGTTCTCGAATAATTGCCACGAAATACGGGTAAGGCACGCCTTAGTGTTCTTGGACGACTCTTACAAAAAACATGATTAATTACGACGTCGCATGGCACACTGACGCGATCGGTCTGCACGGTATGGAAAGCTTAACTTCGCAACGCGGTCCATTCGTGCGACGGTGTCCAAATGCTTATACGTGTTAACCACGACTGGGTGACGCGACAACTCTTAAGCAGGCTTAGCAAACCGTGGTCACATCTCGGAGGCCATAGATGAAAAGTAACTCTCTCTCCTCTCATCTACTTAAATGGGGCGCTGGTTTATTCACTGTGATATTCAGTAGTAAAAGGTTACCTTCCTATACGTATGAAATGAGGAAAAAATGCTATAACAAGCATTAGTCATGTAAACCCTAATGGGGATCGGCGTTGTGCCTTCTGACAGCTGTTGACGTACCTCCATATGTTATAGCACTAGACCGTTGCGCCGCCGTTAGCACTTCTGAG
Organism: Amblyomma mixtum; assembly: GCF_055824585.1. Lineage (NCBI taxonomy): Eukaryota > Metazoa > Arthropoda > Arachnida > Ixodida > Ixodidae > Amblyomma > Amblyomma mixtum. Next base: position 177,920,261 of record NC_143021.1, on the reverse strand, counting down.
TTTGGCACGATTCTTCGTTTTGCATGTTGTTGCTAGTGGCTATTTATTATCAACGGAAAGAAAAGATGTTGCTAGCCCGAGCGCTCACACACCGGGCTCCTCATCCTAGCTATCCTGGCTCAGAAGCTCATAAACCGCTTCTGCGGTTCCGCGAAATCCTAATTCATTATTGCGACAGCCACCGTCTCTACCCGGCACCTGCCAAGGGGCTGAGTAAGGCGGAGGAGCGAACTCTGCGGCGCCTGCAGACAGGAACCCTTCTCTGTCCTGTCATAGCAAAACACTTCGACCTGAACACAGATGGCCGCTGCCCGCACTGGGGAGAGATCTGCGATATATTTCACATGTTGTGGGCATGTACTCAGAATCCTCACCTTCCCCCTTCCCCCTTCCCCCACCCCCACCCGAGAGGCATGGGAGACTGCCCTCCTCAACTGCTCCACACTAGAGTCCCAAAGGGCTCTAGTAAAGCGGGCGCGAGACGGGGCTGCGTCGTGCGGTGTCCCGGACTAAGGATACCGACCATGTAGTGGGGTCTTCTGATCCCCAAACTCTCTCTGAGTATTAAAAATGTTTTTCACCACCACTACCGCGGCATCTGCCATTGAAACCTGAGATACCTGACACGAGGCTAGTGGGAATAAGAGTACAGATAGATAGAAAGAAAGGGGGAGCGATACAAGAAAGGATAGGGGTAGGGCCGCAATATACACTATGTAAAAACACAGGGTAGGGAAATAACGAATACTCGCGTTAGTAGCGAATATTCGCAAAAGATTGCATTCGTATTTGGTTCGATTTTTCGTTACATTATTCGTATTCGTTTGGATAACAAAACCTACACTATCCGTGTTCGATTCTGTTTTGAAAAAGTACTGTTGAGGGCCTTTATGATAGTTCTTCCGCGCACTCTAGTGCTGCCTTTCGGTGCTTTCAGTGCGGTCATACGTTCAGTGTATGCTCGCTTGCCCTGCTCGTCGTTTTGGCATATAGCTATTCTGTCCTACAGTATACTGTCTCACCTGGGACCTCGCTCGGTTGGCGTACTGCGTCATGGACAGCTTCTCTGGTCCGTCGTTGACGAAGACGTACTTGTCCAGGTCGTTCAGCGCTGCCACGTGGGACAGCGTCTCCTGGCGAAGGAGCCGAGTCTTGGCCTCGTGCATTTCCTTGTTGGTCTTCAGCGTGCCGTTCTTCACTATGTGCCTTCGAGGAGAGATAAGACCGTAAGAAGATTCCTTTGACTTCTCTAGGGAATCTTAGAAAGCAGAGTTGGGAAGCAACTGATTTAGTCTCAATCAATTTCGACATTTTATATCCGCATCACCTGAACTGAAAATGTTTGGTTTGGTTTGGTTTATGGGGTTTAACGTCCCGAAGCGATTCAGGATATGGGGAACGCCGCTGTGAAGGACCCCAGAAGTTTCGACCGCCTGGGGTTCTTTAACGAGCACTGACATCGCACAGTACACGGGCCTCTAGAATTTCGCCTCCATCGAAAATCATGCAACGACTTTTATTTATTTATTTATGTTTGTAATGACTGACTGACTGACTGACTGAACGAATGAATGAATGAATGAATGAATGAATGAATGAATGAATGAATGAATGAATAAAACTTTACTGAACAGGGTTATTAAGGATGCGGTTGAAATCTCTAGTCCAGGACTCCACTGGACACTGCTGCTGTCCTGGACCTGTCCCCCAGCTGTTGCTGGCGGTTTGGGTCCGAATGTCTAAAGCTTGCAGGTAAAGAATTGCTAGTCTTTTTTTTTTGGCCTCACATTTGAAACTGTGACATATTGGCCGATTAAAACCGTGACGGCGTTCAAGCCTCTCCGGGCAGCACAGGACCGGCTTTACGGTTTCACACGCGAAGCGCTTGCAGGAGCGTTTGAAAGAAGATAGCAAACTTCATCCAATGTATTGTGCCTTCACTAAGTTTTTTGACGTCATTCGGTGGTGCACGGCAGGACATGGGCAGAAGCAGCGAAATACTGAATAAGGTAGGCACAGCCTACATGGAGCACTATATACACATGATTGGGCGCGCAGACAACCGACGATGTGGCATGACAATGAGGAAGAGGTTGTAACTCTTCTGTTATTGGAGTGCCCAGAGCATTGGAGTTTTAGGACTCGACTAAAGAGGTGACCTGACCACCCTCGATGAAATGACTTTCAGTCTCCAAAAGATACTATGTCCATACCCGACGCGTGCGCTGCAAAAATGGGCAATCAGGGCGCTGAAATCTTTTCCAGAGGACAGCGGCATCCTCGGGAGGTTTTAGATATGTCGCTTGAGCAGATTCTGTGCTCTTTTGTTTTGTATCGTGCTCTCCAGTGTTTGCTCGCATGTTACGTGACCATGGGTGCCCTGAAAATCAAGTTCGATCATTACTATCATCTGTCGGTACATTATGTCCGTACCGAAGCTACACATGTAGTTGGCCCAATATTGCAAACGGATGGTTTCACTGTGGTCCTTTGTAGCAGCGGCCATTGCCAACACGTTTCCAATATCGGGCCAGTTACCAGTGCTGCTGTCGTAGTTTTATTGTTGTTGCTTATGGTTTGTATTTCATTTATTATACCTTTGGAATCTATGTCGTTTACTGTTATTAGGACATATTATAGCGGGGAATATATATTATACCGGGTGTTTAAGCGAGCACTTTCAAAAATTTTCAAACATCGGGTTTTTTCGGTAAAAATATGGCTTTTGCGGCATAGTGTTACCAGTGTTGGCTGACACCAGAAAACCGGTGAATCGTCTTAAGTAGTCAGGTGGTTAACTAATTTTTAATTATTGACTCTTTAACAAGTAGTGCTAGGCGCATAGCTCCATTAGTGATTTGTAGGCGGTCATTAGTAATAGCTGTATCAGTTTTTAGAATTTTCTAAAACGCGAATATCCTCGCCGCTCTGGGTCGACAAAATCTGGCTGCATCGTGCGAAAATACACGCGTTTTCGAAAGCATGCAGGCAAAGCAACCCCTCCAGTGCACATAAGTCGAAAAAGCCAAATTTTGTCGAGCCATAGCGCCAAGGATGACCGCGTTTTCGAAATTATAAAAACTGGTATGTCTGTTACTAACGACCGGCTACAAGTCTCTAATTCCAACTAGGCGCCTAACACTACTAGTTGAAAAGTCAATTATTCAAAATTAGTTAACCAGCATACTACTTAAGACGATTCACCTGTTTTCAGGTGTCCGCCAACACTGGTAATACTATGGCACAAAAGGCGTATTTCTACCCCAAAAGGTCTGCTTTTTAAAATTTCTGAAAATGTTCGCAGAAAAACCCGGTATGTTACGCTAGCATTGCTGGCGTATAAATTGTATTATCTTTACCGTGAAGATTTTGTATTAATGCTGTGTTTTGTGGAGCTTTCGGTCGCCAATTAGTTTTAGTGTGGTTTTCATCTCATGTGAAAAGGAGTAGGCGGCGCCGCTATCGGGTGCTGCATCTTCTTTTGTGTCCTTGTCAATATACGTCATCAGCATGGCGGACAAGAAAGGCGTGTGTGGAAACTGCTCCGCTCGTTTTCGAGGTAAACAGCTGTTTAATAATGCGAAAGTATTAAAAAACTTGTCGGCAAATTTTATCCGCACGATTACCTCGTTCTCTGAAGATAAATGTGCGAAAGTGTGATTGTGATAGACAGTGTGTAATAAAGTGGTGCCGTGGGAAAAATTTGGTTGATGAGGTGCAATTAGCTAATTAATTAAACGCGGAAAAACGCGAAAAAAATACACTTAGACGTTAAATTAGCCATGGACGTTGATATAGTACACGGACGTCAGAACAGGCACGGATGTCGATATAGTACATGGGCGTTTTGCTTCCGCATTGCTGCAATGCGGGTCGCCGCAGTGGTCTCAAATTTGTGGAGTATACAAGCGGCTGCACGAGGTGTTTTTTTATTAATGCCGAAGAATACGAACTGCTTATGGTCAACGGAAAAAGCACTACGTACTACAAGCGCCATTCCCGTACTCGTCGAAAAGACAGCGAAGGCAGGCCTATCACCCTAAGGTGAGCAACGTTAGACCAAGACAACCCATGCAGCTCGACGGCTAGTGAAAACGATGCTGTGCATTTAGTCCGCCAACCAATGCTCAAGACTGAGGCTCTGACTGCCATGGTTGAATCACAAGGCATTGCTATCAACGTGTTGCAAGCCGATAAGAGAAAACCGTGACTTAGTTGGACAGAACGCCGGCACTTCAACTTGCATCGACGCTTCGACTTATTCCGTGGCCCAAGCTCGCAGGCCTCACACCTTCCATCCGGGAATAATCAGCTTCGCAACGGTGCTTGAACAATCCAGTCTTTCTGCGGGGGCACAAAAATCTATCCTTGAAGCTGCTAACCACCAACCGTTGGAAGTGCGGCCACCTGTGAAAAACGTGACATCACGGAATAACATCGACGATGACGCGTTTCAGGAGGTTCGTCGCAATCGCCCTGCAGCTAGGTTCGGCGCCAGGAAGCCGTCGGCCATCGCAACTATGCCGCCACCAAGAAAGACACTGTTGCTTTCAAGACTTCAGCCAGAAACTACGACAGACACAGTAAGTGAATTACTGCAAACTGTGCTCGATACGAGCGCGTTTTGTTGCTCAGAACTGAAGAGAAAAGTTGCTAGTTACGCACCTATTTGTGCTCAAGTGGATGCTGATAGGTATGCAGAAATCAGCAGCCCCGAGGTATGGCCTGAAGGATGTTTCTACCGCCGCTTTTTTGGTTCTTTGCGAGATAGTGTGAGGTTTGCAGGACCGAATGGAAGCAAATATGGGGAAAATGAATGAATGTGACAATGCATTAACCCTCTACTACCGAAACGTCCATGGTTTAAGGGGCAAAGAAACAGTTTTGTTGTAAAATGACAAGGCTTGAGATTGCGACTGAGACGTGGCTGAAGGCTGACATCCAAAGCGAGGAATATTTTATGTCCGACTATCATGTTCATCGGGCGGTGTTCTAGGACCGTTCATAGATCAATTAGATCGGTCAGGGGGACGGACCTCGAATGTCGAGTGGAGTGTGTCGAGGTATTTTTATTTATTTGTTTTAGTTTCAACAGCAGACAATATATACAGCCTGATGCAGGGACAGAGGCTGAAGGTTGTTGAAGTCTGACGAGACCTCGGACCTTACGCAGTTAGCAGCAGTATTGTTGCGAAAATATATCACAACATATACAAAACGAAACACCTTTTGCTTCCTGGAATTATACACGACACAAAGACGCGACATTTGACGCTAGACTAGAGTCATATGAACTTAATACACTACAGCAAACACAGCCGCAGTTTATACATTGCATGGCGCTCTGCTAAAATAAATGCATGCACATATCACGAGATAAAATTGTACCACACCACACAAATCAAAGATACTTAGTGCTGATCAAAACAAGGTGTTTGAACACAATAACATAGGCGAAAAATTCTAAAGACATAGAGTGTTCATTTGCAAGAGTACTTCAATCCAGAGGACAGCAATGTTTCCCTAACATGGAGTTTGAATGTTTTTGATGTGCATTCAAAATTTAGCTTCCCTTCAAGTTTGTTTAGGGTGGCAGGTCAAATACCACGTACTTATTGTTGGTGATTTTAATTTACCGGTACTCGACTGGCCTTCTGGTCAGTTTTTCCCTAGCGTTGTAGAAGTGCGATAAAAGACAAAGTTTGCTCGAATTTGTCAGCTTCGCACAGTTGGAGCAAAAGAATTCTTCAATCAATCAACTTTATTCAGCATTTTTGTCCTGAACAACAGAAAAGAAATGCTAGGGTAGGAGCAAAAAGCCACAAACTCAGTAGCTTGACGAGGCTCCCACCCCTAACTGACAAGGCCAACAGACTGTCACGTTATTACATATATATATACACACACACATACACACACACACACACACACACACACACACATATATATATATATATATATATATATATATATTCATGTAGGACTTACAACCTACATGTACGTACTGAATCCAAAGGGGTAACCTCCTAGATCTAGCCTTGACCAACGTTTGCGGGTGCGTTATTTCTGAGCCAAGGCTACGGCATGTGGGCGTTAACACCTGGCATCGTCCCTTTAAGGCAGAGTTGTCTGCCTCTGTTGCTTTGAAGAAAAAAAAAAGGGCCAGCTATCGCACGCTACGGTTACAGTAAAGGCGACTACTTAGGTCTTTATCGGTATCTCGAAGGCGTCGACTAGACGAGCCCACTTTTGTCAGATACTTGCGCCAACAAGGCGGCACAAACCCTCACAAACACTATCAAAACTGGAATAAAAAAATCCGTGCCGAAAAGGGTTCTCAAAACGACTACCTATCCGGATCGGTTCTCGAACGAACTTGCAGAAGCACTGCGTCAGAAACTGCGCTATCAAATACGATCTCGTAGAATGCAACTCGCCTCTTGGCACAAAAAATACGCTATTGTAAGAAGGAAATTAAAAGCTTTTACTGCCGTCTGGGACCACATTGCTTACATACACTCTGTAGAAGAAAAGATTCTGTGCTCTAATAATTCAGTTTGATGGTTTTCACCACTTGGACATCAGAAGATGAAAGAGATAGTTTTACCAATCTTCGATCTTCGAACCCCAGGCAGCATGCCATACGTTCGCCAAGCACTTCGCCTCAGCATGTCCAAGCGTTCCATCCACTGCCACTCCCTATAAAAACACTTGTCGCTCGTATGATCCTATTCTGAACGAGCCAGCCATTGAAGCTTCCGAGGTAGCAGCAGCTATTCGTGCACTACCGCCCCAAAAGAGCTGCGGTGCTGAAGAAATTCCAATGTTCGTAATCAAGGGTTCTGTTAATTTACTGACGCCTGTTATTGGCACACGTTTTAACTTGTCTTTACGCATGAAAACGTTTCCATCGTGCTGGAAACTATCCCTGATATCACCAGTACGCAAAAAACGTAAGAACTGACGTCAGCAACTATAGACCTGTCTCGCTCTCTCTAACGAAATTTTTCGAGCGTGTATTGCCCATCAGTGTTCTGTTTCACCTAAAAGAGGAAACTAATGCTGAACAACATGGCTTTTTTCCTTGGCGTTGTGTCGAGACAAACGTTGTTAGCTTTTCGAACTCTGTTGCAAGACGCCAGGTGGACGCAATATATTTGGCTTAACCAAAAGCTTTTGACCTTGTTAGCCATGATCTGCTGTTGCGCAAACGCGACAATATGGATTCTCACCATCCCTGCGCGAATGGTTTTCGGGTTACTATTGAGACAGTGTAGATATTGTTATCTATGGTGGATACCTCTCATCTGCATATGCTGCTAAAACTGGTGTGCCGCAGGGGTTTAATTTATCGCTTTTACTTTTCAATCTGTTTATTAATGATTTGCGGACTGCGCAAAATACACTGAGATACTTTTTCTGATGACCTGAAGATTTCTCGCTCTGGGTATTCTATAACAGACTGCAACAAATGACAGAAAGATGTGAATCCCGCATTCGAATGGGGCGCGCGAGACGGTCTAATGCTTGATGTTAACATAACGGTAGCTATTTCCTTCACTAAAAGGCAGCAACCAACACTGTATAACTAGAGTGTAGATGGTAATAATGTACGCCGTGTTGATGTTGTCAGCGACTTGGGTGTACACTTAGATTCCCGGCTGGCATTTAGCGTTCAGGTTCACAACGTCACAAGATCGAGTTTCCACGCTTTAGGCATCAAAACATGTCCTACATGGAATTTCAGGTCGAAAGACTGTTTTTTGCCATCCCTAAAGCTTGTCTCACTATCTACACGACGCGAGTTGCGTGACGCTGTTTTCTTGCTGGAATGTTTGCATGGTGTATTTGATTGTCCCACGCTGACAGCAGCGCTTTATTTGAATGTGCCTAGACCAAACGCTCAAAGCTGTCGGCCGTTCTACATAGCCGCTGCAAAGTGATTATACCCAATGATGTGCATCAAGCACATGTTGAACAAGTCTGCCTCAATTGATTGAACGAACTGCTGGTGACATTTTTGGGAAAAAAAGTTTTACGCTAAGCAATCATGCGCATCTCTTGTCTCAGCTTCTTTTACCACATCTTTTTTTCTCTTCCTTAGACGGCGACACCATCTCACCTGCGCATGTTCCAGTGTACATGCATTTTATTTTGACGTGTTTCAGCGCCAATCAAAAGCTGACTTACACTTGATTAATGAATGTTTTATGCATCTGTGCTGTGCTGTGCGGAGCAACTTCAATGTCATCGGGGCTTTAGCCCTTTCAGGCCCCGTGATTCCAATTGGAATCACCAAATTCAGGGGCCACCAGTGTTGAATTGAGCGGGAAAGTCCTGCTTAAAGTCCCCTGGCAACGCTTAGCGTCGGTACCTTATCCAGTGAAGCTAGGCTGGCAGTGCTGCTCTAGAAACAGACAGGCGTTAAATGAAATGTCGTAGCGCTTAGTAAGGTTAGGAGGATGGATGAGGCGTACACAGTGCTAACTGGCGGGTACGTATGGTATCGCGGTTTAGCGGACAGAGAGCTAGGAACGGGATTCGGAATCAATAAGGATATAGCTGGCAACATGGAGGAACTCTACAGCAATAACTAGAGGGTGGCAATTATTGTAAGCACGCTTAATAACAGGCAAAAATTGAAGGTTGTGACGACTAGATGGCCTGCAAACTTATATGAAGACGAGGAATCGGACCACAGTATAATGTGCTGTGTTTTACTTTGCTCACGATTGCTTGTCTTCATAGATGAGTGCTTCAATGTCAAGGCTGACAAGGAACAGACAGGAGACGAAGTAGTGGATGACTATTGAAGGGGGAATTGCAGGGAGAGTTATTAGTAGAGTTCGCAAAACGAAACAGTTCACGGATCAGTACTTTATACCGGAAACGGGAAAAGCGAAACTAGATATGGAAGAGCTCCAATGGTGAGACTAAAAATGAAACGGACTTCGTAATGTGGGCACATACTGATACCGTGCAGAATGTGGAGGCGGTCGGCAAAAAGAGATGTAGTGACCATAGGATGGTAAGGCCTCGAATTATACCTAGACTTGACAACGGAGGAAATTAGCAAGGAAGAAGTCCACCAACGAGTTAACGGTAAGAGGGAAAGTGAGAGGAATTTGTGGATCTCTCTGCGGAACAGATATTCGGCTCTAACTGGGGACGACCTTAGTGTTCAAGCAATAAGCGATAGTCTCACAGATGTTATTACGCGGTGCCCGATAGAAGTACGGGTGAAGGTAAATTGACAGGATAGCGGTAAGCTCTCTCAGGGGTCGAAAGATCTAATAAACAAACACTAAAGCATGAAAACTTCTTATCCCATACATAGAATAGAATTGGCAGAGCTCTCACAGTTCATCAGTAAGCATGAGGTAATTGACAGAGGGAATTATAACATGCAGACGACCGAGCACATCTTAAAGAATGAAGGCAGCTTAAAAGCTCTCAGAAGGAAAACAGGCATAGACAGAAATCAGATGCATGGGCTTTAGACAAGGCGGGAAATGACAGTACGAATATGGCTAAGATAAGGTAGCCAAGGAGTTCTAGGTCTATGCAGTAGCCGAAATTTTCAGGCCGATAATGGCGGATGCAGCGGTACTGAATATTTCTAGAACCCGCCAGCTACATATAAAGAAGTAAAGAAAGTCTTGCAAGCAATGCAAACGAGGTAAGCAGCTGGTGAGGATCAAGAAACTGCAGATCTGTTGAAGGACGATGGGGAGATTGTGCAAAAAAAAAAATGGCGGCTAGGTATATGAAATGCCTCACAATCTCGAGCGTGCCGTAATCTTGGATGAACACCAACATTATCTTAAACCTTAAGGAAGGGGACATCAAGGGCGTGAAAATTTACAGACTAATCAGCTTACTGTCCGTTGCCTACAAGGCATTTACTAAACAATCACGAATAAAATCACAGCGACTTTAAATTTTAATTAATGAAATGACCAAGTCGGTTTTCATAAAGGCTATTGACGATAAATTATATGCATACAATCGCACCAACGTTCAGAAGGTAGAGAAACGCGCAGGACATAATCAGCCCCTATACCACGTGTTTCAGGAAAGGTAGTCATTATTTAAAAAAAAAAACAAGTTTTTCTGGTAAACAGAAGCTTTAATACCAGCTTTCACTGTAATACCAGTGTCGGCGGACGTCAGAACACAGGCGAATCATGTTAGCTTGGAAAGTGATCAACTAAATTTTGTTCGCTAACCTTTTAACTATTGCTTATAGGCACGTCATTGCGATTTGAATATGTAGCCGGCAATTAGTAAAAGCCATCAATTTTAAAAATTCTGAAAACACGACTAGTCTAGCCGGTGGGGCTCAACAAATTTGGGTAATTTCTTGCGGCATTCGAAAACCGCCCGTCCGCAGAGAGCGCATAGCGACGTCCATGAAACCCAAGGACTCAATGAAATCCATGAAATTGCGTCGCTCTGTGGCGCACATGCCACGTGACAATCTCTGCACCGACCGCGCTGCGCTGTTCTTCGCTCCTCGCCACTTCACTGCCCCAGAGATATTGTACGCTTCACTGCCCCAGAGATATTGTTCAACACGGTATGGTGTTGAAAGCTGGTACGGTGTGGTATGGCATATAGGCCAGGTATTTTGTGGTATTACATGGATTCGACATGGTATGACATGGGATTCGATCCGACGACTTTGGACTCGTGCAGGTTAACAACTCTCCCTCGGTGGAAGAACCGGAATAAATCTTTTCCCGTGAAATGTACCATTTCCTTACCGCAAGAGGACGAACTCGAGTGCGAATTGTCCCACGTAGTCCAGAGGGCGATATGAGACGGTCGAGTTGATTTGACGCGCCTTGGACGGATGCAGCAGGGCACGCAAGAGCAAGTCTCGGTTACGGAACGAGTAGCCCGACAACTTTTCGTCCACGAAGCGCTGTGGGAACCGCAAGGTCCTGGCAGCCGCGTCCAGACCTGCGAGGTCGCAAGACAGAGGGTTTCCGGGCAAGGATGCCGAGTCATGTCAGCCGGTAGGCCTGTAGCTCATGGACAAGACCCCAGGATCAGACGCGGGGACAATACACCGTGAGAAGGAACGGAGATTGAAGACGGAACTTTCCGGCCAAGAGAAACGACTTGCTAGTATCAGAGTATCTCAGTGTGGGCAACAGAACGCATTACGGACCACTAACTATAGAAAAGCAAACACAGTGGCGTCAACCAATATGTTCATAATCCTTCATGCACTGCCGAATGAACTGTCTAAGGGGAGAATTGTAACCTTGACAAAGCTTTTTAGAGCGTAAGCTCTACTACTCGAGGTACAACTCACAGCTTCGCCTGGCTTTGCGCGTTTAACCTTGAAGCCCGACCAAGGTCAAACTAAGCAAACACCCTCAAGACTAACGATGTATGACTATGTGTCTTGCTACGCATAGCCATGATATGCCTGTATGGTATGGTCATAGCTAATCACCAGCGACCACGTGACCGATGACCAGTGGTCACTTGACCTTTGACCTTGATCTTTAGATCTGAGGTTCGCATTGCCTGATGTGACGTCACGCGATGACGTAACAATGATCTCACACTATTATTCACTATAAATACCACCGGCTTTGCTTTCTCCTCGTCTACTAGGTCTAGCTGGGTTGAACCTCAGCCAATTTTTTGTTTTACGGAGGGCATTGTTGCGAATCACAATACATGTTGTGAATAATGTATTGTAGATAATAGGCTATGAGTGAAGGAACGACATAGGGTATTTCTCTCACTCCGAGTGGACACTTGAACCGTGCTGTGAGGAAAGGTTTGGTTTGGTTTGGTTTAAGGGGTTTTACGTTCCAAAGCGATAAGGCTATGAGAGACGCCGTAGTGGAGGGCTCCGGAAATTTCGACCATCTGGGGTTGTTTAACGTGCACTGAGGTGAAGCAGGTGGTCAAAGTGTCGTAGCATACCAAAGGGTTGCTCAGCATGCACTGGAATCATGCTGCATATTAGTGAAGTTTTGCATTTTGCCTACATCTCAATGCACGCGCTACGGCCTCGCGACATTGTATTCAGCAGCAGAAAGCCATCAGCACTGAGCCATCACGCTGGGTGTGCTGAGAACAAAAAAAAAAAGTTACATTTGCGCCACACTGCAGATTAGGGCCAGTAATTAGGCTACAAAACATATCCTGCAGTCTCAGAGGCTGTTTTGACCATGAGCAGTGAGTCCGCGTTTCGCTTTGGTTAGACTGACGTCTAGTTCATCGATGAGGTACTGAACTTATGTTTCCATTTGTACCCCTGTATTCTCTTTGAAAATTATAAGCCCTCATAGCTGGAAGGAGCTGTCGACTAATGCCGCTAATGTTTCCAATCTCTTTGATGTGCCTTTTTTATTATTCTTCAACATTGCTACCCCTCAGTCTAAACCTATGACTAGTGGCGCAATCTTTGGTTAAAAAATAGTGACAATAAATGGAAGCGTGTCAAAGTAGAGCTCGAGGTTTAAAGTTGCAACGGAGCTGATCACGTAAGTTTTGTCTCAGGCCTTTGTTCACAGATTACTATTACTCTGCGGTACCTGCCTTTGTCTTCTTGATTGAATTTACTTGCAGGGGTTAATGTGTCTTAAAGGCTCGTGGTATTGTGGGGCCTACTTGACCAAACATTGGAAGCAACGTACTGTCGCGATCACAATATTGAGGGACGTGGGAAAGCGTGGCAAAACTGCATTCTGCGCCACCTAACGGCGCACTCCCGCTCGTCCTTTCTTCGAAGGCATCTCTGTACCCTCACTCCTATGTTTAGCACGGCGAACGTAGATCGGAACCGGCGCAAGGTGCCGCTTCGATATCTGGCTAGTGTCTGCCGCAGCCGCTGAGAAGCGAAAAACAGATTGTTGCCGCCTTTCGCAAAGCAGGGATTTCGAGTAAAGGGGAGGGGCCCACAGTGACATGTTCTTTGTTTTACTGCGTTGGCAGTATCAGCGACACTTCCCGAAAAAGGCGACTTGTAAAGCCTCAATGACATCCGCAGATCAACTACAACCAGTAAGCACACTCGACGCCAAGTTCACCCGGCATTAGCTTCGCACAGTGCTGAACACGCGGAACAGACCTGAGGGAACTGTTATCGAGCATCGTTATACTTTTACTTTTTCTGTTTCGCGTAACCGCATTTTCGCGCAGGGCTTGGTATACTAACCCTCCTCGCGACTTTCAGCAGGTGATCATCCCGGCATTCGGAGCCTAGTGGCCCATTCGTTCGGCGCTTGCGCATTGAAAATTGACGGTAATGCCTGCGAGGTACCCGAGAATAAACAGAAAACATAATGGCACGCTTCCTCTCCTTCAAAAAGAGTCGTTGTGCCGGAAAAGGCTAATTGCGATCCGTTTCACCCATTAGCGTATCAGGCAGATGCTTGCCAGACATTGATGCGGCACCTGGCGCTAGTTTTGAGCTACGTACGGCGCGCGTAAGGTAGGAGTGACGGTACAGAGATGGCTGCAAGGGCGAGAGAGCGAGAGTGTGCCGTTAGGTGGCGCATAACGCAGTTTTGCCACGCTTTCCCACGTCCCGAAATATTTTGATCGCGACAGTACACGAACATAACCTTCATGGGAATATGTCTAGGCTTCATCTTTGGCATAGAATGGTATAGAATGCTCGGATTTTTCTCGTTATCAACACAGGTGGCACTCTCGCCTGTGAAGACTCGAAGCCAGTCACAGAAGGTGGCCAGTTATTCAAGCTCAGTTCTGGAACTGGCATGTTAAAATAATATAGGTCTTAAGTAATGGTGGTAGGGTTGCATGGAAGTGATACGAACCTAGTGACTCGTCCACTCCAGGAGACGGCGGTGGCTCTTGCTGCGAAAGAGAGGGAGATGAATGCAAAAAATTTAGTTACTCGGGAACAAATTTATCGGAACGCTGCCTTGCTACCAATTCCCCTGGTATTGATAGCAGCAGGTGGAGCATTCGCGCCCCCTCATAAACGCAGGCTTTTTAAGCTGTATACTTGCGTGTCTTCGCCAAAATAACGCTTTTGCTGCTTACTCGTGTTCCGTAAAGTTTCACTACCGACTGCACGTCTAAAAAAGGAGCTAAGGATAAACGACGCATTAGCACTGTTATGTTAGGACATATACTAAAATTGGAACATTGAAAAATAGCATGACACCCCCCCCCCCCTCCCCCCTTCCATATGGACGCAGTGTGAAAATGGGCTACTGTACCTTACTCCTGGCAGAACCAGTAAGTTCTTTGCTCTTTGCCCTTACATTTGTAAGTAATATCCTTTCAGTGCAACGCAGGGTGAATGAGCTTTCTTGCGTATGCGCATATCAGCGACAGCTGCTATGTCTACCGCCAATGTATAAACACTGTTGCATAGGTTACGCCAGGAAGCTGCGCTTAGTTTCGCATAGTCACTTGAGACGAGTGGTGACGGCGAACACAATCCGGACTAAATTTAGAGGTCCCTACCCGTTCTTCGTTTCATTCTTTCCCACAAGCTGTGGAACTGTGGCCTGAAGCGTATTCACGCGAAGTAATAGCTTAATCAAGGTACCCTTTGTGTTCGTTGCGGCATTGTCCAACCAGGTCTCTTGAAGCCAACGACCTTCAGTGCGCTCCTAGTTAGAGATGTCGCGGATGATCTGTACACGAACCAAATAAATAAATAAATAAATAAATAAATAAATAAATAAATAAATAAATAAATAAATAAATAAATAAATAAATAAATAAATAAATCGATGTACGAATAAATATATCGATCAATCAATAAATCAATCATTGAATAAATAATGAAGTAATAAATAAATAAAAATAAATGAAAATAACTAGATAAATAAATAATAAATAGATAAATAAATAAATAAATAACCAATCAATCAATCAATAAGGAAACCAATAAATCAATAAATACATCAATAAATACATCAATAAATCAATCAATCAATATGCCAATCAATAAGTAAATCACTGTATCGAAACAGCCCCGGTACAGTAAAGCATGTCGGTACCGAAAGCTACACAGTTCATGCCACGGCCCGAAGTTTGGACACTGAATCCGCCTTTTAGGAGGGAGTAGCTGCAATGTATATGTAATTCGCTACTCAGTGAGTGAGCTAGCGTGCAGAGGAGGTAGGAAACAATTATGAAGCGATCCCATAGTCTGCATGACATTGCGAGTGCAATGATCACCTTGATGGCTCGTACACCGCTGATAAATACTGTGGGCCGCCAAAAGGAGCGTGCAGGCATGACCACATCAACCCCGTTTTCTGCGTTCGTCGTTATTGAGAAACATGTCCAGCCAATAGAAAAACACAGAATGAAACTTTCGGCCCCAACAGATATCCTTGTGGTATTTCAGGACTTCTCGCAACTTCTCTCAACAGCAGACTGTCGGAACAGCAGTGGCTTCTGTAAGTCACCGCCGACAGCAGGCGCGCACTGCTACAGAACATTCTGTCGCTACGAAAGGACAACAGGAAATTTAAGTCGTAGTTTGAAGCCAACTCTGTCGTCACTTTGGACAGGACAGCGTGGCGGAGAATCCGCTTTCAAGGTTGCGCTTCTAGTAGTGAGCGAATGCTGCCAACGCACCCGACCACGTCAGCTTCCAGAGGCGCTCCGGAAAAGAGGTCCGAGGCGTTGTCGGCCACGATCAGGCTCAGGTCGCTAAGCGCGAGAGAGTGGCTCTGCAGGGCTCGTGCCAGGGCTGCGCTGGTGGTGAGCGTAGCGCCCCTGGCGGCCAGAGTCCGGCTGTTCAATGAATCCAGAGTTTGGACCACAGGCAGTGTCTGGTAGGCACGCCGGAAGTAGTCTTCGTATTGCTGGGCCGTGGATGCTGGGCATCGACAGTGATACAAATAAGGGCGTGCTTTTTTAATGCGAAATCATTATATGGCTCTGTCGCGTCAGCCAAAAGTGTCCGCAAATTTGTCCGCACGATTACGTCGTTCACTGAAGATAAATGTGTGAAAGTGTGATTGCGAACGATAGTGCGCAGCAGGGGGCGGCAGAAAGTTAGGCGGGCGGATGAGATTAAGAAGTTTTCGGGAATACGGTGACCGCAACTGGCAAAGGACAGGATTAATTGGAGAGACATGGGAGAGGCCTTTGCCCTGCAGCGAGCGTAGTCAGGCTGATGATGATGTGTGTGATAAAATGTTACCATAGGAAAAATTAGGTTGATGAGGTGTAATTAGTTATTTAAACACGAAAAAACACACTTGGACATCAAAATAGCCATGAACGTAGATGTAGTACATGGGCGTCAGAACAGACGCGGACCTCGATATAGTGTGTGGACGTTTTGCTTTCGCATTGCTCCAGTGGGGGTCGCTGCAGTGATCTGAAAGTTTTTAAAAAGGCCTGGGCTATCGAGCATGTGCTGAGTTCTTCCTGCGATGCTTTGCTTAACTACAAATAAGCACTTACTGGCAGCCAGGTAATGAATGCTACTTATGCACACTCCCGGGAATGCACAGCTGCATACTTCGCGCCCTTCACCGATGCACCGCATACAGGGCTTGAAAGCAAGATTAGATAATAGATGTGTTAGAAAACATTTGAAACTATTTAGCATGCGTAGGCCAAATCAGAATTAGGCGTGCTAGCACTTCGGTTCTCACTTCAGTTTAGGTTAGAGGCCTAGTTATCAAGGCTATGCAGGCTTAAAACACAGTGGGCAGGTGGACCGTGAGTGGTGGACCACCTGCCAGAGTCAAGCAGGCTTCAGACAAAAATCACCGAAGTCGGTGAGCCTTAGTGCTGGCGCAGTAAAACTTTATGGCGTTGCGTGATGGTTTTTCGACCCAATCTGACCACGAGACGCACTCCTTACTTGGGTTCATAGTTGCAAGTTTGTTAAAGGGGCACTGGGGACACCTGCAGAAAACTTATGACTGAGAAAATTGAATTTAAGAATTTTCCCGCCACTCAGTTCGAACTCGTGTCGTCTACACTCAGGAGAGGCTGCCGCCGTTTTAAAGTGAATAGCGGTGTAGCATAGCCTCTGCGATCCGCCCACGACAATCGGTGTCGACGCATGCAGTTTACTCGCGAAATTGGCCCGTGATGGCGACACCTGTATTTCTTTTTTTTTTTAGTTTTCTGGGCTACAAAAGCTCTGTTTTTGATAACAGGGATCTCTTTGCCGTTAGAGCGTCATAGTCAATCGGTGTAGGTCGATATCAATCAGTCTTGTGTCCCTTTAAGCTTATTGACCAACATCTGCGCGGTTGCTACACCCTAAAAACGAATACGCCTTTATGGCAGTGAACAGGGGATAAGCTGTCGTCTAGAGAAAGAGAGTGCGCTAGAGTACTCCTTTTTACTCCTTCCTGTTCAGAGTATAGTTGCAACAAAATAAGCTACTTCGAGGTCAGTTACTTCGTCCTAGTGACCCATTTCCTAAGTACTAAGGTTGTCTATGCATACTAAACGACAGATGCGGGAACAAAAATGCATATTTCAGAGGAAGGCATATTGGTTAGGAAGTGGAATTTGTTGACAAGCAAGTAATGCAGCTTAGTTATAACGTGTTAGTAAAGCCGTTATGTCGTGAGAAAGCACCATTTCTATTTTTGCAAAATGAAGCGCTACAACGTGTTGCGCTAACATTGTGAACGCTAAGAGCGCAAAAAAGATGCTGAGAATAGAAATATGAGCGTAGCGCTGTTCTGCGGCTGCGTTTATTTTCTCCAATTTCCCCGCCTATTCATCCCTGTTATTATCCGAACAAGAGTCGTCCCTTACAGGTACTCCATTTTACAATAGGTAGTGTTCTAGAGGACTGTCCACTCCTTTTTTACTATGATATAGGTACATTCGTGTTTACAGTGGAGTCTTCTGAGTTTTCGCATAAATTACGCCGCCGCGGTGGCTCAGTGGCTATGGTGCTCGGCTGCTGGCCCGAAAGACGCGGGTTCGATCCCGGCCGCGGCGGCTGAATTTCTTTGGAGGAGAAATTCGAGACCCGTGTACTGTGCGATGTCAGTGCACGTTAAAGAACCCCAGGTGGTCGAAACTTCCGGAGCCCTCCACTACGGCGTCTCTCATAGCCTTAGTCGCTTTGGGACGTTAAACCCCATAAACCAAACCAAACCTTTTCGCATAAATTCGAAAAGCCCCTGATACGGGGGCAATCGCGTCAAGGCCTGCTAGCTTACTGATTGCATTACGTCGCAAGCACATCAGTGCCTGACATCATGAGACAACAGGCACGACAATGAAAAGAACAGGGATAAAATTCATCATCATGAATTGATGAAAATTATGGCTGAGGTTCTTCTTCCCCAAGAGAGCCAGACATATTTATGTGTAGGTCAGTGATGAGCAGTTAATGTGCTGGGGAGGGCTTCCCCTTCCAGGAGCCCTACAGCGATTTCAACCGCTGTCACCCTGTCGTTCAGACGAAGCTAGACGGCCGACTTGGAGGTGGCCAACGCCACCTTCCGCCGCTCCAGGGAAGGCTAGGGATTTAGGCTGCTACGATATTGTGCGGTTATTCGAGTACTCCACCTAGGCTAAAGGTCGGTCACGTCTAGGCCTAATGATTGCTGCCTGTCAGCCACGCAGTCCCACAGCTTATCTTGTAGGTTTAACCCATTAGTGCACCTCTCTCCAGCAGCAGTCTGCGTATGCGCAGGATTTAAATGTCGGGAAGTGAGAAAGGATCGTGCGCGAGGCATTTCAATAGACGCCTTTCATCGGTAACACCATGTCCTAACTATACTGTTGGTCGTACTGTAGAACAGCATATTCCAAGCAGTCTTCAGTCAGCGGAAACCAGAACATAAAAGGTTGAATCGCCAAGTGAATTCGAGGCTTATGAACCATTGTTTGCTCTCTTGGTGCATGAAAACGAAGGTTTTGTCTGTCTTGCGTTATAATTTTTGCAAAATACCAAGCCCTACGATGTGAGGTAAGCGGACCAATACGGGCATACGTACACCCACGGCACGTATGCCCAGCAGTGGCACGCATGCCCGTATGGACGGCAATTTTCGCGAAGAAATCAAATCCATTAGCAGCCTGAGATTCAGTGGTTCGTTGTGTCATTCGAATTGTTAAAATCAAGTTGCATTCCAGGCCGCGCGCAATGACAGTGCTAAAATAAAGCTTTTCCTCGCTACTTTTTCCATTATATAAAGTTTTCACTACCTGCGTACTTGTTGAGCCCGTTTTTCAGCGTGGCTCATTCAACCTATAGATACCCAGTGCGACTGTGAGAATGCGTTCTCGATGCTCCGTGCCTTAAACGGAAAGTATTGAGCTGAAGTTCTCAACACAAAGGAAACTACGAGGAAAATATTTCAACAAGTTGTAAACTTGTTGAAATAACAAGTTGTACACTTGTTGTCGTAAAGCCGCCGCGGTGGCTCAGTGGCTATGGTGCTCGGCTGCTGACCCAAAAGATGCGGGTTCGATCCCGGCCGCGGCGGCTAGAATTTCTTTGGAGGAGAAATTCTAGAGGCCCGTGTGCTGTGCGATGTCAGTGCACGTTAAAGAACCCCAGGTGGTCGAAATTGCCGGAGCCCTTCACTACGGCGTCTCTCATAGCCTTAGTCGCTTTGGGACGTTAAACCCCACAAAACCAAACCAAACTTGTTGTCGTAAACTTGCGTTCCATCAATGCTAGGATCCTGTAACCATCTCTTTAAAGAAGAAAAGCAGAAAGGTGATACTATATCAGATCTAATTGTTTTATTTTTATTCTGGTTTGTTTACTGTTCTCAGAGTATTAATTGATGTGCAAGTAATTTTTACGCTTTGAGCTCGCTATATGCCATCTATAAGGGGGCTCGGGTGCTATTCAAGCGAAAAGAGTTCGCTTTTTGCCTGAGCCTGCCCACATCTTTATGGTGTAAATAAAGATAAAATGAAAAAATCAGACTGCTCAAAGAAGCTTGGAATGAAGTAAATAACGCAAAAGAAACTCCCACTCTTCTTCACCCGAAAAGAAAACTCCGATATATCAAAATTTTGCCAAAAAACAAAAACTTCGACAACGTTACCCTAGACCAACGTTCCTGTTAATCTGTGCCACACCGCACTATGTTCTTTTTTGAGATATTCAGTAATCTGGCCAATTTTCTACGTGTTCCGTGGTTTGGTCGAAGCAAGGTATATTTTAGCAACCAGGATTGGCTACTAGGCAATATTAAGGATTAGCGCAAATGTCCTAATTCATAGACGCGCAGGCTTTTATAGAAAAACAAACTTCATATTCAACTGCTTCTGCTTACAATTTTTGTCTAGTTATTAACGGTTCGAAATTTCGGGCGAAGCTCTGTCTGCACTTCAAAGCGAGCATGCACTGAAATCAAGGACAGTGTCCGGGATGCCAGTCTATATAGACTGGAGGAAAGGAATTGAGGATTTAAAGACAGTCGCGGTTTATGATTCCAAGGCGGCAAATAAGGAAATGCGTGCTACAATGCTACGATATTATTAAGCAGTCCCGCAAGCAAAAGCCCTCAGGAACCGGAACAGTGCTCAGCAAGCCTTTAGGGTAGAAGACTAATCTGGCCACCGTCTGAATGTTTTGTTCTCCATCAACAGGCGAAGAAAGAGATGGTCTAGTGCACGGCACAGCGTTTGTCCTTCAGTTCTGAACACAGGACCTTCACAAAGCAGATGTTCTACCGATATCCTAGTAAACGTAGCTACTGATTTCGCGAAACAGCTGCAATAAAGAGTACAAAGCGAGGCGCAGCTGTAATTTTTTTAGCGTTTGTAACTTGGCAACTGTTTCTATCATTCAAGTATATACATATCGCTTAGTGTGTAAGCATGCCAGTTTATTATATGCGTTTGTCTTTTACCTCAGCAGCAGTTTTCATTTTATTGGCCTAGACTGTTACATTACAGTGGGAGCTCATCTAGCACATCATTCATTCTACAGCCAAAAAACAATTACATAGTACGACCGGAGAAAAGCATGCAGGCGCCCGATAACTTTTAATGGAGTCTGCGCAGCTTTGCGGAATCGCGCGCACCAGCTGGTGCCCATTGAGCTCACAAAGTTCGCACCTCGCCCACGAGAGGGCGGCAAGTACAATATGGCTTAGTTAGATCTCCGCCGCAGTGCCTGGTCCCCTTACTTGGCCCATTGTTATGTTCTGGCTGCTCGTAAAAACGAACGTAGCGACACCTGCCGCTCAGGAGTTCAGACTAGTTCGTTGTTTCGTAACACTCCAGTCAAGCAGTAGCATGGCTAAGAGGCGCTACGGTTGCGTAAGAAACGCCCGACCTGTGCGACCGAGTGCAGAGGGAGTCGTCTTTTGTAACGACGTCCCGGCAGTGAGGAGTTGTGCCGCTGGAAATATCGGCGAGAATCGAGGAGAGTGCCGTCCAGAAAAGACTTTGGCAGGACCTTCTACGTACGTGTCTCACTTTAGCCCTTTCATTCCGCTGCGCCTTTCGCGCGCCTTCTCTGATTTGGGCAATTTCGTTCGGTGACGAGGCAACAGCGCCGACTTGTTTCTTCTTGTCGTGAAGGCCAGGGCAGACGCCGAGAGCTTAGTGATAGCCGCTGTCGCAATGGCTCTGTCGCAAGCCGCAGTCGTAAGAGGCACATAATGTCATTTCCTTGCTGACAAGAGCGATGACGCTTCGATGGCGTGTTATTTTACACCTATAGCTTACAAGCTATAGGCGACCTTAGTTATTGGCACTTGTGAATGCACGATAGATATCTAACTTGCGGCCGGCCTGCCTCAGCGCAATGTAAAAATTTGGTGTAAATGTGCGCACCTTTCGACAGGCATGCAGTAACAGCGTATGTGTGGGCGTATCTGTTACAATACCTTTAATCTGTCAGCTTACTGGCTATGCCTCTTAAAACAGATATTCGCGTCAGCGCAGTCATGTTTCTGGAATTCGTCTCGTGGTTTACCTCAGCGCCGCCGCGGTGGCTCAGTGGTTACGGTGCTCGGCTGCTGACCCAAAAGAGGCGGGTTCGATCCCGGCCGCGGCGGCTAGAATTTCTTTGGAGGAGAAATTCTAGAGGCCCGTGTACTGTGCGATGTCAGTGCACGTTAAAGAACCCCAGGTGGTCGAAATTTCCGGAGCCTTTAACTACGGCGTCTCTCATAGCCTGAGTCGCTATGGCACGTTAAACCCCATAAACCAAACCAAACCAAACCAAACCAAACCTCAGCATGAGCGTCTTGGCAGCTCTTACTGGAAGCAGTATTTGAAAGGGCGCCTGTCACGATGAAAAGCAGCGGTCGGCTTATGCTAAACGCGACCGGAGACTGTGGTGTAATCCGAGCTTATTATTCTGTTTGGGAGTTTCCTTCCTGCAATGTGTCCGAGAAAGGAGGGAAACATTGCGCGTCAACGTAGACGGGACGTAGACAACGTCCCGTCTACGTCTACGTCTACGTCAACGGGACGTAGACGTAGAGGAAAATCCTGTCTACATCCCGTCTATGTCCCGCATACGTCCCGTTTTTGTTGGCTGTGTTGAAGCACAACCAATATCTACCAGCTCGCCCAAATTTCAGCTTTAATGAAGGAGGGAAAAAAGGAGGTAGAGCACATCTTCTGATAGTTCACAAAATGCCCCAGAATTTTAACCGCCTCTTCTGTCAGCTACACTCTGGTAATAGAAGTGGCATGCAAGTTTAAGTTCACTAACATGCCGTTAAATCTGTGCAGCTCCCGCAAGAAGGTCTTGCCAAGCTATTTCAACCAGCTCCCTCCTGAAAAACAGCATCGCAAGGAACCAGTAGCAGGAAAGGCACCCAGAGTATGTTAGACCTCGCACCGCATCAATATACGCCGCGACCAGAGTCGATTCTCGGGGCATACAAGAAAAAAAAAAGTATGAATAGCCCCTTACGGTGTCTCGTGAGTTCTGCTGCCGGGTCCGGTATCTTTTGACAATTTTCACCGATACTACAGCGGTCACTGACGCTGCTCATCGAACGGCACGTGACAGAAGGCAGGAAAAGAGAGGAGTTCGGCAATATAGCACAGGGAGAGAGAGATAGAGAACCCTTCCATTTTTTCCAATTAGCGCTCCTCACTCTGTAATGAGGAAAACGTCGCGAGCTCGAGGCCTGACAGCCGACGGGTCAAAACAGCAATCACTAACGCCTGGTATAGCTCGGCCAGAGACGCACTGCTCTCGCCGGCGGAAGTGAAAGGTTGAACGCGGGCGAAAAAAAAAAAGTAGCCAGAAAGAGTGAAATAACAAAGGAAGTAATAAAAGGGAAAGCTGGAAGAAAAAAAAAAACACCTCCTCGCCGGCTTCAATTATGCAAGCCGCAAAGCGCGTCGTCCGGTCTTGCGCCAATAGATCAGCATCACAAGCCACACCGCTCACTCCTTCGGGTCCAAACAAGGAGGCGCACACAATCACACATTCAGCGCATGCACGCACCGACAGAAGAAGTCAGGGCGCGAGTGATGCAAGATTGAAAGGACGTTGGCTCCCGGTAGCGTTGCGTTGAAGTGCTAGAAGTGTTGCGGGGAAGGGGAGAGGGAAGAAAGGAGGTGGGGCACAAACACACTCACTGTCGGCGACGAGCACCAGGATGCCCCTGGGAGCCGGCGTCCGCTGTTGCAGCGTCTGGCGAATCAGCGTCGCCGTACGCAGCATCCTCTGCTCGCTCTCAGGCACCTCCAGGATGTCTATGCCGGAGCCCTCTTCCGATCGGCCTGCCGCCGCCTGCTCCAGACATGCGAAGAGGGAGAGAGATTAGCCGTGGACGGCGTCTGAAACACGTGTTTAGCCCACGATGACCGCGGCTCTTGTGCCACAGCACTGAATACACTGTAAACAGAAAGGAGTAAAAAAGGAAATACATTGTCCTCTAGCACACCCCCATTTATAAAAGGGGGTGCACTAGAGGACACCTCAATCCCGTTTTTTACTCTCGCATAGGTTTATAGACGGAGCGTGCTACAAGACAGCTTACTCCCCTTTTTACTCCCATCTCAATGGGCGCTGAAACTCCCTTAGACATCCTGTGGATGTCCAGGCCGTCCCTTCGGTTAACCTCTCTGCCTTTCCTCTTCTATATCCTCCTCCTCCTCCAGGCCGTCCCTGGGACATCCAAGGGAGTTTCAGTGTCCATTAGGATATAAGCGTATATTGAGTTTTCCATTTTATACGCCTGTATGTGAGTCGTCATCATCATCAACATGGTCATCAGCCTGGCTACGCCCACTGCAGGGCAGAGGCCTCTTCCATGTCTCTCCAATTATACCTGTCAAGCGCAGGCGCTGTTTGTTCCCTGCGTAAGCGGATCCTGGTAGCTGAACGCAGATAGCTCTATACAAAACCTTGGTTGTATCGAAGTCTTCCAGTGTGCGGAGACTAAAGCGTCGTCAAGTGGAAGTATTTTCTGCACACATACACAACAGAGGAACCTTCCAAGTGCTTCACGTTTCCAAAGAAAGGCGCACGCCGGTGCGTTCCCCCATATTTTTTTTGTTAATGCGAACGCATTACTTGGCTATGTCGACGATTTCGTGTCCGCAAAACGTGTCGGCAGTGATTTCTCCGTTCGAGTGAGAGTTAAGCGAAAAAGGAATGATTTTTATGAGGAGGATGATGTGAGGATGATGCATGTCAAAATTCGGCCGATGTGGAGTAATTAGTTAATTAATTAGAGCCAAAAATGTCACCTAGACGTCAAAATAGTATCGGACGTCGATATAGTGCGAGGACATGAAAACAGTACTAGACATCAAAATCGTGGAGAAAAAAAAACGCAACCACGTGACAGAGGATGATAAAATGTCGTTTATACGCCAATATGACTGATCTAGAGTAACTAATTAATTAGAGGCCAAAAGTTCATTCAGAGGTCAAAATAGCTGTGGACGTGCATATAGTGCGAAGACATGAAAATAGCGGTAGGCGTCAAAATTGGAAGTAGCAAAAATAGAGGCGAACAGTCAAAAGAGCGGAAAAGAGGCAAAAAGAGAGGCAAACAGTCTAAAGTGAAGCAAAGAGCTTCGACGATTCTGAAGGAGGCATCAATGCTTTTACATACTCCCAACGCGGTTCGCCGCAGTAATCTCCGACGCTTTTCCATATTCATGTAGACCAGCGCCCTATTTACTTCACGCTTGGCTGCTATGCTCGATTAGCAGGATCCTTCAAAACTCACAAACTATCGAAGATGACGAAGCAAGTAGTAATCCTAACAATGCGCAGTGCCTATCAGATACGTATGCCGCAGCTATCAAGAGTTCATTACGCAAAAAGAAACGAGTTCTTACTGAAAGCCGAATGCCGTCCGCCGTTGAAAGAAGCAGGAAGTGAATAATAAGCCAGCAAGGCGCACGCACGACTAAACGAAGCCATCAAAGGAAAGAATACAGGGCCCCTAATGCCGTCGTCGAACTTCCATTACTGCTGTTCGGAAGGATATCCTCCGCCATATCCGTACACGTGTCCCATGCACCGGCGCTGAAGACGTCGTACACCTTTTATTTTTCTCTTTCTCGTCGGGGACGTACAGTCTCCTTCTGCCAAGACAGGAGAATACGTCGGCATCGATCCGTGATGGCAGCAGCCACCGGGAAGTGTGCCACCAACGCAGAGCAGCGCGATTTCTCTTCATATCCGCCGCCGGTACCACCACTACTGGATTTAGGTGATGTTAGCAGCTAATAGTCCACGGTTCTTTGCTCCTGCTCAGCCCTCGTTCTTAATAGAATTCTGAGCAATTCATTCTCCTCCGAGGAAGTGGCGTCATAAGTGCTCGCTGAGGAAGGTACAAAATGGAGAGCACTGGTCCCATCTTGTCGCCCGGTAAAATGAGGCCGACCTAATCAACGTCACTCTCATTTTTATACCTCTTTCTATTTTTCACGGGCTTCTCGATATTCATTTTCCGGCCCGATGCCTGCAGGGGATGGCAAAATGGTAAATCAAGCGGACCTGCACAAGCTCGTGGACGAGAGAAAATCTTAGCCATTTCGACAAGGAAATTCAAAACGCCAACGGCGTGCGATATTTGCCCAACATTGTCGGGTAATTTCGTTCATCGCTAGGTCGCTCACGCATTAATGATGCACAGAGGCACAAACGTTAGAACCTTGAGATATCTACTCCTATATTTGTAAGCCACAATCAATCAATCAATCAATCAATCAATCAATCAATCAATCAATCAATCAATCAATCAATCAATCAATCAATCAATCAATCAATCAATCAATCAATCAATCAATCAATCGGTTGGTTGGTTTATGGGGTTTAACGTCCCAAAGCGACTAAGGCTATGAGAGACGCCGTAGTGGAGGGCTCCGGAAATTTCGACCACCTGGGGTTCTTTAACACGGGCCCCTAGAATTTCTCCTCCAAAGAAATTCGACTGCTGCGGCCGGGATCGAACCCGCGTCTTTCGGGTCAGCAGCCGAAAGCAACAATCAATCAATCGATTTTGTTTATTTATTCACTGTGACTGATTTATTTGATTGATCGATTGATCCAATCAATCAATCGATCGATTGATTAATTGGATCGATCAATCAAATAAATCAGTCACAGTGAATAAATAAATAATATCGAATAAATAAATAAATAAATAAATAAATAAATAAAATGAAATAAATCAATCATTCAACAAATGAATAAATAAAAATAAATCAATCAATAAATCAATTAGATGAGGACAATAGCAGTGCGAAACAAATTAATGCGCACAATACTGATTGATTAAGAGATAATGGGTGGCTGATTACGAACAATAAAAGCTTCAGAAAGCGCGCATGTAGCCCGCATTTTGTTTTCTCTACCATAGCAGTGCTCTGTGAATTTCCTGTGACTGTTGTTCGTAATATGTAGACGCCTGTTATCTCAAAATAAACACACTAATGCGTGCGTGTGCGCATCACTGAATCGATATCGAACGCAGTCATCTGTCGTGTTCCTCTGGTGTGCGGCAGAGTCCAGGCAGGCATAACGGGTACCTTAAACGCAGCAACTCAAGATGCTTTACGTTTAACATTTTTCCTGTGCGAATGAGCAGGAAGGGCATTGCACTAGGCTGCTCCAAAGGAACACTGATGCGAAACCTTTCGCACCTCACTGAAACCACGTGTTGTCATCGGGCTTTGCCTCCTCTTCCAACTATTTTTGTGCAGTGACGTGATGGAGATTTTCTATTTGCTGTCTACAGCCCTTGTCCTATAGTGTGCGAAGAAGGAATGAGAATGTCCGTGCAGTCCATTTCGTCTAAGGAGCACAATTTGAACTCTTTACTGAGACTGAAGAGATATCACCGCAGCCATTCTTATTTTTCTCTCTTTATGATGCCGGTGCTCTCTAATGGTTAGAGTACGTGCCCTGTGATTGCTGCTGATGCCCCAAGAACCGAGCACGAAAAGCAATGGCGCTGCATCTAGGACACGTGACATTTTAGTCATTGGCGAAGCCTCTGGCTTGTGCCTTCATTCATGAGAAACTAACAGGTTCGTTATGAGCTAAACGTCACACACTCTCCCCAACCAGTCTCTAAAGTTACCCTTTCTTACTTGTGGAAGAGGGAAGTCTGTTCAAGGAAGACTGTTCAAGGTTCAAGAGTAAAGATAACAGCTGATTCTTGCCAACAAAAGCACAATCGCACACTTAAGCGCCGCATAGCACACCTCACGGAGCAAGCCCAAGAATACGCCTCCCAGCAGTGCACCCGGTTTTGTGATTCCCTCAAAGGTACACTAAGCACATCCAAAACCTGGACCATCCTCAGGGGCCTCCTCAACCCGGACACCACCAAAGCCGCCCCGATCGCATCCTGCAGACCATAGCTAACATCTATGAGGGTTCCGACCAAGCTATGTTCGACGAGCATCGCACACAATACTCTGGTACCTACCGCTCGTCCCCAGCCATTGCTTCATACACCGTCCTCCCCAACCCAGAATCGCATGCCCCCTATTACCTATGAGGAGGTCTATTCCGCTGTGCGTTCGGCCAACAGGTCTAGCACCTCGGGAGCGGACAAAATTACAAATGCCAACATACGTAACCTCTCCAGCGAAAATATTAAAACCCTCTCAGCATACCTAAATGAACAACTATGGATCCCTGGGAACTTCCCTCCTGAGTGGAATCCCGCAGAGGTCATCCTCATTCACAACTTAACAAACCTCAATCTATTAAGGCACTCCGCTCCATCTCCCTCACCTCTTGCCTCGGCAAAATCTATGAACGGGTCGTTCATACCCGGCTCGCTACAAAACTATATTGAGGTTAAGAACCTCTTTCCCTCATACATGCTCGTCTTCCGCCCCAGACTTTGCACCCAAGGCGCCTTTCTCCTGCTCCAAAACGATGTACTCACGGGTATCCCATCCGGAGGCGAGCACCTCCTCCTCACCCTGTACATCGAGGCGGCATTTGACAACATCGCCCAAACAGCCATCGTGGACGGCCTTAATCATACCGACTGCGGCACCCGCATCTATCAGTACATCACAACCTTCCTCTCCAACCGCACCGCCACAATTGGCATTAGCACCACGCGATACCAACCCTTCGACATTCCTGAAAAGGGCACCCCGCAAAAAACTATCCTCTCCCCCCTACTCTTCAATATCTCTGTGACACCCTTGGCCCACCAACTGCTGAAGAGGACATCGGCTACACCATGTATGCAGGCGACATTACCTTATGGACTACTGGGGGCTCGCTCGCGACCAAGAAAGAGCCTCTTGACAAAGCCATTCTAATCGTCGAGGATTTCGGCCGCCAGTTGCACGTAATTTGTCCCGAAAAAAAAAAAAAACTGAAGTCATTATAATAAGCGGACCCCACTACAATTCAAGTGGCCCTATGTGGCTCCGAATCCATGACCGTCTCATTGAGGAACGCCCGCTTATCCGAGTCCTCGACCTCTGGGTTCAGCACGACGGCAAACCCACCCACACCCTGCAGACCCTCCACAAGTTGGTTCTCAACATCAGATAAAAGGCATGTGCGAAGAGGATCAACCAATACAAGGCCGAAGTCCTAAAAAGCACACTTTTCAAAACCGCGCTCGGACTCTCGATGTGCACGTCAACATGCCGACTAGTGCCTGTGGGCCTCCAAAACACGTTCGATGAAATCCGAGATGCGGTCCTCACCTGCCAACGCACGCGCTTACTTACTACCTCCGCAGGATGGGCCGTCCTCTAAATACACCCTGGGTGCCCAAGCAACCCAAGCACTCGCCCTCACAGGAATACTACCCGCTACCATCCAACCCCACCTTTATTCAAGCTCTGTACCGAGACATATGCACCATGAGCACCAAAAGGGCAGGAGACAAGCCCAATCACGGCGTCTGCGAATACAGTACGGGCATGATTCCGCCGCTGTCTACGTTGACATTGTCTCCTATGCCCATCCACATACAGTCGCCTTTGTTAGCGTAGACAGCACCAACATTTGACTTCCATCAGCCCCTGTCTGAGCCCCAGACCCCTATGCCGCTGAATTCACCCGCTGCAACAACGCTCACATATTCACGAATTCTCAAGCCGCCCGTCACAAGCGGCCGTGTCTCATGACAGGCGCTACGAATATTGGGACACACTGTAAGTCAGGACCACGTCATCACCTGTGTCCCCAGACACCAGGTCCTTGGCGGCAACGTCAGGACGGACGCGTTAGCTCGAGAATATACTTACCGAGCGGGGCCATCCCTCCTGCCCTATATCCCTTATCCTCCCACTTCGCCACTCGGGTGAAAACCCAACGCCTTAATAGACGCCTCTACCCTCTCCCTGTCCTCTGAAGACTACTGCCTTCTACGACGTCTTGAAAGAAACACCTATCCGAACATACACTATTTACATCGCCTACACCCAACACTGAACGAAGACAAATGTCCATGGTGCGGCGACACCTCAACCCTAACACGTATCACATGGACAGGACCCCCAAAACCCCACAATCTAAAGCCGCGTAATGAGGTCCTGGAGATGTGGGAGGTGAAGGTCACAATGAGGTCGGCAGAAGGTCGGCAGAAGCCTCCGGAGCCCTGGACTGAGGCAAAGCCACCTAGACTACTCAAGGCCTCTCCGCTTGCTCCGTGACGTCACGCTAGTTGCCCGTCCGCCGCTCGCGGCTGCGGGGTTTCGCCGGCAGTTTTCAGCGCATTATTTTACTATCAGAGGTCCAATGGCTGTAGTAACGAGCCGATAAACATGAATTAGTGACTGAAAAACAGCTTTTTAACCGCGTGCTTAATTTCGCTCTATATCTTCAGTGTTAATTTATTATAATTTGTGCTTTCTTTCGTGACCCTCGCGGCACGCTTCGTGCTGCAGATCAGTGATTCGTTTTTATAGTTTCATGATAATACTTGTTATAAAGCATTGCATTGCTACAGTTCCTGCTCTTCAGTTCATCGCAAGTAGTTCATATTAAGACCAACATACTATTTCCTAGACAGCATAGCAGTAAAATGCAACAGAATGCATGAAATGCAGTATCTAGCCGCATCTCATGTAATGTACTGCTTTTTTAAAAAAACGTATGTTTTTTTTTTGCCATTTTCGAAAGCGGATGGCGTGCTGAACATTGGTATAAACAAAAAGAATGAAGTCATGGAAAACAGTAACATGAAGACTATGTGAAGATTTTATTGCTCTCAGTGCTTTGCATTAAAATATCTCAATTCTTCAATTTTTTTAGCTTCCTGGCAGCTACCTTCCGACTGCTGGCCTAAATGGCGTCATTCTTCAATTTAATGATCGTGCAGCCTCACCATGCCTATAGTCAAAGATATTGCCAGATCCGGAAGGACTGTGACAGCACGTTTCACATATGGAGACGGCTCAGCTTCTAAACTAAGAAACATGATGGACTTTCCTTCGCAGTGACTGTCCGAAACTTCGTGTCGAGAATGTTGGCTAGCTTGATTTGCAATACTGCAAATGAAGACACTAAATTTACGGGTTTTTCTTCCTCGCTTGCCTTGATAGAATTGTTGATGGCTTCCTGGAATGTTTTTGTTTAGTGTTGGGGTTTATAGAACATAAGATAAGCAATCAAAAGCGGTCAAATTCCAGTTACTTACATTGGAACGCATGGTTGGCGTAAAATCCTTGCGAGGAACTACGATCATCAAAGTTTTCTGCGAGCTTCATCCTTGGGAAAACCAAACATCCTAACTTTTTGACCACCGTCGCAATTTCCGTGGCGCCCATGTACTCAGCACCGGCCTATGCTGTTGCGGTTACAAAATGAGAGTGTTTTGCTTCAGCACCACATCATGGTTTCAACGCGCACAAGTAAAAAGAAAACAGTTTGACGATCTACAGCTCGAAAACGGAGAAGCCAGAAAAGAGAAATGTCAGTACGTTCACTGCCTAGCCTAACCAAAGTGGCACGATCCACCCGCGTCGCCTCCCAGGTGTCATGCTCCTTTGTTGCATCCGCCTGCGTTTCACAGAAGACTCACCATCGTTCGCGACAAAGCCTTTCGCGGTCGGGCAACTAGTGTGACGTAGGCCCCTGTGGAGAGGAGGAGTGAACAGGCCTTGTCTAGTCTAGGTGGCTTTGACTGAGGGCCCACCTACATGCGCTGCAGCCACCATCCTCTTCAATAAATGTTTACTTCTCCCTCTCTCACTTTGCGCCAGTAACGCTGTGAACACTTCAGCGCAAACAATCTATGCATACAAGTCATGACTCTCAGCTGAAACTGCGGTTGTAATAGCTTGTAGCTGTGTGAAGAAGGTAGAGCACTATGCACGTCTGTCGACTTGCTCCAACAGGATCACTACCATTACTGGATGTCGTCCGAAACAGCCCCGGGTCTACTGCCAGAAGCCCGTTGTTATAGGAGAAAAAATATCATAAAATAAATATAAAAATGAACATGTCTTCTACTGTTTGTTATGTGCGTTCCAGGATCGAAAGGTTACTAATACCACACACGACTTTAGGAAACAGACGGAAAAGAATCTGTCCTTAATAACGGATAATGTTGCGAGGCACCGTGCATACGGGCTAGAACGGATGAAATTAAACACACCGCGTGCACTTGTTTATCGCCCCATGCCTCACTTCGAAAAACGGCGCTTCATCCCGCATCACGTTTGAAGTCTTCGGTGCTCCGTCTATTGAGCATTCGCCAGCGGATTTTTCACGCGCACGGAGCCCCCGTAAATCTCGACCCTCGCCGTCGACTGCCGCGTTCGGCATGAATTCTCGAAGACCTATGAGAGTAAGAGCGGCGAGCGCGCTGTACGAATACGGCTCCCACGCCGGCCATGCATCGTCGTGCGCTCGCGGTTTGCTGAACGGCTCCTGGAGCCGCCTCCAGAAACACCGGGCACCAGTTAACGATAAGGAGGGGCTGTAGTGGCCACGGCTTGGCTCGGCTCGCCTTGGATCGACGCGGCCGCCATTGCTCGACTGGGGGGCTCGGAGAGGAATACGAAGAGGGAAATAGGGTGGGAAGGGTTAGAGAGGGGGAGGGGCTCTCACCCTGCAGCAGAACCAGTGAGGCGCATATTCTCCGGGGAGATTAGTAACGCCTGAGCAGGGCCCGGAGAAATACTCGATGAAAAGGGAAGCTGCGCCGGGGGAAAGAAGAGTTGTGTGCACTGCCGGATGAAGGTACGGAGTAGAAATGGGAAAGGTAAAGGCATGTTTTAGCGGCGACTCAACGCGGGGGCTTCGCGTTCTATCGACGTCGTTTAATCAATGCTTCCTTAATAAAAACGTGGCCGTATTTGCAGTTGCAGCCAACGGACAGCGAGGATACGTTTTGCAAAGCGCAGCACTTGATTCCGCGCCACAGGGGATACTAGGCCCTAGCAAAGCTATTCTTGGGGAGTGAAGCGAGGAACCTTATATTAAAATAAAATTCGTTCTGTATGTAACACAAAGAGACGAGCACCTGGAAGACTTTAAGCCACCATGGTTGTGCGATAAGTTCTTTTTTTCTAGCGAGCTTCAATTTAATTTGCGTCTGCTCGTAGAAAGCATGTTTTGATATTTTCATCTTCCTCTTTTAGGTTGCGCATGCGATGATACCTGTTATCTGTGTCATGCACGTATGACCTTGTTACTTGAGAACATCTCAAAAAACACTGTTGAGGAGAAAACTGTAGCACTATGTTGTTGCGAAGACGAAGCGAGACTATGCAAAAAAAGCGCCACGGAAGACATGAATGTCCGTGGAAATCATACGTTGTTAAGGAAAGAGATGTTTGGACTGCGGAATGAGCCTTCATTGCATCGACAAAAAAACAACAACAAAAAAACAAGGAATGCGTAGCAAAAAAAAAATAATAAAGAAAACGTTTCTCGAGCGTTGACCTCAGTCCGGAATATTGCAGTGTAGTTCTTAACTACTAACGTTCCCAGCGTTGTGGACACGCATGCGCAAGCTGCTTCCCTTTGTGTTCCCGACTGGTGCAGTCCTCTTCTTCTTTTCCATTTGCATTTAGGGCGCGTAGAAGCCCCATTCATAAAACTTTTCATGTTAAAAACTGTGTTCACGGCAGCATCAATTCATTCCTAGCAGTTTAAAATTCGACTACAACAGTGGTGTATATGATTGTGAACATTGTTCTACTCTTCCAGACATTATTCGTGCTTACATTACTTCATTAGCGCCTTTTACTGCTGCATGACATGCAGTATGCTGCATATGCATGCTGCATAGCGACTAAACCAGCACACCGATAATAGATGGCAGCACTTTGAGTGCTGCCGTCTAGCTGCACTTGTAGCTGCTTTGTCGAGGCACAGGTGACATCACCTACCACTCTGACATAGCGTTCCAGTGACTTTACTCAAACAGGAGAAGGCATCAACATCATAAATATCATTATGATCGTCGTCATCTTGTATGCCAGGTACGTTATTTTAAAATGCTGTATGCAAATTGGGATTGGTTTACGTCATTATCATCATTATCATAAACCTCGCCATTTACTTCCGGTACGCTCGTTTTGTTCGCAGCAGCACGACAAGTCGAGGGTTGGTAAGCGTCTTCCAGGCAAGGAACGCTACATTTGATTAACTATTGAGCAAAGAAACTACGAGGAACCCTCGGCCAACTTGCTAAGTAATCTACTGCGACAGCCGTCCTGGCGTGTACGCCAGCGCGTAATAAACGCAGACAAGCGCTTGTACGCGTTGCTCTTTCTGTCCTTCGTGTTCCTTCTTTGCAATTTTTTCATCAACGTACACCAACTCGCTCAACTTTCGGCACTACTTAATGTGTTTTGATATCGCGTTTACCAAAGTGAGCTGAACGCGTTTTTCCGTGTCGGATGTAACAGTGTTAGAGCTAATTTCGCGGAACTGATGTCACTGAATCTCCCCGGCCAGTTGAGTCCGTTACTAGTGTGGCAAGCCGTTCTTAATCTGCTTTCCTGATGCGGCACTGATACTTTTTAGTTTATCTTACGGTTAACGAACACGCTTCTCCCGAGCCATTCTGTTTACTGAGTTCCTGAACGCGAGAGGCAGGTTTAAGTTTAGTGGTGCGTTAGCATTAGAGCCCTAAATAAGAAAGTGTCCGTTGTAGGTGTTGTCTGAAGCCTCCAGCTCCCACCTGCCATGGTCGGTAGGTGGAGAAAAAAGGAAAGCGCAAAATCTCCCTCTCTGCATGTAAGGAAGAGGAAGGGCAGGACGGGGGGTGGCTGCCACAGTAAGAACCCAGGGATTGGCTACCATGGACGGAGGAGGTTCCGACGCGGGCGGAGGATTGCTCAACCTGAGGTTGGTTGCCATAGAAACAACCCGGCAGGTGGCTCCC
This sequence comes from Amblyomma mixtum, assembly GCF_055824585.1. Lineage (NCBI taxonomy): Eukaryota > Metazoa > Arthropoda > Arachnida > Ixodida > Ixodidae > Amblyomma > Amblyomma mixtum. Next base: position 177,885,522 of record NC_143021.1, on the reverse strand, counting down.
TGGAAGGTGGAGAGTGAGGAAAAAAGCGAGTTGAGTGCAGCGGAGGCATCAGAACGGCGCGCCGGAAGCTATTTTTCCATTGAAGTGGTTGAATGCGAGCTTCCCTTGACATCTTAACGGCGCTGTGCGGTGCTTGCGGTTGGGTTTCAAGGAAGCGGGTCTTTCAAAGAGCCTCTTACAAAGCGTCCAAGACATCAGGCGAGCCCTGTAAGCCGAACAGAAGCGCCCTTGGAGAGGAGGAGGAGGAGGAGGAAAACTTTTATTTCTATTTACAGTGAGAGGTCGATGGGGCGAGCCGGAAGGGCCCGCCCCTTACAAACACTAGGAGGGATCCCTAGTCCGGGATCCCTGTAGCTTCCGCAGCGGCCCGGGCTCTAGCTACCAATGCCTGTTGGGCATGGAGTTCGGAGCAGCCGCGCAGGGCAGCTTCCCAGTCTTCTCGAGTGGGGTGGAGGTGGGGTGGGAGAGCGCGTCAGCGACAGACGGGAGATCTATTCTCGAGGGGGAAAATAGGTAGAAGCATTGAACTGCTAAGAAGTACAAAGAAGACTAAGTACGCTTTAAGGATGAATGTGAAAAAAAAAAATATGAGTCCTGTCATGGAAATAGCAATGAAAGTGTGTTTGATCGGCCCACCGATCGCGTGTCACTTTTATATCACCCTGAGGGACAGGAGGGCCACTCGTCCCTAATTGTGCCGGTTCACATCCTTACGAGGTTATTTGGCGTTATCGCTGTGATGCGCCGTCTTGTGCTCTATCGCAGTCTCGCGTACCGGCTTCGAACTTAGACATGAGTTGACTTTTCCAGTGAAGCCCCTATAATTGGTAGTCGCCAATACACAGAAACTTCTTGCAACACTGCCGGGGCCCCGTGATACGATATTCAGCTTAACCTGGTAAGATTTCCCGTGATATTTCGGCATGGGTTGCTTATGACGCCTCGACAACTCCTATCACTTTTCTGCTGCGGCTGAAGAAAAACTGTAGAGGAAAGTTCGCAGGCCTGTTGACTGGCTGCGACTAAGCCACAATTAATGGTATTTTGAGGAAAGGAAATAGCCCAGCACTGTCTCACTTCTTGGTGAACACCTCAAGAGCACCATGAAAGGTGGGGGGGGGGGGGGGGGGGGGGCAGGAAAGTTGGAGTGAAAGAAGCAAGTTAAAGAGCTGCCGTAGAAGGAGGCTCCGGAATAATTTAGACCACCTGAGGATCTCTAACATGCACTGACATCACACAGCCCATGGGCGCCTTTTGCTTTTCGTCTCCATTAACCGGGTTTGAACCCGGGTAGTGCCCTTGTAATAGCAAAGTGTTAGTGCACACTAATGATAACTACTTTGTTGGTTCAAGTCTCCTCCTGCTTTTTGTGATTTGCTGCATGCTTGCGGATGGTTCTTGTACTCGTCTTCTACCGCCCTAGTGAGTTGCTTGTTTGTGCCTTAAAATTCGTGTAATGCTCGTGTTAAATTTGTACTGTTCTCGCCCCTCGTTTGACCTGAACCGCGCTTAAGGGGAGGGATGAAGATGGGACAGTGGAGGGCTTGAAATATTTCGACCACCTGGGTTCAATACTCAGCACAGAGTACCACAATATATCGCGACACTTTTTTTCTTCCGACTCGTAAGCCGAATGCGTCGTCGTACTTTTCCCCGTTGTGCACGCAACTGTCTGAAGAAGAGATGCGTTGAGATCGAATGAAGGGCAAAATGAAGAAAGGAATTGTGCGGAGAGAAGGCTTCGCTGGCGCGGCCATTGACGGCGCGGCAAGGAGAGCATTATTAATTAAAGGCGTCTTAGATTAACAGCTTTCTCCTAACGACGTGCATTCAGCTTTCGGAAGGCATTTTTTGTTTCTCTACGTTTCGTTCTTGTCTCCTCTCTTTCTTTCTTTGCCCTTCCGGAAGCCTCTATCATGATCCATCCCCTACAAGTTTGAAAGTTATTGTTCGGAAGACTTGGGGCACTGAAGTCCTCCTTTTTTTTTCTCTCATTAAAGTTGGATACATAATGCAGACTCTCAATAATCCTCCCAGCGGTGGTGGCTCCTGCTGAGAGATAGTATCCCACATTTTTTTTTTATTTTCTCGCTTAACGCTACACAAGGCAATCGGCTTACGCGCTGCTGCCGTAATCCCACTGCACTTGGGAGCGGTGGTCACTTTATGGCGCAGTGCACTAATTGGCATTTTGTCCGGTTTCATTCGGGCATAAATTTGTTCCCGGCATCGAGCCTGTGTGAGGCCGCGCGTGGGTTGACCGGCCGAATGCTATTCTTACGTCCTCATTGAAAAGCGTGGAAGTGCCGACTCGAGCTAATGGAAAAAAGAGCAAAACGCTGAGGCACCGTATGAGTATCGAGCGTTATAGTAGGATACAAGTTAAAAAAAACAGCAGTTGCTAACACTGGGCCTTGGTCCGCGGCATCCTGTATTACTCCGCTGGCTGATCGCAACAGCAAACAAAGTCAGTTTTTTAATGTTTTACTTTATCAAACAATCCACGTATCAAAATTCTAGAGCTTTTCTAGAGTTTTCTAGAGTTTCTTCTACAGTTTTTCTAGAGTTTTTTCTTGTGATAAGCTTCTTGTTTAGGTAACAAGAAATGTTCAAGCAGCGGACTACTTTTTCGTCGTGGAGGAATTCTGTGCACGGTGGCTGAATGTGGGCGGAGCTTCACTGCAGACTTAAGTTGTATCTGACTATAGCAATATCGAACGAATACTGCGTCATTAGCCGTCTTCGCTATATCCTGTACAATTTTTTCGTTATATTCGAATATCTACTGTTTTGTAGCTAACACAAACGGCGCAAGAAGACATATCGTTTGACATCAATTCGAATGTCTACGTCAATTAGTTTGGCCGTAGTGGACGTTTGAAGTTTCAAGAAGTCACTGTTTGGGGAACCAAAGGTCGTCGGTGCCAATCCCCATGATGCGCCACGCTTTTATTCGGCTCAGTAATCTTATGCTCCGTAATGCGCTGAATCATTTGATACCACTCCGAAAATTCTATGCCAATCAGGTGCTCCACAATCTGTGTACCAATGAAACCACCTACTGGTCCCTCTTGAAAGATCTTGTGTTTCATATTAACGCGACCTTGAGTGATGCGAGCGCTAGAGCTAACGCTCTAAAAGCAAAGTGCGTAAAGGAGAGCAGTTTGGCTTCCCTTAGTTCATTGCGTGAACTGAACTGCAACAGATCGCATGCTGACGTTGTGATTCGTGTTTCTTGTTTGAGACATGCGATGTTTCGTTGTGCGCACATAGAGGCGATATTCTCTTTCCAAGCTGTGAAGTGCCGATTAGGTTGGCTGTTGGTCCAATGTTTTTTTGAGGACTTCAGCGAGGAATACACACTGTATCACATAACATGGGCATGTGAAAAAGTCGACGTCGTCTCAGTTATACTAAACCCAAGTGCGGAGCAATGGGAGGGTCTCCTCTCCAGCGATTGCCGCGATGACCAGATCGGTTTGATACGGCGAGCTCAGCTGACGGCAGTATCCAGCGGAGCCCTGGAATAGGGGCAACCGACCGTTGCGGATGGACTCATCTGACTGCATAAAAGCCCTTGTGCTAGAGCAAAATAAAGTTATCCTATCCTATCCCATCCCATCCCATCCCGTCCCATCCCATCCCATCCCATCCCATCCCGTCCCGTCCCGTCCCATCCCATCCCATCCCATCCCGTCCCATCCCGTCCCATCCCATCCCATCCTATCCTATCCTATCCTAAGCATCGGGATTTCCTGAGCATTGCTTGTTGTTAGTGGCTATTTATTAATAAAATAAAGTAACAATGGAAGAAAGCGATTTGCTATCCGCGGCATTTGACATCGAAACTGAAGCACCTGAGCTGCGGCTAGCGGGAATAAAAGGACAGGGAGAGGGAAAAGAAAGGGGGGAGCGGTAGTAAGAAAGGATGGCGGTAGGGTGGCAATATACAGTACGTGCAAATACGAGATATGGAAATACAAAACATTGCGTCCTTATTGGAATTCTACTCCGACGTTTCCTTACTCCAATGCTACTCCAGCTTGCGGGATTCCTCTAAATGTTGGACCATTACAGTTCCCACTTCGAGTTGGTCAACAATTCGCTTTTCTCTCTACCCCATGTTAGCCTTCCCGGTAAGCTCAACTGGTAGAGCGCCTACTCCGGTGAAGTGGTGGTCCTGAGTCCAAACCCTTGGACCACAATTAATTTTTCTTTTAACTACGAATTCTGTGAAAGCTGTGGCGGGTAGAACTGAGTAATTATTCCCTTGTTACGAAGAAGGAAACTAGGCATGCTGTGTGTTTGTGATTCAGATAGTGACCGATTTGTCCCGGCTATTCGGGCAAAGACGCAGTGAAATAGAACGTGTTCCTGATTGAGAGGCTGACGTAGTCTGCGGGCCTGCAAATATAAGAGGTTCATAGCATGTTGATGTTGTTTACCTGTTGTGGGCCGTCACTAACACTAATTATTTTTTTGTTATTGTGATAGATACAAGCTACGTTTGCACACATATCGCTGAGATAATTACAGCCACAATGTCGAACAAGAACAGAAACAACCCGAAACCAGAACTGTACTCGCATTTCTTTTTTTTTCGGAACTGGAACTGAATTGAACCAACCGAACCCGAACCGGAGCGATTCAGACGAACCGATCCTAACCGGTTTAAGACACGATTCCGCCTCATTTCTGAAGCACGAGACCATAATTATTGTTTCCCTTTTTTTTTTCAGACAGAACAAGAATTGTTGCTGCACAGGTTTAGCCAACGAGAGCTGCGCTACGCTCCAAACCCGAATACGCCTGTATAGGAGTAAACAATAAGTAAGCTGTACTCTAGTGCACAGCCCTAGAAGACAGCTTACTCCCTTTTTTGCTGATTTTTACTTACACAGCTTTCTCCTTTTTGCTCCTTTTTACTCTCTTACCTATTTTTTTACGACATAAAAGAATGGAAGAGAAAAGTGGCGTCTACGAAACAAACTACACGCTTCTGTAATGGACATTGGTTAATCCTAAATCATTCTAACGCAGCTCTTGAGTTTATTACGCTTCCTGTTCTTCCTTTTGCTGCAAATTTTATTCGAATGTGTCCTTCTCTTGTACCCTCGTACCATGTACCACAACATGTGAAACATATGTGGAACAATCAAGCCTTATAGGGCAACGTTCCTTACACAACATTACTTAATCAAGCGTTATTGTGCAACATTATTACGCAACATCAAACAGTAGGTGCAAGGTAAAGGCTCTATAAATCGAGGAAGCTTTGTGCAGAACCCGGAGATTGATTGTTGCAAGCGACAGAAATAAGCACTGACGGCCGGGCTTGGGTCAATAGTATAGAGGTAGTAAGGCTGGCCACGTACAAAGATTGGGTTCTTCCAGCAAGCACACTAGAGCACGGCCGTCGTTTGATCTGGGCAAAGTTAGAGTAATATGTGGCGGAAGGCCCGAGCAGCAAGCTTTACTACATTCGGAGGCAACCCAATCAGCGTCCGCCTCGGCCGCCGTGTCGGTGTTGCTGCACGCCCCCACAGATAATTCGAGCAATGTGCTCATAAATGACTCTTAATAAAGGACGTGTTTAAATCCGTCAGCCTCTTCTCATAGTACTCGTCACTGCGTCTGCATAGTGGACGTGTTGCGGCTTTTAGTTTACCGTCCGACGCTTATAAAAATGGTCTATATAGACTGTTTGTAGACTTCTTATAGATTCCTTGCCTTCCTATAGATATTTGCTTTTGTCTAATCATAGCCTCTACACTGTCTATAGACAAAATTATACTAAAAGTATGTGGCCGTAAATCTATAGTTTTCTACAGAGTGTCTATAGGGTTTGTATTGCCTATAGACTAGTCCGTTGGATTTCTGTATACAATGTCTGTAGACTTTATAAACAAAAGTCTGTTGACAGTCTGTAGACTGTGTAAAGAAATTTTCATAAGGGGAGCGTTTAGCGGGCCAGCCCTTCTTTTAGCGCTCCTACGCTGAATTATTTGAAATCGCGTCGTTCATACCCAACGATTCTGGACAAAAACATTCTTGAACGGGAAAGCATTTATGAGGGCAATTTATTCATACATTGTAAAATTTCACTATAACAATCAATATATCAGAAGATCTTCCGTTGGCAGGCTTGATTATTTTTTTCTATTAACGTTTTTGCTATTTTCAAAAGCGTTCCCCATTGTTTTTTAACTTTTTACTTCTGCATACAGACGCCACACAGAAAAGAAAACAGCATCAACAGAGTTAACTGCAAAATTTATCCTCATTCATAAACGCTTTTGGTCCCTGATCCGCTTGAACCCATTTGACCCGTTCAAACCAATTAGAACCTGAAAGCAGTTCCGCTCTGGAGTTGAACCCGGAGCTGAACCCAAATCGTATGAACCCAAACACAAACCGAAGCCGAAAAAATTCCAGTTCAACACTCTGGTACAAAGATACGAAATTTACTGCTTTTGAGAGGACATAGTAGTAGCGCTAAAAAAACAAGGACGACAGGGTAGAGAAAGACAACACAGGCGCTAGTGTTCCAACTAGCGCCTGTGTTGTCTTTCTCTACCCTGTCGTCCTTGTTTCTTTAGCGCTACTACTATGTCGTCTCAATCCAAACACCAACTAGCCCAGCCTTCTGCCTTAAGAAATTTACTGCAATAGTCTGAAGATCTGAGAAATTAATCACATGCTTCTGCAGAACTACGGCGGTTCAAGCGAATCATTTTTTGCCGTATGCATTCTGCTATAGTAACGTACGAACAGCGCAAACAAGACAAGGACAAGGGAGGAATACGACGGCAGCGCTCGTGCCATCGTATTCGTTTTTCATTCTTGTCTTGTTTGCGCTGTTTGTTCATAATGGATTACCAACAAGCCCGTTAGTCCATCTTAGTAATACCAACGTCTTACTGCACTTCTTACCTGACCACGTCTTGCATACGTCGGCACCAATGTAGCCAGCAGTAGGCTAAACTGGAAAAAGGTCAGAAATATTAGTAGTAGTTGTTGCCACTTCATGGTATTAGCTACTATTAAAACTAGGAGCGATGGATAAAACTAATACTGCACAGTGTGCCCCAGAACAAACGCATACGAAACAGCTCTGCAAACGATGGCCTAGCTGTACTTCATTCTAGTTTTGTTGACTGTATGCCGAGATATCTTTAACATTTGAAGGGCGCTCATTGGGCGAAATACCTGTATCATAAGTCCTGCGCGGGAAATCTCGACAGTAAAGCAATTCGCGATGTTAAATGACGTCTTTAAGAGGATAAGCTTTGGTTAAAACGTCTGTCCTTCTCGACTACAGACAATCTGCAACATACCTCCTTCTGTCTTCTACCTATGAGCCGGGAGTCGTAGGTGAATATCTTCCTTTCAAGCGCGATTATCATTTCGATTCAAAACAAACATTTTTTTTTCTCTAAAAGAACACACCAATGGCTAACTATTCACAAGCTTGTACAAATTTCTTATACGTTGTGAAAATAGACGGAAACTGTAATCTCGAAATGCCAGGACTGTGAAATCACCACCTTTGGGATCATGGATTATCATTTTCTATTTCCAACAAACACATGACGCTAGAAATTGAGCGAAAAAACAGATATTACTGGTGTCAAAATCTGTCCGCAAGAAAATGGCAGAAGACGGGCTACGCACGTACTGTTGTCCGAAATATTGGCTGCGGCGTTCGCCAGTTTACGCGAAAAAAAACACCCTATTAGCCTTACGAAAGGCGCTAAATTCGCCTATAACAAAGAAACAAAAAACTTTTACGTCTGCAAAAAAAAAAGGAACTGTTAGTTCAATTAAAAAGTTCTCATTTCTGTAAGCACTGTCGAATATTTCGTATAACACCATCTGCTCACTGTCGATAAACTGTACAGAAAGAAACTAGCTGTTCTGATTCAGAGGCTTGCAGAGAAAAACAAACGCGAATTTAAGCGAACTTACCGGGCTGATACCGGTTAAAGTTTTAGGCATACGAGATATAACATTTCAAGAGCTCGAACTAGTTATGGATTTCATAATTTAACATACCTCATACCGCATCTGATGTGGCTTGCACGGTTATCGAAAATTTATTACAAGAAAATCTAGTTACAGAAAGATTTAAAAAGCGTGTCTAAGAAATTTTGCTTTGTGTATAACAAAAAGTGAAAGCCCTATTATGATGTTATTCCTTGTTTACAAACTACTGTTTCCTGTTGTTTCGTTGTTCACACATCAATGTGTTTGAAGTTTTTTTACTTTGGTTATTTGTTCTGAAACGTAAGATTACTTGCTGTATTGCAATCTCTAGTAGACTTGTTGTTCATGTATTGCTAGAATGACGATTTCCTGTTTTTACTTTCTTTCCTGTACTACTCACAATGTATTAATCCTAATGCATTCAATACAATGTTTTTGTGTTTTAATGTTTAAGTGTGTTGGATTGTTCAGGGAGAGCAGGCCATTTCCAGGTGGGAAACTAATTTTTCTTGCTTTTTCTTGATTTGCGAGATGTAAATCAGAAGTAATCAGGAGAAAAATGAATGCTAGGGACTGCACATTCCGAGAAAACGGCGCCAGTTCGGAATGCGCCCAATTGTGTACGAAGCACCTTAAAGGAATATGCTATAGGAGGTTATGCCTCCGGGATGACTGGTGGTCCGTCATTCCGTAGCTCTAACTGCAGCCGCAGCAGGCAGACATCAAGGCTGCGCGAACTGGCGCGGCTGCATCTTTAAAGGAGCTTTTCAGTGTAGACGAGGCCCATAAAATCACCCGAGTTGCGTGTCTTTCTAGCGGCTCGTATGTCCTGCGCGGTTTTTTAAAACTTGGTGTCTCAGTGTAACCGGGGACGCCCATTGCCCCCCCCCCCCCCCCCCCCCCCCCCCCCCCCCCCAAGCCAGGCTTCACCGTTGCACAGCACGAGTCAATACTGAAGGGTCCTTCAGTGACAGGCTGACGCTGTGATCCCTAGATTTGGACGGAGGCAATACGCAAAACACCCGTACTGTGAGGTGTCAGTGAACGTCGAATAACACCGGGCTCTCAAAATGAATCCGGAGCCTTTCACTACGGCGCCTCTTAATGCCAACGTGAAGCTTATGGATGTTAAACCCCCTGTACAGTTCGCATTGTTTAAATTGTCCGTAGGTTTTACCTCCAAATTTCGCTTTCTGTGCGGTAGCCTTTCTCGAGTGTACTAGGCCGTCATAAAAGCCCGAGGAGATTCCCACAGGTTACACACGCAGCTTAAAAGCCGGCCTTTGCAAAGATCTGGAAAGACAGAAAGCTATGTGGACGTCTTCATGAATTAAACCATTTTCATGACGCTGCTTTAAATCAAGTTTTCGGGTTAGCCGGGAAGATTTTCACCGTTAGGGCGCATTAGACGACGGCAAAATAGATTCGCCTGAGGTCTGTATGGTAACTGAATAATACGCATGAAACTGTGAGTACTCACCAGAAAAAAGCCACTGAGTGTCCGCTTTGTCATGACGCCGTTCTTCAGGCAGGACTTCGCCAACCTCGTTTGCAGCTCGCAAAGTTTCGAAATGGATCCAGTTTCACGCGCGCCGTATCGGGGCGCGCATGCGCGTCGGAACCGGGCCGCGGTCCAATACACGAGCCTGTCACGGAGCCGACGACGTCATCTGAATCTGGAGTCACGTGATCAGAATTGAAAAAAAAAAGAGAAATCAGTGACAGCCGGCGTCACACAGGCGACGCCTCAGATGGCAGGCGCTTTGGGTGTTGCCCTTCGACGAGGCACATCCCGCATAGCGTTTAGAATCTTGCGTGCAGTAGGCTAAACGCGGTTGCAAATTTGCTGCAGTGCGAGCGTGTGAAACGAGAGCCTTGCAACAGTTCGAGATTCGAGCACTAAAGTGCAGAATTGTGCCAACGTTTTGTGCTCGTCTGAGTGTGAGTGTGTGTGCGTGTTTTTGCATCCTGATGCTCTTTTACTTCCTTCTCGTTTTGACCAACCTTCATATCAAAATTGTGCTGCAATCGTTCGTCGTACAGTGTACCGGATGGTGTCATACGCAATAACCCTCTTTTCTTTGGGAACAGGAAAGCTTTCGGATTAATCTCGAAGGATGGGGGCGTGAGGTCTAAGAGGAGGGGGGAGCGCCCTTTTCGAGAACAAAAACCTCAATAAGAACTGAAAAGCACCAACACCACCCACTTAAGTCCCTCCCCCCTCCCCAAAGCGAACACATCACTTAAGAAAATTATGTCTGATAAAACTAAGTTAAGCAGCGTGCCTCAAAGTAACAGCTAGGCGCAAAAGAGAGCAGCTGTATTTACAGAACATTACTCATTCGCCCAAGACGATGTCAACAGGACCAGCTATAGCCTTCCAGCATGGTGTAGGCAGCAAGCCAAGTGCTCCATGCTCTAAACGATAAGAGTGCACAAAGCAGAACCACTAAGATTAGGGTCTAAAATTTGAAAGAAAGCAGAAGGAGACTGGAATAATACGAGGTGGGGAGCGCTTATTCGTTTTCGCGAGATACACGTGGAAAAGCCAGGCAGCCAAAGCTATAGACTCACCCAAGAAGCCGAAAACATGTCACGACGCGCCGATGGGGAAGGAGTCTCTTCTCTAGAAGCGTCCACGACGTAGAAGTGCTGCACCCAACAAGGAAGCAGAGACGGGGTGAGTCAGGCGGGGACAGCAATCTGTCGCGCCCTTAACTGTCTCTTTCGGGGCAACCCAAGAGATGCCGAGCGAGCCTTTTTCCTCTGTTCGTTCTCTCCAACGACGCCTCGCAATCGTCTTTGGGAGCGGGGAGACGAACCGCGCCGCTTGGTTATCTGAGACGGCGCGACAAGTCTCAGCCCCGCACGACAACGCGCGTTTCCTTTCTGTCTTCTTTTGTTTTGTTTTTTTTTCTTGTTTATTGCAGAGTGATTCCAGAAAGGAGAGAAAGCGAGGCGTCGAATTCCCTGAATGTGGAAGGGGGCGGAGGGGGAGGTGGAGTCAGCTGACAGTTCTAGGGAGGAACGAATATAGACGTCCAGCGCGTGGTAAAGGACACAACCCCCCATCTCATCCATATGTCTTTCTTACGGCCGTGAAACTGTTTATCTGCCGCTTTAGATGTTTAAGACCCTGTGCGTTCCTCTTGAAGTTTGCGACTCAACTTTGGAAATAACCACATGCGCTGCTTTCTTTCGAAAAACAGCTCGAGGACACCTCTTGAAAGATTTAATGAACTTACCTAATTTTTCGTGACTGCAGTAATTATATAAGTTCGTGTGCGAGCTTACTATAGTAGACAGTTTGCTTCGTATTCGCCTGACCGTTGATTATGCAACACTATTTTATTGCCTGCTTTCGTGCTGGGTCTTTTCTTCTTTGCGTGGTCTTTATTGATTATCAGTCTGGAATAATTTTTCATAAGAATAACCAATAAAACGCCACATTCGCGCCCAAGTACAACTTTTTCTTATCTGTTCCTCGGCCGCGATATAATAAGCTCTGAAATTGCAAGGATCGAACTTTGGTTACCCCGAGTACTGTTTTTTCGGAGCACGATAACTGTCTTTCACCTTTTGAGTCATTTGGCCGCGTGTATTGTATGTATCAAACCTGACCGGAGAGCATGCAAGACACAGCGCTCGTGTCTTGTCGCTTCTTCTCTGTGTCCTCGTCCTTTGTGCGCTGTTCAGTCCTGCCTTTCTCTTTCATTCGCTGGAAGGGGGGGGGGGGGGGGGGGGGGGGGGGTTCGTGCGCCGTCACCGACAGGGGCCGGTTTTCAGGTTTTTACCTGCATTGTACAGGCCGCAGAGGTAGCATTTCGATGAGGCAACATACTAGAGACCCGTGTACTGTGTGATGTCAGCGCACGTTAAAGAACCTCAGGTTGTCGAAATTATCTGGAGCCCTCCACTATGGCGTCCCTCACAGCCTGAGTCGCTTTGGGACAAGATCCCACCGAACAAACCAAACCAAACCAAACCAAACCATACCTCAATGTACAGAGTCGATCACACTTGTCTAGAGCGCTCTAGCGGTGCCGTCCGGTGGAAATAATGCGAAATTCTAAAGTAGGCATTGACCTTCACTGATAATACTTGCGCTGGGGAGAAGCCTAATAGACGTGTGCCCCACACAGGCAACAGCGCCTTACCCCCAGCACAGCAGCTGCGATAAGATTTAACTTCATTTGCTCCCCAGCACACCGCTCGAGCGCTGTAGACAAGTGTGATCGACTGTGTACATGCCTGCTTGCACATTTTACGCGATACTTTAACTATTTCCCGTTCATATTAGCAGCTGCGTGCGAACAGTGAACACCAGCCGTATAACAGTTCATCTTCTTAGCACCACGTTCACTCGTCTCTTCAGCTAACGATTCTACAAATTACACACTCACGGCCATCGTGGAATGCGAGGTACTGTTTGCGGGATTACACATCCTTATTTCGCATTAAAAGCACCTCTGGGAATTTTTTTTCCTCAGAGAGGGACGAACAGGTTATGGTGAAATGATCTCATCAGACCTACTTGCAGCCAGCAGATGTATCGCAGATATCGCAGAATATATCACAGATATCGCAGTTCTGGGCTAAACGACGCCTTTTCTTCAAAAAAATCCAGCTCAAGTTCGCAGGACGAAGACAAGACACAAGACAAGAGCGCTTGTTTCATCGTGTCGTCTCTTGGTCAAGCAGTGTTCAGTTTTCTTAGACACAGAAGCGGAAGTACGCCCAGTTTTGTAATATCTAGATTTGCAGCTAATGACGCAACCGCAAGTCAAGTTTCAGCCAAGATGACGGAGGAAAGAGGAGCTTGATGTCGTCCCGTAGCCGTCGCCTTCACATTGGGATGTTAACGCGATACGAACAACTCAATCAATGATTGTTCTTTCTAAAAATTTATTCGCTGGCTGTTTCTTGCTATGTTGGCTTTTGTCCCGCAGAAAAACACGCTTATACCGCCGAGAAAATTAGACTTAAATATCTTCCCGTCCGTGGATTCAAACTCGTTACGTACTTACTGAATAAGGCGGGTTGCCACCCTTTTCAATTGAATAGCGGCGCGGCGTAGCCTCTAAGATCTGTGTATTAATTGTTCATGCCAGCATTTGGCTTGCGAAATCGGCCGGTGATGGCGACACTTGTCTCTCGGTTACTGGCCTTTTATAGGTTATAAAAGCTCCATTTTCAATGAGAGTTGTCTTTTTGTGATTATAACGCGGAAACCTATATATACAGGTGAACTTTGGTCTGTCCTCAGCATCCCCTTAACTAATTGGCACCTACGAAAGTGGAGATTTCACTTTGATTTCATTTTATTTGCCCTCAGTATCATAGAAGCATTACAGGGAGTAGTGGTGGTAAAAAATACAAAACCATAAAAAGCATGAAGTCTGCTTAGCAGGCACTTTTAGAATGTGAGTCCAGGCGCGATGCCAACCCTCGATGCCCCGTAATGTGCGTTTGAGGGAATGGCGGAAGAGGTGTGAAAAGCTTTCGCTGTTTACTCGTAACCCCGGGAGGTGGTGGATATTCTGGCAGCTTTTGTTAGGACACGCAAAAAAAAAAAAGGCAGCTTAGCCCGTCAGCGCGTCTTCTTTTGCTGATGCTTGACCCTGCGGTATGATCTTTTCCTCGGTTTTCGTCGCGATAACTTCACTCTGGTAGTTAGATTGAACCACACTGCTCGACACATGATCTACAGGAGGACAATATAGCTGCTGGCATCGAAGGGCCATAGTTCAGTTCAGTTTAATTTTATTCCTTAAAGGTCCCCTTTTCAGAGGTGTTTTATAAGTGGTGGGAATACACTTGAAAATGTAAAAAAAAACAGCAATGATTATTTAACATTGAAGATGATCTGTTACACGCGCTTGAAAAACAGATGGCGAAGCGATGATGACGATGTCATAGGGAAGGCCGTTCCAGTCTGAAGCTGTTCGAGAAAAGAGCGAAGCAGAAAAAGCAGTAGTGTGCGATGGTGGGCGTGCAACTTGTAATGGGTGACTGGTGCGGTGAGATATGCGTGCTGCGGCTGTGATGTACGGTGCTGGATTCAGAGAAGAATAAAAAAACCTGTGAAAAAGAGTGAGGCCATAGTCCGCGGTATCCTGTGCTACTCCGAAGGCCAATCACAGCAGTAAAAAAATCACCTTCTCAATGTTTGCCAATATGAAACAAATCCGAAGCACCAAATTTCTTGAGTTTATAATTTCGTCTTCTGATTAGCTCCTTGTGCATTAACAGAGGACCACTTTTTTGTCTCGGCGGAGTTCTGTGTGGTGGTCTTGAAAAGGGCGGTGCTTCCCTTCAGACTTAAGTTGTATCCAACCACACGTGACCAAACGAAGTTCTCTTACAAACAAGCATGTTTCCGTGGGATACAATTTTGGGTGTTTTGAGACTTCCTGCATACCACCTCGATGGAAACCGTCGGAGGATCCCAGGCTTGCGTTAAGATTCCTGTTTAACCCTAAACTAAGAGTTTCGCTGCCAAGTTTTCTAAAACACGCCCTCTTTGGCTGCTTTACTCATCAACCCTTATTACCGTGTCCGCGACGTCCTTATCAAGTATCCTCAGTGTTTCCAGTATTGTATCCGTGGCATTAACTTAGAAGATAAGCGATGGGTCATCTGCTATCCGAATCATAAGTATAACACCTCGGCTTGCTCGTGTAGAAGTTCATGCCTTTTTGCTGATGTCCATGTTGAATTTGCAGAATTTTGCTATCATTTTGGTGTTCTCTAGCCCAATTACAAATCCCTCTCACAGTTTTTGAGGTCACTAAAGAAGCTAATTTGTGATATAACCATGTTACCACTACAGCAATGGAAGATATTCCAGAGTGATGTATTTGTGCACTTAATGCGTCCATTTGCATTCTTTGTAATGATAGTACCGCTGACGGTGTGGGTACTTACAGATACTTACGAAGCCTTCGTTCTTCTTACCAGGCCCATTCTTCAACGAAATGTTCGCATTATACCATTAAAAAAAATGCTCAAGCGGATTGCTGTAAAAAAAAAAAAAAGGTGATTGTCGCGTGTGTAGAATCAACCTGAAGCAGGCTGATGACGAGTGTATGCTAGCACTGTTCGCCTACATTTTGTCTCATTTACAACCCCGTGTAAGCCAGAACCGATGAAAAAAAAAATCAAGGGGCACTTTGGCTCTCTAAGTGATGCAAGGCACTTAGAGCCTTTCCTGGCGCACTGTTTGGCAAGGACTGCGAGACTGTTTGTGCTGTACTAGTACTTTATTTGACTACACACTTTGACTACACATTACAACTACACACTGACTGCCGACTTTGACTGCTTCTTTAGCACGACTCTCTCTCTGCTTCGATGAGTTCGGTTGTATCCATCGCTCTGTACGCAGTAATGAGGTATGTAATGTGTTCACCCACGGATGCCTTACGCTCCATGTCGGAGCGGACGACAACGATTTTACTAGTTGTCGTCTGCTCCAAAAGGGGGCGTCAGGCAATAGTGGGTGACCTCATTACTTCGAATCCGCGCACTCTGACGTCATAACCATTTCGACCAACCGAAAAGAGTGACACCCCTACTGGCAACCTTCAGTCGACAACGATGAGGCACTAAGGGCTTTCGCCTTAATAAAGAAATTAAACATCTGCTGTGTGGTCCATGTCATTCAAACGGGACGTATTTTTCCTGAATGCGGTGCTAACTTTTGCTCGTTGTCCGTGCGTTCGACCTCGCACGCTGTAACCTTCCTTCCTAACAAAATCACGGTGGCGGCCCTGCAGGTATACTTGTTCTTAAAACCAGAAACATGAAACATTTGCTTCCTAGTCAGAACACTGTCCGTTCTTGTAACGACTCACGCGATCGCCGTTCTTGGAAATGCTGAGCAAATTGGGGGGTTGCAAATCTCGAAACTATTATAAGCTATGAGATCGCCGTATTGGAGGAATTTAAATTTATTTTTGATTGCCTGGCGCTCCGAAAAGAATACTGAGGGCAACACTGTTTAATCTTTGTTCCGAGTAAAAATAAACTCTTTAGATTTGTCTCTGAAAAATTTCGATTTAAAAATAGAACAATTTTCTTTCCCCTGCCTTTCGGCTCAAACTCTGGACACCAATTCTGAAAAGAACTCAGTGACCACCATTGGGGATTAAATGGCGGTATAGGCAGGCTTCAGAGATCTGCATAAGGAAATATATTGACATAATTGCCATTCTTCTTTGAAAGAATTCTGTTGCGGCGAAACATGTATCCCCCCCCCTTCCCCCCCCCGCATTCTTTTTTATCAAAGACGACTTCATGTGAAAAAGCAGCAGTATAAAATAAAGAAGCATCCTCGCCACCTTTCGGCCGCAGCAGGCTATGTTTAGCAGTATAACTAGCAAGCAGCAATCAAAATCTAATAAAATTATTTCATTCAACCATCTGTACTAGAGATTTGTAAAGCAATAGCCGCCCGAAACTTCGGTCTAGCGTAATTTCACTGCAGCAGCCTGACATGTTCCGTCATCCTAACGCTGTTGCTGAAAAAAGAAGAGTTAGGTGTTCACACAGACAAAACAACAATTTATTGTTAAACTGTAAGTTCGCCTTCATCAGGCGCCCACCCACTCGACATAACTTATTGACTTTCGTGGAGAAAACAGAACCACAGCCATAAACAAAATTCAGGATCACTTTATTTCACGGAGTATCATCGGCAGGTTACACATCGCGTAGCGAAAGAGGAGGAGAGGGTTTGGAGGAACACCGTTAAGGTCGAGACGCCAGCAGCTCGACGGCGTGTTCCTCAAACAGAACCACGCAGCGACTTCCGCACACGGAGGCGATGGTATGACCGATGTTTGGTGAGAATGGAAGATCGGTGGAAAAGGGTTTGTTTCGACTGGGCTGCGACACAAATTCAAGGCGCCTGTTTACTCAAGAATGCACTCTTAAGTACGCTTCTGTCGAAAGCCGTCCCACTGCTACATGTGAAAATGTGAGTAGTATTGAGTGCCGTGACGCAGCCCAACTTTTCACCCCGTGATCTGATAACAAAGGCGAGGGCATACTTTCTGTTCATTTGATAATGAGGCGACCAAGTGCCAACAGACTCTAATAAGACAACTCATGGCACGCGTTTTGATGACAATTGTCGACTAAAGATCGTTCGCGTACTTCTGATAACCTGCTACTCACTGTAGGAGTTCGCTGTGTCGGCTCTGTATTTAATCTGAGACTTGGTATGAGTGATGATTTAAGCATCACAGCTTTGGGAAGATCAGCCTCGATTGAGTCTTCCTTGAAGATATCTAAATGGGGGTTAACGGGTTGTTAGTGAAAGCTTTTGAGCCCTGATACAATTTACTATCATGAAAATGTAGCCGCCGTTTCTCGTATTCCAATCACAAATCTTCGTTCGAATGTTTTAGTCAATTTTTATGTACACCCATAAAAAAGGATTTCAAATGACATAATACCCCAGGTGATCGAAATTTCCGGAGTCCTTCACTACGGCGTCCCTCACAGCCTGAGCCGTTTTGGGACGTTAAACCTCCATGAACCAAACCTCAAATGGCATGAGTCAAAGAAGTTGCAGTGCGGTTGTTCTGTGTATATTCACTAAACACGGCGTCGTTACCACCCCTGTTGAAGTGATGGTCAAAACACAAAGAATGTAATGGGCAATGTTACGCGAGCCCATAATATTTTAACCAACACATGTCTATGAGGAACGCCTTAGCGAATGGCTCTGGATTGATTTTTGCCATCTGTAATTTAACTTTAAAGTACATCGGAATCTTGGTATACTGCCGTTTAAGCATTTAGCTCTCATCGCGATTCGGCTGCTGTGTCCTGGATTCATCCCAAGAGGTCGTGCTCAACACCTGAAGGCCATAGATGTTAAACCCCGCGGCAAACATAGGATCCTCAGTAGAATTTTGGTACTAATCATACACTACGCAGGAGTATTATTGTTGTTTTTAAGTGTTCGAGCTGTTCGTTCAGCTCATATTTATCAGTGTCTTAAAAACCAGGCTGTTTTTCATCCTGCTCTCCTTTGCCAGTGACGCATTCTTTGGGCATGAGCATCCGAGCGCACGAGTGTAGTGAAAAGCTTTCTAAGGCCTATCGGTTAATTCTCATTTCTTTTCGTGAATTCATAAAAGCACAAAAGACTCGGGTCTGCAAAAAGTCTTTTCGCATCCATAACTGGCAGAGCAAACAAAACTGATATAGAGTTCTAGCCCCTTTTGCAGAACTTCGCTCATATTTCGAGCCCCACAGATTTAAAATAAAAGTACATTGTGAGAGAACAATATGTTGCACTTGAATGTATGACATGAAGAATGTTTTTGAATGTAAATAGGAGCGTCCGAGCTTCACAGAGCACGTTGTCTCTCGCGCGGATCGTGCAACTACAGGAGTAGGTCCAGATCGCGCTTGATCATCTTGAGGAGGATCGGTTCGACCACCTCGGAGCTGTAGCCGCTGTCTACGAAGATGGCGCCCATGACGGACTTGAAGAACTTATAGACGAAGCTGCGCTTCTTCTTTGCGTACTTCAGATCTCCTAGAGCCTGTGGATAGTGATAAGGAAGGCGAAAGACAAGGAATGAGGGCACTGAAAGAGCAACATGGTCGAAACGAACCACGGATCAGCACTGGAACTTATCAGGGAGTATTCTGCGGATATCAGCATCATAACAAAGAGCGCTAATTGCCGAAATTAGTGCAACTGCCGAGAGAAGTAGCTGCTTTTCTCTAACAATGAAGAAACTATTCATGCTTGCAAGCAAGACGAACTTTGCTTAAATACTGCTAATTTCTTTAACAAGCCAACAGTTCTCCAAAAATCTGGGCTTATTGTGAAGTTTTCAGAAGTGTCTCAAACTTGAGAGCTACAAATGACTGTGTGTCATGCTTCATCATATTTATTTGTGGTTGGAAAACGGCAGCTTTGCCTGAAAAACTCTTGAACTCAGTTCTCATAGCTGTATATTATTTGCGCAAAACCAACAAAAATGTCATTTATTAGTTCTACATGCGTACTTTCTGGTTTCATTAGAAAAGCTGCATTGTGTTTGTAACGAAAGGAAGCGGCATTATAACAGCCTGCTTTTCACAAAAATGTTCAAGGATTCAAACAGAAGAACATTCTAATGAAAGGATTACTTTAGCAACAGCCTATGACACCTTTTCTTTGTCACCAGCTGTTTTTTGCATGCGTGATAGCGACCAGTAGGAATATCCCTTGATCAGTTTAAGCCCAGGAAGGTCTTATGAGATGCATGGAGAGATGTAGTGGTCTTCAGCCTCAAGGCTTCAGTTTGTCATACCCCAGCAAAATCAGCACGACCAAGGTGCCACAAAGCCAGCGTCGGCAGTGCCGCTATCAACACACCCTGGTAGCGAATGGTGTCAGCGCCTCGGGTATAAATTGGGCGTTCGGGCTTTTGCGTCTTTTTTAATGAATGTAAGTGGCTCTTCCGGCTTTTTCATTTGGACTTACTACAACTGTAGGCATTCGTGTAGGCAGATCATTAAAGCCATTGTCCTAACGTCGTAATGTTCGCTGCCTGCTGCTTTTTCTCTACAGCGAAAAATTCTAGCCAGCACTTTTTTAAATGTAAGTGGTTTGAAGACTTCGCATGGGGTGGATGTAATTTACAAAACGTCATGAGAGTGCACTAGAAAGCTAACTTGGCTGCAACCGCCGAATATATTGTTTTCTAGCCAGTAAAAAAGATCCAGCGTTTACATAAAGAAAAACAAATATTGTTAAAAAAACCTGAAAAGAAGACGTACAGTTCATGCTAAATCACCGTAGACAACCGAAGCACAAATTCGCCAGGATGGGTGATTCCTTTACAAAAATATAGTTAGGAACTAACGCCTACATTAATTTCCTTCGACTTCGCTGACTATACAATCAATGAGGACAAATACCCTAAACGAGAGACTGCATACGCTCGCTAACTCATGAAGGAAAGTTTGTCTTTTAATAAGCCTGAAATAGTCGAAGAGTATTTCTTTCTAGCAGCATTCCCAGAAAAAGCTTCATTTGATGTGGTCGTATTTCTACCTGACGTGTTCTTCCTATGCATACAGATTAATCAAGTTCTTTCTCGTAGTGGCGAGTTTGCTTCAAGTGTCGAAAGCATAGTAGCAATAAACCCTCTTCTCAATAAAGCCAAACTGCTTTCCCAATTCTTAGGAACATTGTTTCAACAGCAGAGCTAAATTAAAGCTTATTCTGTGCACGGCGCGTTGTGTTATACTGAGGCCTTCCGTCGTCACTGTACCTGGACGTTGCGGAGTCCCTCGGCGAATTCTCTGAGCGAGGCCTTCTCGACGGGCCTGTCGACGAAGACGTACTTGTGGAAGTTGTTCTTGACGGCGAAGTAGGCGAGCGAGTCCTGCCGGAGGACCGACGCCTTCGCCTCCGCCATGTGGTGCTGGGACTTGTTCCGAGCGTTCATCAGCACGTACCTGCGTGAAGAGGACGTGCTTAAAAGCATCCACATCGAATTAGCGCCGCCGCGGTGGCCCTGTGGCTATGGTGCTCGGCTGCTGACCCGAAAGACGTGGGTTCGATCACGGCCGTGGCGGTTGAATTTCTTTGGAGGAGAAATTCGAGGCCCGTGTACTGTGCGATGTCAGTGCACGTTAAAGAACCCCAGGTGGTCGAAATTTCCGGAGCCCTCCACTACGGAGTCTCTCATAGCCTTAGTCGCTTTGGGACGTTAAACCCCATAAACCAAACCAAACCACATTGAATTACGCGGTATTCGCTGCTGGCGACCGGTAGATGGCGCTTGTTGATGTCCAACAAAGTTGTACCGCTTGGAACGTCGACGTTTCCCGCCCCTGTACAAGGGTCTCAGCAAAACAGAAGAAGGAAGTCCAATTCGCCTCTTCACTAACACCTAGCTGAATCTTGCAATCCTAAAATTTTTTGACCCTAACATAGATGGTACCTGCCTGCTCTACGAAGCAGAACAGGCTGACACCTATCACATGGTATGGGCCTGTCCCTCCATCCCCAACATTACCCCTCCCCCTTACATCACAAGAGAGGCGTGGGAAGCTGCCCTGCTCAACTGCGCCGACCTCACGGCCCAACTTGGCCTAGTCAGCCAAGCTCAAGCCGCAGCCACAGCTAGTGGTATGCTGAACTAGGCGACCACCTACGCCTCCTATCAATCTACTTCTGTTTTCTTGTAATGAAGTTTTTCTGACTAACTGACTGACTGTGTATGCAGTGCGTCTGCTTGGACCGTCCTCGTGAAGTACTATAACTTCCGGTTCGAAGCAAGGTAAAAGAAAGCACCTTGTAAACATGCAGACAGTCGCTACTTCTCAGGAATGTGTGAGACGCATATTTTCTGATATTTCTTTTAAAACAGTCTTCATCGAGAAATCCCTTTACTGCATTTTGCAGACGCAGAAACAGACAGTCCCACCTGGCATGCTCGGCTAAATTCTGGCGCGGTGAATAACCAACGGGCCTTGGCAGAGCGAGCTGTCTTTTTAAAGGGGCCCTAGCTTTGGCCTCAAAGTTTTCCTCCTCCTCCTCCACCTTACTCTCTCTCTCTCTTTGCGCAAGTTTCTGATACCTCTCTAAAGATGTGCGCGCAGACAGGCAATTAAGAAAGGCTTACAACTCGCTAATACAACTCCGCACGATGTGCTGACCTGGACACAATGTAATCCATGACGAACGAGCCGACGTAGTCGAGAGGCTCGAAGGAGTCGTGGCGGTCCTTGCGGTCACGTGTCTTGTAGGTCGGGTGCAGGAGGGCCTTGAGGAAGATGTTGGGGTTCTGGAAGCGGTAGTCTCCCAGGTGTTCGCGCAGGAATTCTTGCGGGACGCGCAGCGATAGGGCCTGCTTCAGGTCAGGCGCCACCTGAAAATGCTCCTGGCCCGAACCACCGCCGCCCGACGAACCCTGCGGTGCTGAATTGATGCTTCCTGCGAGATGCAAGACCGAGCGAGGATCCTGTGACAGGTTGACCGATTGCTTCGATACTTTTTGACCGCTTGAATGGGTCTGCTCACCTGCGCTAGAACATCGGTAGGCTAAGGGCGCTAGAGTCATGCTGTAGTATCAGCGGACAATGATCATGACTATGATCAATTTTATTGGCACAAGGGCAGCTCCAACCAAGAAGCACATTGGCTAATGCTATTTAGTTGGAGGTTGGACAACAGACTCGTTTTCTCAAGCATTTCACCCCAGAGAGGCCAAGCAACAGGCCAGGGGATGTTCAGTCACCAGGCGGATGTTCAGTCACCAGGTCATTGCTGCACTCCGGTGCCCAATCATGGCATAAAGTAATTCGGGATACTAGAGTTGAGATATGGGCTTAGGAGAAAGGTGCAGTAAATAGGATTAAGAAGCAAAGCTAAGCCTAAAGTATTTTGTTTAAAACACCGAGGATGAAAAAAAATTGATACTGTAGCGAAGAGCTGTGGTTTTAGCATTCGCCTCGTATGCAGGAGACGCGGGGCTGGATCGCCAGTGTCACCGGATATGGGGAAATGGGTCCTGGACCCCATTCACTTCTGACCAAATAAACATTAGCCACGACACCCTGGTACCATTAAAGTAATGTCATTATTCTAGCAAATTATGCAGAGTATGCACCTATGAAGTGCAGAATGGTACCAGCGGTGGTGTCAGTTGCGCAATAAACAGCTCAGCGCTGATTATGGAAGACAAATTCTCTGCTCAGCTTTACTCGTTTCAGCGGTGAAGAATCTAATATAGCGGACCGTGGAACTAACGTCCAAACGTTAACGCTAGCCTCAATTTACTCATCGTGAAGTTGGCTTCAGCGACACCACAGTTCCAAGTGACAGTGGAAATCATTTTCACCCATCGCGTTCAATATTCGCCTGTGTGGACAACAGACTGCACGTAATGCCAGTCGAGTGGCCTCGCTGGCATTTTCGTGGACGACAAGAGAGATTATCATGAATTACGATCTAATGCCGCTAAAACGTCCATAATTAAAAGAAAATCATAAGGCATGAGCAGCGACCTCTTGCTGCAACGGCAAATAAAACATTTTATGCCTCCTTAAATTTCCAAGGTGTGATGGAAAGGCACATACCCAGTGTTTCAAACTATTGGATGGAAATTTTTGTTTTAAAAGCCGTTGAGCATACACCGGTGCAGTTTATGCAAGCGAATTTTACAGCAAAGGCAGACATTACTTAAGTAACAGAGTGCAAATACAAGGCGGCCGATTAACTAAAATAACTAATCCACTTTTTATGATCGGTTTAAGGGCAAACGCATAAGTTGCGAAACTGAAAGCGATAAACATTGAAACTGACCGCACTTTTTTAAATTGCGTAATTGGTAACTAGGTTCGTATTCGAACGCTCCTTAGGTTGGCTCTCCCACGTTGCACATTCAATAAATGGAGTTAGTGAACGTGGTGTCGTCACGGAGACAAAGCAACATCTTCCCGTCATCAAACACATGAACTGAATAAGTATTTTGGTCATTAGATATTCAAGTGACGCCATTTGATCGATGAACAACACGGGAAAGCCAATATAAGGAGCATCTAACGACTTTTTAAAAGCATATTTTCACGTTCGGTTATCATGAACCTGAGTGCAGATTTCTAAATTTTAAAAATTGAGATCTCCTTTGGTTCTGGCGTCCTTCAATTCTTGCGCCTTTCAACCTTGCGCCCGAAAACCAAATATTTTGAACATGATTTACTTTAGTGAAACAATTTTCTTTTAACCATAATGTTACGTAAATAACGTTATTGTTGCCGCGCAGTTCAGCTGCACAGACGGTACCAAGCGTCTTTCACTGCTTTTAAAGGAAAAATCTGTGTCGAATAATCTGACACATACGCTATTGCACGGTGATTAGTTCAACAACATTCTAGTCTTACGTCCTTGATATGCAAGGAGAGAAAGGACCTGTAAACCAGAAAGTGGTTGTTATATATTCTAAAACATTAAGTCGGGCATTATCACGCTTGGACAGCTCTGACGTGATTAAACACATCTGTCCGCTATGTACGAACAAGCGAGACAAGTGTACTCACTCCTCATTAACAGTGACAGCGTTTCAAACAATTATGAACATGGAAAAGTTCTCCTGAAATCATTTATCTTCCAAGAGAATGCGCACATTTTGATTTGAAAACAGAGATCCAGCAACATCTTGACATCTTGAGCAGACTTATAAAAAAAAAAGTTGCCTCACTGATTTCAGAATGCGTGTAGTACATAACGTTTACTGGTGTGAAATTTATTGAAAAAGGAAGAACGAGACATATAGAAGAATTTGCTGCATACAGTATGGGGCATAGCTTCTGATTTTTCTATGAAATTAAGATGAAAAAGCCTGCTCGAATATTTTGAAGACTGGGATTGTGGACATATTATTTCGCGTTTCAGTTAAAATTATTTGATATATTCATATAAAAACCTGAATCGCGGTCGGCCTATGTTTTGGAGCCTCATAATCTACGTGACACTAGTCAAGCCAATACCCAGTTTGCAGTGCCCTTATTTCCATTCTGGATGTAGCGCTCTTTAACGAATTCCCATAGACAGTGATGCACCTTTTTTCTTCGGGTAAATACAGGAAACTGCTATGCTTTTAAGCTTCCGCTGTACGGAGTAATTTCAAATGGTGGACCGTTTCTAGTTCTTTTTAGTTATGCTCCACTGCATTAAAATAAAACACTACAGATGACTAGATGACTCACCGCCGACTGAGAACGGTGCAGCTGCATTCCGCTGACCCTGAAAAAAAAAATTATAAACAATAAAAACTCAGGCAGCCACGAATAAAAAGAACGCCCCTTGACATTCACTTCCACTCAAATAGCCGCCGCGGTGGCTCAGCGGTTATGGTGCTCGGCTGCTGACCCGAAAGACGCGGGTTCGATCCCGGCCGCGGCGGCTGGAATTTCTTTGGAGGAGAAATTCTAGAGGCCCGTGTACTGTGCGATGTCAGTGCACGCTAAAGAACCCCAGGTGGTCGAAATTTCCGGAGCCCTCCACTACGGCGTCTCTCATAGCCTTAGTCGCTTTGGGACGTTAAACCCCATAAACCAAACCAAACCAAACTTCCACTCAAACGAAGAGGGGCTAAGTGACTGCACTGAGTATCAAAGAAGCTCACCTGCTGTCCCATAGCAAACCCGCATGATGTGACGAAGAGCACCTGCGAGTACAAAGACCAGTTAGATTCCTAGTGGACGTGAACACTTGAATCCCTCCACAAATCAATATTTCAACGCCTCCCTGAAAACACTTTTTGCTATCACTTCGCACGAAATAAAGTTTTGCATGTACAGGTTCATGCTTCCGCGATGCTGAGACAAGCTCTCTCAAAAGTTTAAAACAAAGCTTGAAAACAAAGAACGCTGAAATGAAAACAATGCTTTTTTTCTAGGTGACGAATAAAAGTTTTTACTATTTGTTGTTAAAGTTTGCGGGAGTGAAGGCGGTGTGCAGTGCACTCACCACAGGCACTAGGATCCTGGGGGACGCCATGACGTAGGCGCTTGTGGGCTCACTCTGCCGAGCCCTAATCCTTTTTGGAGCACCTCAAAAGGCCACGGAATGGCAAACCTGCGATGCAGAACGCAGAAACAAAGCGGTACCCGTGAGACCCCAAAGACGACTGCGGCGCGGGCGCCGAAGAAAGCCGCCGGACAACTCAACGCAGTTGCAACACCCAGCGCCACCAAGTTGCGAAGGCCGCGAAAGGGTGGAGGGGAGGGAGTTATCACGTGCCGCGACACCCCCCTCTCCCCACCTCCTACTTCTGAGATGCCCTCGCCTCTTGTCGTTGCCCTCTCGCCAATGCGTCGCACTCGTTGAGAGCGAAATACTCTCCTTCCTGCCCCAAACACATCTCGCCTCTCTATTCGTCTTTTTGCTTTTCCTGAAGAGCTCCAAGCATATGAGGCGTTGTTTTCGTTCTTCCTTCTCTCTGGGTTCCGCGATTCCGAAACTATGGGGTGCAGGCCTGTGGTTGGTTGACGCCTGCGAACGTCACTCACTGGCGACGCAGGGCTGCCCTCTAGATTGGAGATGGTGAGCAGAGGTGGCCCATTGAGGAAGTGTGGGGAGCGGCGTGAATCATGTTTTTAAGCTCGATTAATGAACTTTATGACGTGAACTGGGAAACGATGGGCAGAGTTTGCCAGGTTTGGTTGCTTTGCGCAAAACTGGATACTTTTGGGACCCCTCGGCTGTAAAAATTTCGACCTTGGCTGCTTGGATACTTTTCGGCTACTTTTGAAATCTAAGCCAGCACCGAATAACGAAATAATTCCTGTTTTAGCCAGTGGTTAGAGTTCACTGTATACTCCAAAACAGTATATATATATATATATATATATATATATATATATATATATATATATATATATATATATATATATATATATAGTAGTTGCAGGAGGTCTTGTCGTTCAATGGGCCAGGAAGACTTGTAGAAGAAGGGGTCACAACCTTGCAATTATCTTAATTTAATACCGACAGTTTCGGACGGAGGACCGTCCTTCCTCAGGGTATACACAGGGTATACAGCTGTGTATACCCTGAGGAAGGACGGTCCTCCGTCCGAAACTGTCGGTATTAAATTAAGATAATTGCAAGGTTGTGACCCCTTCTTCTATATATATATATATATATATATATATATATATATATATATATATATATATATATATATATATATAGCGACACAGTTCGGCTGCTGTTTTCTCCTGTGGCTAGAGTTTATTGAGTACTCCAGAACATTATATATATATATATATATATATATATATATATATATATATATATATATATATATATATATATATATATATATATATATATATAAGAAGCGGGTGAAGACCGGATGGATCCGGTAGAACATAAACGTAATTCGGTTGACACACGGTAGAAAAACAACTTTATTCTAACGTTTCGACCAGGGTCTGGCCTTCGTCAGAGTGATGGGGTACAGGCAAAAGACACAGTTTATAAGGGAATGTACGCGGGGAGGGAACATTCTGATTGGCGCATCGCAGCGGCAAACACCTCAGTATGAATCGCCACTGGCGATTGCCGCTGCGATGCGCCAATCAGAATGTTCCCTCCCCGCATACATTCCCTTATAAACTGTGTCTTTTGCCTGTACCCCGTCACTCTGACGAAGGCCAGACCCTGGTCGAAACGTTAGAATAAAGTTGTTTTTCTACCGTGTGTCAACCGAATTACGTTTATGTTCTACCGGATCCATCCGATCTTCACCCCTTCTTATATATATATTTATATATAAATGAGTGGTGAAGGAACACTGTACTTGACGTTTCGGCAGGGGCCGGGCCTTCGTCTAAAGAGACTGAGCTGCGGGCAGACTCTCAGATTTATATGATATTGTTATTACTATCTGCACCAATGACGATTAATATAAAATATCTAATATCGGGCGAAATCACACAATCGCAGAAGCGCTAAAATTATGCATCGGGAGTCATCTAAAATACCAAGAAAACATAGACACGTGTCGAACTTACAAGGTGCAGAATAATGCGGAGCGCACACGTACGAAAAGGGTGTGGTGCAAAAAAAGAAGAAAAGGGGGACACGATGCGAAGCTGCATTGTGGATGGTATGCGTCGCCTCCGATATGTACACATTCAATAAAATGAATAAAACCACATGAAAGATGAATGATTCAGAGCAGGATCCAATCAAAATACATCTTGCAATCAAAATACAGGTAGGTACATTGTCTAGTCACGTACAACGCGTTTTATAAACGGAATAAAAATACCAGTCCCGTCCCCGCTGTTCTGAAGAAGGTGTTCAGAGAAATGGGGCGATTAAGACAGGCAAGTTAGCTGGCTTACATTTTGGTTTATATCGGACGAGACGGCTTTAAACTTGCGAATTAAGAATGATTCTCCGACTTTTCAGTCGTCGTGCGATCGAAACCCAGACTCAAATATGTTGGCTTTTAATTTATCAAATGAGTGACTTGAAACATTTACATGCTTAGATATGGGCAGGTTGGGCAGACTTGCACTGTGAGCCTTAAGGGCAACTGAAGTAGTGTGAGAATGTGATGAGTCTAAAAGGGACGAATGTCTAAAGCATGCAGGTAAAGCCTGCGAAATCGTTCTGAACTACCATTTGAAATTGTGGTGTAATCGTCGAATAAAGTGGCGTCAGTGTTGAGGCTTCTCTGCAGTTCACTGCGACGGGCAGAGGCCCTGATATAATGATGTCACATGTAAGTAAAATATCGCTAGACACGGGGCAAAGGAAGAACAACGCACCACAATGATGTCACGTATGACGATGTTGCGTTTCCAGCGAAGAAACAGTTGTTTCGTGGAAGAAAACCAATTCCATCGAAGGTAGAGCTCACGAAGCATTGTTTCGCGGCATCTGGCGACGTAGAGCAGCATGCAGGCGATGGCAGCGGACATCTGAAATCTCGGCAATAATGACGTCACTACGAGTTTTCTCGTAGTCTCCAAGGCAGTGAGAAGAAGCCTGAACATCATCGCGATTTTAATCTACGATTTTCTAAACATTTTGAATGTTAGAGCAAAACACTTTGCATGCTTTACCTAGAAGCTTCATAGATAGGAATTGTTGAATAACCTCGAATTCTAAAAAAAAAAAAAGAAATCAGCTTCCCTCTATGGATGTTCAAGCGCAATATGAAAGATGTTTCAGTTTGACCTATATATTGCTGCTGACAGATGAAACATTGTAGTGGATAAATTACATTTTCACCGTTGCGGTTGAAGTTACCTTTAATTGTTACGCTGCTGCTTGAAGCGGTGCTAAATGTTATCTGTGACGTCTTCTTCTGTAGGCAAATTTTACAACGATTTTTGTTGCATAGCGCACAGCTGTGCACCATGCAACAAATCTCGCTGTAAAATAAACGTTTGCTCGGGCTGAGTGGAGCGAACTCTGGCGCGCACAAAGTTCTGCGTCGCAAACGCGTGACGCAACGAACGCCATCGGTGCATTCCTCCACGGCCGGTGTGGGAGTTGTGGATGCCACTCGGAAAACTCGCGCGAAAATAGGGCTGCTAAAATACTAAAGCGTTGTACAGGCACGAGCGGCTGGCGCGGCGCAATGGCTTGCGAACAAGCCTAACACGCAGTGCCGAGTGTTACCATCGGCCGCTCCGGTGGTACGTCCCTTGTGGTAATCGTTTAATGCGAAAGCATTATTTGGCTATGTCGACGATTTCGTGTCCGCAAAACGTGTCGGCAGTGATTTCTACAGTTCGTGTGAGAGTTAAGTGGAAAAGAATCTGTGCGGCAGAGAGTAATGTGAGGATGATGCACATCAAAATTTGGTCGATGTGGAGTAATTAATTAGGGCAGAAAAAGTCAGACGTCAAAATAGTATCAGACGTCGATATAGTGCGAGGGCGTGAAAACAGTGCTAGACGTCGAAATTGCGGGAAAAAAAGGCAGCAACGTGACAGAGGATGATAAAATGTCGTTGTACGCCAAATTTGATGGATCTGAAGTAGTTAACTACTGACCAAAAGGTCATTTCGACGTCAAAATAGCCCCTAACGCACATATAGTGCGAGGACGGTAAAATAGCGGTAGACTTCAAAATTGGTAGCAGTAGAAAGAGAGGGAAACAGTCAAATGAGGGAAAAAGAGAGGCAAATAGTCTAAAGTGAAACAAACAGAGCGGACGAGTGCGAAGGAGGCGTCAGTGCTTTCGCATTCTCCCAATTCGGGCCGCCGCAGTGATCTGTAACTTTTTTTTTTTGCGCACGGCTGTATACGCCCGAAGCATCCCGTTATAGCGTTCCGCACAAGGACGATCATCGGGACGATCTCTTTCTCATCGATTTCTTTTTTTCTGCCTCGCCACGTGTCTTCACTGCGCGCTATTAATCCGATCATTTCGTTCTGATCGATTTTGTTCTCCACCTCGACACGTGTCTTCAATGTGCACTATTAATCGACTCGCAGCCTCCTCTTGTGGCACCTGTTCACGTAGTCGACCGGCTGCGGACAATGGAGACACAACACCCACCCCTCTAATGAATCCCGATCGTAGCGCGAAAGACGAGGACGAAAGAATTCCTGTCTACTTCGCGTCTCTCGTCAGCCTTGTTGCCACTTTCTGCTCATTTTGTTTTTGCGTCGTGCTCCCCCGCAGTGCTGCTAAATGCGACACTAAGCGCGAGGACACGCAAACCCGCACGTGTAGAGAGCATGTTATATAAAGCTGGACAGCGTTCTTGGATGAGCAAGGCCCGAAAACGCCGATGGAAGAGTCCTCTCTCCTCAGTCAGCAGGGTTCTAGGTTGGGAGACACGGGCGCTTCACGTGGGAAGAGACAGGCGGCCCTTCTGTCAGACCCACGCATGCCACTCGCCGCCGCAGTATCCTGTTCGGCATTGGAGAGCCTCCTGCGATGCTTTCAGCAACCCACTCGCCAGACTATGTATTTATATATACAAATGTAGCCTTGATATGCACGGTGTTTCCTTTTTTTCTGTTCTATGCTGTTGTTTTATGCAAATGTGATAAAACTAGAGAGGACCGCTTTTGAGGCTGAGTTGTCTGGTCGCGCGGGTGCCTCATTCGGGGATGTTTGTAAATTGTTACCTGGATATATGCCTTCAATACTCCAAATGTTATCCCATCAAGCATACCGAGCCGCCGCGGTGGCTCAGTGGTTATGGTGCTCGGCTACTGACCCGAAAGACGCGGGTTCGATCCCGGCTGCGGCGGTTGAATTTCTTTGGAGGAGAAATTCTAGAGGCCCGTGTGCTGTGCCATGTCAGTGCACGTTAAGGAACCCCAGGTGGTCGAAATTTCCGGAGCCCTTCACTACGGCGTCTCTCATAGCCTGAGTCGCTTTGGGACGTTAAACCCCATAAACCAAACCAAACCAGACCTATCAAGCATACCTTGATTTCATTTGTATTAAGGAAATGGAACACCCTGTGTATCGCTGTTGTAGGCTCCGGTGCAAAACTTCAGCAATTTATTTGTATAGTCACACGCCTTGTTATCGCGCGCAGCGTACCGTTGTGCTTAGTGACTGAAAATAATAAAGTAACGAACCTGAAACTCCCGCTGTAGTAATTGCCGAAAGTTGCACGGCTGCATATGTTTTGTGTAGCCATAAGGAGAGAATGTAATTAGAAGGATAAAAAGCGATATTTCGCGTTGCAGTTGCAGCATGCGGAAACTTTTAACACACTGCTCACACTTACTTGCTAAAGCGAGTAAATTCCGCAGCCACCGTAACTTCTGCAACACAGATTTATCTGCCCGTGGATGGCCCTTGTGTGTTTTCTATGACTCATAAAGCGGATATTCTTCGCGTGCAATGGTGTCCTATATTGCGACTGACCATGATTTGACACATGTCAGCAAGGAGGCCCACCGTCGGTCTTCGCAGTTCCTTATGCTGCGTAGGCACAGACGTCCCATCGTCACTTTCCGCTTTACTTCATTGATTGATTCATTTTTTTCTTTTGTCCCATTATGTACTGTCTTTGTCAAAAGCTTAGAGCCCAGGGGGTTCGCTTCTAAGCCTCGCAGTGGGACTCCTGTAACATTCGTGGTAGTCCTACGCATTGGAGGAGGCAGGACCAGAAATCTTCTTACCTTCAGCAAATTTGGAGCTCTGGTGATGCATTACGAACCGGACAGTGTGCTTCAGAAGCAAACCTCCTGAGCCCCAACCTTTTGACAAAGGCTGTACTTGTAAGCCGTCAACGTATACCCAACACACTGCAAAGGCGGCACCAAGCAACTGCAGTGAAGATGGCATTTTACTGGCAGGCCTGTCAGCAGCCCGCTGCGACAACCATTAACTTTCCTAATGCATCGTGCGTTAATTTAGCATGTACTAAGCAGCATTTTGAAGAAACGCACTGAATAAGCAGGCTTTTGCAAGCTCGGGCTGTACTTGGAGAAAGCTGCGATCGGAACAGGAAGTAGAAGTGATAACGTTGACGTTAGTAGCAAATTTCGTTAATTGCCGCGCTGAAGTGGAGGGTTTCAAACAAAACAAATTGTTCTTTTCCTTTCAAAATGGCAGAGTTAATGTTGTGTTAGCCTGCTTCTCTCTGTGACGTAATCTCAAAAGCGAACTTTAGAGCTAGCCTCTGATAGATTCGATTTTATTCGCTGAAAGCTTAAATGCAAACCGCAGTGATTCTTGGAGCTGGCACCAAAGATACAAAAGAGTAATTTTTGTGACAGCTTTAATCTCTGAATAGGATATGTACTGAACGCTTGCCGACGACAATAGTCATTGTTTATCTATACAAGTCGGTCATGAGCTGAGGGTTTTGATACCATCTCCATTATATAAGAACCTCATTCTCGATCATTCCTTAGTTATCACTCAGTATGCCGACACTTAGATATGTTAAATGTGAAGCTATCTTAGGCGGTTGTAGCCGCCGCTGTGGCTCAGTGGTTATGGCACTCGGCTGCTGACCCGAAATACGCGGGTTAGATTCCGGCGATGGAGGCAAAATTCTAGAGGCCCGTGTACTATGCGATGTCAGGGTACGTTAAAGAACCCCAGGTGGTCGAAATTTCCGGAGCCCCTAACTACGGCGTCCCTCATAGCCTGAGCCGCTTTTGGACGTTGAACCCCTACAAACCAAACAAACCTTAAGCGGTTGTATTAATTCTGCAGAGACACAACATAAAAATACTGAAGCTGATATTAATACCGAAAAGAGCACGATTATTTGCTTGCTTCGAAATTCCCACTAGAGTTCGAAGCGCTACAACGCTCTCGAATACTTTGCCGATCATATGTGTTTTCTTGGCGCGAAGCACTGTTTCAAGCTGCACCACTAACAGAAATCTGAAATAATGAGCATGCATGTCACTTCACAGCAGCGATTACTTTGGCTTTTGATTCCATATCTGGATAAGTGACTTCCCACGATGCCAACAAAGATAAAGGCTGTAAATCACTGACCAGGACGACGAAGCATGTCAAAAGCGATACTGCCAAGTTTTCATATGCGAGGTGAAGCTACTTAGCACAGCTTACAACTAGCCTCGAATCCCTAAGCGACTGAGTTTTTACATGGCTCGTGCGAGTTTGGTTACGATGCGTTGCTTATCGCTTGGCGAACGATTCCTCTCTTCGGGCGGTGCCCAAAAAGGTTTGGCAACTATACTCTAGCACTCTAGCACCCTTGGCTGCTCTGGCAAGACTTAAACTGCCCAAAGGCTTGAACAGTGACTGTGAGAAGGGGGCCCAAGGGTTTTTCCTTGTGTTGAAGAACGTTCTTCGCGCTTCCTTCCTTCCTTTTATTTAAGACCACGTGGCGTCATCTAACCCTTCATCTATAAATGTTTCCGCCATGCTGCCCTATTATTGTTGAGCGGTTTGAAATTGTTAAGATTATTGTCTCTATTTTTTTTTTGCCCTCTAGCGGTGTAGACAGCATGAACTACGAATTTCGGAAGTGTAGTCGAATGTACAGCCGGCTAAATCATTAACTGGCGTGTGTGACGGCAGCTTTTTCTGTGCTCCTGCGCTTTGGGATGAAGCAAACTTGCGGAAAGCTCAATATTAACAGAGTGGTTTGTTGGGCGAGTTGGTTTGCCATATTGAAATATACCTGCGCTTAAAAGACACGGACTGAAAGATAGAGACACACACACATAGCGCTGGACTTACAACTGAATCTTTATTCGGGAAACACTGCTCTTTATGCACACCAGCAGCTGATAAAAATGGAAGATGGTAACACCCGGATGATAAAAAATCGACAAACTGTCTCGTCACATGTCCAGTCCTACCTTCCCTTTTGCAAAAATGCCCTTTCCTTTGATAGTAGTGAAAGGGACGTGCTACTCACGCATGCATCCCCACTGTCCGCTATGCTCATGGCTTCAATTATTTCACGCGCCGTTTGGTCACGGTTCCTGCTTACTATCTTCGTCTCGTTATAGGAAGGTACACATTTACACTCTTGACAATGAACCACCAAATTCCCATCGCTTTTCCGTTCCATGTTCTTCCGATGTTCCCGGAGCCGCTCATTCAAACATCGCCCCGTTTGGCCTACATATGCTTTGCCACATGTAAGCGGCAACCTGTATACCACTCCTTCTGCGCATGCGACCATGGGGACTTGGTGTTTCTTTTTACACCCCTTAGTTTTTCTTTCTGGGTACGTTACTATATTGCATAAGTTTTCCAATTTGTCCGGGGCTGAAAAAACGACCCTAGTTTTTACCTTCGAACCAATTCTTTTAAGATTATGGGACACCCCATGAATGTACGGAATCACCACCGTTTTCTCCTTTTGTTTTTCTCCCTCCTTGCTAGGCACCGTACCCTTTTTGCCAAATTTCTTGAGCATGCTTTTTGCCACCGACACTAAAACCTGATCCGGATAGCCTGCTTCCCTTAGCCTCACCACCTGCTGCTCAAAACTTTCTTTGACTAATTCCGGGCAAGATTTCTTCAACGCATTTTGAAAACATAACCTCACGATTGCCCTCTTCACTAATTTTGAATGTGCAGAGCTGAACGGAAGCAAACCTTTGTTACCTCTAGGCTGGTACATCCAAAATGTCCCATCAGACGCCAGTGATAGCTTGATATCGAGGAAGCGTATCGTGCCTTCGTTCATTTCTTCATATGTGATTATTAGTGGGTTAAGGGTTTTACTAAAAACAGCAAGTAGCTCTTGCACAGCAGAGTCATAAATACCGTCAAGGTGATTAAAGACCACTAAAAAGTCATCCACAAACCGGAACACTTTAACGCCAACAACTTTGTTTTGATCTCGCAACAGGATAGCCAACTTTCTGTCACACTGGGCAAGGAAAATGTTACTTAGAACTGGCGCGATACACGACCCGATGCAAACACCTTTCTTCTGCCGATAAACCGCATCATTCCAAGTGACGCACGTGGCAGCCAAATAGAAGGACAACATTTCCAGAAAATTGCTCACGCACATTCCCGTTTCATTTTGGAATGCTACACTTCCAAACTGATCAATGCAATCAGCCACGCATTGAAGCAACTCCTGATGTGGCAAGGAATAATATAGATCCTTTATATCAAACGAGCACGCCATGAACCGACGGTCTTTGTGATTGTCCAGAAAAGTTATAATCTGTTGGGAATCCTTCACCAAAAACGGATCATCGATACTCAGTAGGTTGAGCTTGCCTTTAAGAAATTCAGCAATTGACTTTTGCCATGTTCCCGACTCAGATACGATAACCCTTAGGGGACAACCAGGCTTGTGGGTCTTAGCCGTAAACATAAATTTCAGACTATTGCATTCACTCTTGTCTATACTTGAAACGAGTCTAGTTAATTCCAATTTTTCACATAGTTTCTTCCCCTTTGCTTTCAAGCTGCGTAAGGAATTACGGGGAAGTTTCTCAAAAACTGAATTCACAGCCTCCAAAGCTTTTTTACCAAACATCTCTTTCGTTAAAACAACGAAACCACCGTCCTTGTCCGCAGTAAGTAAACATAAAGAGTCATCCCGCAGCACTGAAATAACCCGCCCTATTGGAAGACTGGTTTTCGCAGGCTTACATCTTGAAAGAACGTCCACTCCCTCCGATATGCATCGTTCACTCTCGGACGTTGGAGCGAACCTTGCAACTTGGCGCACGAGGGACAGCAGCTCAGGCGCGGTCTTCCGTGGTTCCACGGCGAACTTGGGGCCAAGTGAGAGCACCCGCTGCACATCCTGAGGCAGGCGAACGTCGTCTAGGGTGTGAACTGCTTTCACTTCCGTCACTGATTTTGCAGGAACGCAGGCACGAAGATGAGGCAGAACTTGTTGCCACAAAAATTCTGCCGTGCAGTCAGCGGTACGTTGATAGTCCCGAAGAACTCTGAAGGCCCGAGGAGCACCTGTTGAGCCAAGTACCTGCACCCGCAGGAGATCCCTGAATGTACGGACTTGACACCTCCACTCCGATCGCAAAATCCTGCACATCCGCATGCCATGCCCCATAGAGGGCTCGAAACCACCGAAGAGAGCCCTGACTGCTTGCGGTAGCACACGCTTCCGGATGCAGAAGGAAAGAGATCTTGCATGGCAGCACGCCGTTGCTAGGAGAGGTATGACGGAACATGGTTGCAAAGAAGAACACGAAAAAGAGCCCGATGTATAAGAAATGAAGTTTAGCAGAGTGGTTTGTTGGGCGAATTGGTTTGCCATATTGCATTGATCAGTTTGGAAGTGTAGCATTCCAAAATGAAACGGGAATGTGCGTGAGCAATTTTCTGGAAATGTTGTCCTTCTATTTGGCTGCCACGTGCGTCACTTGGAATGATGCGGTTTATCGGCAGAAGAAAGGTGTTTGCATCGGGTCGTGTATCGCGCCAGTTCTAAGTAACATTTTCCTTGCCCAGTGTGACAGAAAGTTGGCTATCCTGTTGCGAGATCAAAACAAAGTTGTTGGCGTTAAAGTGTTCCGGTTTGTGGATGACTTTTTAGTGGTCTTTAATCACCTTGACGGTATTTATGACTCTGCTGTGCAAGAGCTACTTGCTGTTTTTAGTAAAACCCTTAACCCACTAATAATCACATATGAAGAAATGAACGAAGGCACGATACGCTTCCTCGATATCAAGCTGTCACTGGCGTCTGATGGGACATTTTGGATGTACCAGCCTAGAGGTAACAAAGGTTTGCTTCCGTTCAGCTCTGCACATTCAAAATTAGTGAAGAGGGCAATCGTGAGGTTATGTTTTCAAAATGCGTTGAAGAAATCTTGCCCGGAATTAGTCAAAGAAAGTTTTGAGCAGCAGGTGGTGAGGCTAAGGGAAGCAGGCTATCCGGATCAGGTTTTAGTGTCGGTGGCAAAAAGCATGCTCAAGAAATTTGGCAAAAAGGGTACGGTGCCTAGCAAGGAGGGAGAAAAACAAAAGGAGAAAACGGTGGTGATTCCGTACATTCATGGGGTGTCCCATAATCTTAAAAGAATTGGTTCGAAGGTAAAAACTAGGGTCGTTTTTTCAGCCCCGGACAAATTGGAAAACTTATGCAATATAGTAACGTACCCAGAAAGAAAAACTAAGGGGTGTAAAAAGAAACACCAAGTCCCCATGGTCGCATGCGCAGAAGGAGTGGTATACAGGTTGCCGCTTACATGTGGCAAAGCATATGTAGGCCAAACGGGGCGATGTTTGAATGAGCGGCTCCGGGAACATCGGAAGAACATGGAACGGAAAAGCGATGGGAATTTGGTGGTTCATTGTCAAGAGTGTAAATGTGTACCTTCCTATAACGAGACGAAGATAGTAAGCAGGAACCGTGACCAAACGGCGCGTGAAATAATTGAAGCCATGAGCATAGCGGACAGTGGGGATGCATGCGTGAGTAGCACGTCCCTTTCACTACTATCAAAGGAAAGGGCATTTTTGCAAAAGGGAAGGTAGGACTGGACATGTGACGAGACAGTTTGTCGATTTTTTATCATCCGGGTGTTACCATCTTCCATTTTTATCAGCTGCTGGTGTGCATAAAGAGCAGTGTTTCCCGAATAAAGATTCAGTTGTAAGTCCAGCGCTATGTGTGTGTGTCTCTATCTTTCAGTCCGTGTCTTTTAAGCGCAGGTATATTTCAATATGGCAAACCAACTCGCCCAACAAACCACTCTGCTAAACTTCATTTCTTATACATCGGGCTCTTTTTCGTGTTCTTCTTTGCAACCATGTTCCGTCATACCTCTCCTAGCAACGGCGTGCTGCCATGCAAGATCTCTTTCCTTCTGCATCCGGAAGCGTGTGCTACCGCAAGCAGTCAGGGCTCTCTTCGGTGGTTTCGAGCCCTCTATGGGGCATGGCATGCGGATGTGCAGGATTTTGCGATCGGAGTGGAGGTGTCAAGTCCGTACATTCAGGGATCTCCTGCGGGTGCAGGTACTTGGCTCAACAGGTGCTCCTCGGGCCTTCAGAGTTCTTCGGGACTATCAACGTACCGCTGACTGCACGGCAGAATTTTTGTGGCAACAAGTTCTGCCTCATCTTCGTGCCTGCGTTCCTGCAAAATCAGTGACGGAAGTGAAAGCAGTTCACACCCTAGACGACGTTCGCCTGCCTCAGGATGTGCAGCGGGTGCTCTCACTTGGCCCCAAGTTCGCCGTGGAACCACGGAAGACCGCGCCTGAGCTGCTGTCCCTCGTGCGCCAAGTTGCAAGGTTCGCTCCAACGTCCGAGAGTGAACGATGCATATCGGAGGGAGTGGACGTTCTTTCAAGATGTAAGCCTTTGAAAACCAGTCTTCCAATAGGGCGGGTTATTTCAGTGCTGCGGGATGACTCTTTATGTTTACTTACTGCGGACAAGGACGGTGGTTTCGTTGTTTTAACGAAAGAGATGTTTGGTAAAAAAGCTTTGGAGGCTGTGAATTCAGTTTTTGAGAAACTTCCCCGTAATTCCTTACGCAGCTTGAAAGCAAAGGGGAAGAAACTATGTGAAAAATTGGAATTAACTAGACTCGTTTCAAGTATAGACAAGAGTGAATGCAATAGTCTGAAATTTATGTTTACGGCTAAGACCCACAAGCCTGGTTGTCCCCTAAGGGTTATCGTATCTGAGTCGGGAACATGGCAAAAGTCAATTGCTGAATTTCTTAAAGGCAAGCTCAACCTACTGAGTATCGATGATCCGTTTTTGGTGAAGGATTCCCAACAGATTATAACTTTTCTGGACAATCACAAAGACCGTCGGTTCATGGCGTGCTCGTTTGATATAAAGGATCTATATTATTCCTTGCCACATCAGGAGTTGCTTCAATGCGTGGCTGATTGCATTGATCAGTTTGGAAGTGTAGCATTCCAAAATGAAACGGGAATGTGCGTGAGCAATTTTCTGGAAATGTTGTCCTTCTATTTGGCTGCCACGTGCGTCACTTGGAATGATGCGGTTTATCGGCAGAAGAAAGGTGTTTGCATCGGGTCGTGTATCGCGCCAGTTCTAAGTAACATTTTCCTTGCCCAGTGTGACAGAAAGTTGGCTATCCTGTTGCGAGATCAAAACAAAGTTGTTGGCGTTAAAGTGTTCCGGTTTGTGGATGACTTTTTAGTGGTCTTTAATCACCTTGACGGTATTTATGACTCTGCTGTGCAAGAGCTACTTGCTGTTTTTAGTAAAACCCTTAACCCACTAATAATCACATATGAAGAAATGAACGAAGGCACGATACGCTTCCTCGATATCAAGCTGTCACTGGCGTCTGATGGGACATTTTGGATGTACCAGCCTAGAGGTAACAAAGGTTTGCTTCCGTTCAGCTCTGCACATTCAAAATTAGTGAAGAGGGCAATCGTGAGGTTATGTTTTCAAAATGCGTTGAAGAAATCTTGCCCGGAATTAGTCAAAGAAAGTTTTGAGCAGCAGGTGGTGAGGCTAAGGGAAGCAGGCTATCCGGATCAGGTTTTAGTGTCGGTGGCAAAAAGCATGCTCAAGAAATTTGGCAAAAAGGGTACGGTGCCTAGCAAGGAGGGAGAAAAACAAAAGGAGAAAACGGTGGTGATTCCGTACATTCATGGGGTGTCCCATAATCTTAAAAGAATTGGTTCGAAGGTAAAAACTAGGGTCGTTTTTTCAGCCCCGGACAAATTGGAAAACTTATGCAATATAGTAACGTACCCAGAAAGAAAAACTAAGGGGTGTAAAAAGAAACACCAAGTCCCCATGGTCGCATGCGCAGAAGGAGTGGTATACAGGTTGCCGCTTACATGTGGCAAAGCATATGTAGGCCAAACGGGGCGATGTTTGAATGAGCGGCTCCGGGAACATCGGAAGAACATGGAACGGAAAAGCGATGGGAATTTGGTGGTTCATTGTCAAGAGTGTAAATGTGTACCTTCCTATAACGAGACGAAGATAGTAAGCAGGAACCGTGACCAAACGGCGCGTGAAATAATTGAAGCCATGAGCATAGCGGACAGTGGGGATGCATGCGTGAGTAGCACGTCCCTTTCACTACTATCAAAGGAAAGGGCATTTTTGCAAAAGGGAAGGTAGGACTGGACATGTGACGAGACAGTTTGTCGATTTTTTATCATCCGGGTGTTACCATCTTCCATTTTTATCAGCTGCTGGTGTGCATAAAGAGCAGTGTTTCCCGAATAAAGATTCAGTTGTAAGTCCAGCGCTATGTGTGTGTGTCTCTATCTTTCAGTCCGTGTCTTTTAAGCGCAGGTATATCTCAATATTAAGCATGGGCTTAGTGAGCCTGAGCTTAAATTTCATATTTTCGCAAGTTTTCTCCGTCGTAAGCTTCAGGAGCACAGAAAACGCGGCCTTCAAGCACGCCAGCTAAAGATTTGGCCGGCTGTACTTGGCCATCACCTTGGGTCAGATTTTTGAGCAGACGATTTGAAAATAGCGGGGTTGATATCATAAAGAAATCCAGTGATCGACAGACCCAACTTCGAAATATTGTTCTTTTCCTTCAAGAAGGCTTCCTCGTAAAATTTTAGAAAGTTCAACGTCTTCTCAACCGCGTGCCGCACACCTTGATTCATAGTCACCTTTTCAAATCTCTCGACAGGGCTCAGGAAGAATTATTCTCGTGAAACTCAAGGAGTTTCACCTATATTCTCCGCAGACTATAAATCGAGGTGCCATGACCTTGTGTGTGCTCATGAATATTTCCAAAGACTTCGACAAGACGTTGCGTTATCTACAGCTTCCTAAACAAAACACGCTTAAATTGGATCCCAACCCATTATGATGGTTGCACAATCTCCTCGCTAACCGGTCGAATTTTGTTCAAGAACAATGAGCACTCCTCATTCCGTATTACTCAAGCGTTTCGAACGCTCTGTGCTCTGAGAATCATTACTCCCGTTTAAATTAACTGCCTCTTCGCGTGCCGTAGATTAAACTTTTTTCGTTCCATGAAATGTAACTTACCGGGAAATACCGAGTACTGACGATATTTGTCCACTTCAGCCTAATCATGACTCAGTATCGGCGCAGTGCGAGAATTGATTGATAAGCTTTCATACATACAAACTAATGCCTGACTCATTAAGTAATGTCTTCCAATTACATACGCACTGGATGCCAACCGCTCAGTACTGTTAACGCGCACACATGACGGCACGGTGGAGAAATCACCTGGCATCATGAGGAGGACGAATTAAAGCAATCTCCGTCACTTATAAACGAAATTTCCCTAACGTGTTCGTACCCCTCTAATGGTAGCTATGCGAATCACTAATGTCACCTGAAGAGGACGGCAAAGCCTCTGCATGGAACCTTTTCCTCGAATACTTCACATAAAACTGTACTGTATGCAGAATCACTGTCCTGGCTTTAATATTTTATTTATTTATTTGTTTGTTTACAAATACTGCAGGCCCTTCTCGGGCTCATGCAGGAGCGGATACAAAGGAGACAATAAAGGGAAACAAGTTAGGTACATATATTATACAAGATAAGAATTCATCATCATAGCGGCATCGTGGTGGTAATGATGACATTTCAGGCAAACGAAAATAGCGGGTTCAGTACGGATACAAATACAGTTACTAAAAATACAAAATGAAAGTCAGCATCATAGTTTTATCACGATGGAATTACAGATGAATCAATGCTATTGCCATGCTCTATGAATGATTCAACTGAGTTGCAGTTTACAGCAGCCGAGGGTAGTTTGTTTCAGCTAGATATTGCCGATGGAAACAAAGAATATTTATGAGCATTAATATGGCTTGTGCGTTGGTGAAGTGCTTTCTCATGGTTAGTTCTCGAAGAGTGACGAAATGGTTCCTGGCACAATCATAGCACCGAAAATGTGACGGTCAAGAAATCGGATTTGGTCGTTGGCGAATTATCAATATGGCAAAAAGTGAGACGGCATGACCTGCATAACCATCTCTGGTTTAGGGCCAGATTTTCTTTTGATAACGTTATTTATTACCTCAGGGCATGAAGGGAGTTGGGAAGGTAGGAAGAAAAAAAAGTGGATGTTAAATGAAGGAGAAAAGGTGCGCCGATCTAACGAAGGCGAGGAGAGAGCGTGATGTAGTGCCAGAATTCTTCTCTGATCATCGTAAAAAAAAAAAAAATTGAATCCTTTGAACAGAAGACAGAAAATTTCAAAACTTCGGTTGGACACAGTTTGTGATTGCAACTACTTTTTGTACATAGGTTCTTTTGTGTTTTGTTTAAGTAATTTGCTATTGCTTTATTTTCTCTAACTATACAAACTACCTTATTTACCGACTATAGTCCGCACCCGGTGCATAGTTCGCGAGGATGAATTTTGGCTTAAAATAGGTTTTTTACATTGCCCGCTTATCTTTCAGACAAGCAACCCAGATTTTTCTCCAGGTATTTCAGGGCTGCAGCCCACACCCTTGCACTTTTTTCATCGACGTCAAATCACTCGGTTCGACTTTACTGCTTGAGCACACTCCTTCACACTGAGCTCCAATGCTGCCGGAATGGCTCTACATCCTTTGTAGCTGTCACAACCGTTCTTCGGCTTTTCGCATGTGCTGACTAATCCAAGCATTGGAAAACAGCCGCTCTAAGAACCGCCCGCCGCATTTTTTGGCATATCGAAGCGGATTGCATGCCCAACAATTTTGGACAAAAGCATTTTTCAACTGGAAAGAGTGAGGTGTGAACGCAATTTCTTCATATATTGCAATAATTCACTATAACAATCGATATATCCGCATATCTCTCCTAAGCAGGCTTGCAACTTTTTTCTATTAACTTTTTTGCTATCCTCAAAAACGTTTCTCGAAGGTTTTCTAGGCAGCCAACTACTTGATGCGAGCGAGGAAAGAGTTTAAAAGATCTTGCAACGCATAGGAAGAATGGAGCGTTACCTTCCATATTTCCATAACAATACTTTACAATATTCCAATATTAAAATTTTTGGTCCAAGAAAGTTGGACACGCATATCGGAGCTGTTTGCGCTATGTAATTTAGCAAGGAAAAATATCACAGCCACAGACGGGTTCCGTTTTTCTATACTTCGAAAGCCACGCTAGCCTTCTTCGGACAGAATAAACTCTTAAGGAATTATATCATGTACAGTGCGCATCCATAGAGTCATAAACATGTATAGTCGACGGACTATAGTCGAGAAAATGCCGGTGTAGCATGACTATCTACATTCTATAATATCCTTTCAGGGCCTTTTAAATAAGTAAACAAGAAAACAAACCGATACACTATGCTGAAGTTTACAGAAAAATAACGGGTAGTGGTATTGCCGTTAATTCCTCGAATAAGTGATTTAATGCAGAAAGTCGAAAAGCTGCAGTTTGTTCTCTCGATTGGAGAACGCCTACAGTGTCGTCACGTGACTCAGCGGTCTTTAGAGACACTGAGGAGAACTGTACTGGG
Organism: Amblyomma mixtum; assembly: GCF_055824585.1. Lineage (NCBI taxonomy): Eukaryota > Metazoa > Arthropoda > Arachnida > Ixodida > Ixodidae > Amblyomma > Amblyomma mixtum. The sequence continues at coordinate 177,842,160 of NC_143021.1, read as the reverse complement.
ACTGCCATTGTACCGGGACTGAGGGCCTTTCAAGCTGCTTATGCAGCTTTTGCCTCACTCAGTTTCCATCATTTTCTTTAAATGGGAAACAAATCAGATTAAATAAACGGCGTCCGTTTATCGTTCTCGCTAAAAGTTGATTCCTTCGCTCTTTCCGCTGTGTTCACGTTCGTCTGGCAGCGAAAGAAGCGTTTATCGCCGAGAAAATTTGATTTAAAAATCCGACTGACGGTTGAATTAAACTCGTGACGTCTTTACCGAAAAAGGCGGGTTGCAACCGTTTCGAAGTGAATGGTGGTGTAGCGTAGACTCCGGGATCCGCGCCCAGAAACTTGTGTCGACGCACGAAATTTACTCGCGAAATCAGTCGGCGATGGCTACACGCGTATTTAGTTTTTGGTTTTTGCTAGCTTTCAAAAAATGTTTTCACTGAGACTGGACCCTTCAGGTCCGATCTGGTCTCTAGTGTGGTATTTGGTATGCTCTCTGGTCTGGTCTAGTCTTTAGTGTTGTCTTCGGTCTGCTCTCTGGTCTGATCTGGTTTCTAGAGTGGTCTTCGGTCTGCTCTCTGGTCTTATCTGGTCTCTAGTATGATCTTCGGTCTGCTCTCTGGTCTGGTCTCTAGAGTGGTCTTTGGTCTGCTCCTGGTCTGATCTGGTCTCTAGTATGATCTTCGGTCTGCTCTCTGGTCTGGCCTGGTCTCTAGAGTGGTATTTGGTCTGCTCTCTGGTCTGATCTGGTCTCTAGTATGATCTTCGGTCTGCTCTCTGGTCTGGTCTGGTCTCTAGAGTGGTCTTTGGTCTGCTCCTGGTCTGATCTGGTCTCTAGTATGATCTTCGGTCTGCTCTCTGGTCTGGCCTGGTCTCTAGAGTGGTCTTTGGTCTGCTCCTGGTCTGATCTGGATCTGGTCTCTAGTATGATCTTCGGTCTGCTCTCTTGTCTGGCCTGGTCTCTAGAGTGGTATTTGGTCTGCTCTCTGGTCTGATCTGGTCTCTAGTCTGATCTTCGGTCTGCTCTCTGGTCTGATTTGGTCTCTAGTCTGGTCTCTGGTCTGTTCTCTGGTCTGATCTGGTCTCTAGCCTGGTCTTCGATCTGCTCTCTGGTCTGGTCTCTAGTCTGGTCTCTGGTCTGCTCTTTAGTCTGGTCTCTGCGTTGACCTCTGTGCTGGACTGTGTGCTGACCTCTGTTCTGATCCTTGTTTGGTCTCTGTTGTGGTCTCCGTTCAGGCTCCTGGTCTGGTCTCTGGTGACTGAAATGTGGCACCCTATCGATTCAGACCAACTCCTATTTGTGGTCATTGTTATACCGCTGAGCGTGGACGAGCAGTCTTTGGCGCGATCTACTTGCGCGAGTCACGTGACGGTCGGTTCGCTGAAGAAGAAAGCTACTCGGTGTGTGTTGCGCGCCGACTTCGATAATACACAACGGACGGCAAGGCGGAATCATCCACAGTGGAGGTTCTCGCCACGCCATTTGGACTCTGTTGAAGCGTGCGTTTACGACCGTCTCAAAGGTTACGACATGGGGGGCAACGAATGATGACAACAGGACACTGTATTAATGTTTAAAACACTGCTTTGGGATCATGTCTTAATAAACTGGCTGGTAGTTTTTGTCATATTAATATTCCTCTCTTTCAAGTTGCCCTCGGATATAAACAAATACAATCGTGACGTCAATATTCAGCTTAAGGAATAAAAGAACATTTAGGGCAATTTAGTTAAGAAATCTTGAAGAAATCTTGAAGCAAGTGAATGAAAAGACCACTTTCTCTACATCTATGTCGCTATGATAATACAGGAACTCAAAACGTTAATTACTACGCAAAAAAGCATGCAATCAGTGCGATGCGATCTCGTTTCATCAACCGCATTACAGCCACGTCTGAACGCTGTCAAATAAGGTAGCCTGTCGCGATGGGGGGGAGTCTTCTATATCCCCGCACTCTCTAAAGAGATATTTAAATCATCCTCTTAAAGTTTCAAGCGTCCGTGTTTTCCCCCACTCAGTCAGTTGCAACTGTGCGTGACCGTGTGCACCTTCTCTTGGGCGGCAAACAACCTTGAAAGTACAGGCGAAAGAACTGCCTTGTTTATATGTAGTGCCTTCGGGTGCGTGCACCGCATCACAACGGAGGTTTGAGAATGAGTTGTGTCGCGTTTTTGGGATTGTTTACGCGTTGTGACTTTGCCGCGTGCGAATGACAACTCAGTCTAATTTTCACTACGTAACGAGCATAGACGCACCCAGCATATTGTGGTGAGGGCGGTATAACTCGTATTCCTAACGCAGCATCCCTGTGCCCGGATGTCTAAGCTATAATCGCGTAGTCTTTAGCAGTCGTAGTCGCGTAGAGAACAACACAGCGGCTGGCAAAGAATGTTGCAGTGGACCGTTTTGTATTAGGTGTACACACGCTGAAAGTGTGCGAACTAAACCAGATTCACCTTGCTCAGGCTGTTGTCTCTTTGGAGCATACGAGGAACGTTTTGTAAAAGGGTTGAGAATTGGGCGAGTTGGCTCGAATTCATACTGCTGTGGCACCACGAGGACAGGGACGGAGACGGAGTGACGACAACACAAGTGCTCAGTAACAACTGAAAAAAAATTTACTAGAAGCACAGAATATAAAGAAAAAACCAACGGTTACATGCGCAGTCCAAAACAAGGTTACATTTAATTGCCTGGCGCTTTTGTAACCTTGTTTTGGACTGCGCATGTAGCCGTTGGATTTTTCTATATATTCTGTGCTTTTAATAAATTTTTGTCAGTTGTTAGTGAGCACTGGTTGGTTGGTTGGTTGGTTGGTTTATGGGGTTTAACGTCCCAAAGCGACTAAGGCTATGAGAGACGCCGCAGTGGAGGGCTCCGGAAATTTCGACCACCTGGGGTTCTTTAACGTGCACTGACATCGCACAGTACACGGGCCTCTAGAATTTCTCCTCCAAAGAAATTCAACCGCCGCGGCCGGGATCGAACCCGCGTCTTTCGGGTCAGCAGCCGAGCACCATAACCACTGAGCCACCGCGGCGGCAGTGAACACTTGTGTTGTCGTCACTCCGTCTCCGTCCCTGTCCTTGTGGTGTCACAGCAGTATGAAAGAGTTGCGCCTGTTATGTGTGACGTTATCTTTTTACACAGAATGTCCGCCAGCAGCGCTGTGTATCAGCCACTGGCCTTTGATACACACCGGAAACAGCATGTCAACGTCCAAGGCTTGTTCGACTCCATTCCGCTGGCTTAAGAAGGCGACACGTTGTGAGGCTGTGATCGAACTACAGTTATATGAGAAACATTTAAATGCCTCTTGAGACATTCGAGCAATATATAACACGCGAAAGTCGGAACCAGCACTGGCTGAGCAATGCCCAATGGCCAATACAAATACCGACATTCTTTGGTGAACAAGTTATGACAATCGAAACTGCAGTGAAGAACTAGAGGTTAACGCGGTAGGCAGTATTTTACGAAGCTAACTGGCGCCTATTGCTGTTGGACTGCCGATTCACCCGTCGTTGTAGCGCAGTCATCGCAGTGTATACGTGAGAGTTCCAGTGACACCTAAGTGACGCTGAACGCCTTGGGTAATTTTATCTGCAAGACAGGTCATATGCTCAGGAGTGAAGACTGTTGTAAGGTTCCTATAATGAATTAATTATAGCTCAAGCAGCACAAGTAATCGGCCCAGTATTGGAAATAAAGGTTTCACTGTGGTCCTTTACAGGACCAGCCTTTTGCCATGTTGCGTTGGAAGAAACTGCTGGCCTGTGGGCCCGCGAGCTCCGGAAACTTTGTGCCGCGAGCGTTCCTACCTTTACTCGGCGTCGCAGGGTGCCAGCCTCGTCGCGGACGCGCGGCTCATGTTCGGCGTTCGAAAACGCGAACGTAATGCCCAAGGACGCTGCCTTCCGAGAACGCGCGGCTTGGTCGCGTGGACACGGCGTTCAAAAACGCGACCGTCAGCGCCCAGGGACGCTTCCTCTCGAAAACGCGCAGCTTGGTCACGCGGGCACGGCGTTCGAGGGAGCGGCACTGAACGCACGGGAGTCTTTCTCCAGCAGCGGAAGTGAGCAGCTGCTCGGGGAGCCAGTCTGTACTTTCCAAAGGCCTGGTGCCGTCTCTTATTTTGGGTCAAATTCTCTTAATAAAGGCCCATTTCCTAACCTTCACCGAGTCCACAGCCCGTACCTCGCAACAGCCAGTACATTTACAATATTGGGCTTGTGAATTAATTCTGTGCAAATTGAATGACTCTGTTTGCATGTCCACAAGGTGCCTGTTACTTCGGTTTTGGTGAAGCACCATTCATAATCGAGTCTCTTCGTTATGGGCCTTCTGTGGTTTGCCAAACAGCACGGGTAATCGGCCCAGTATTGAAAATGAATGGTTTAGCTGTGCTTCTTTGCAGGCCAATACATTTCCAATATTGGGCCGATTACCCGTGCTGTTTGGCAAACCACAGAAGGCCCATAACGAAGAGACTCGATTTGGAATGGTGCTTCACCAAAACCTAGGTTGGAGGCACCATGCGGACGTGCAAACAGAGTCATTCAATTTGTACAGAATATATTCACGCCACCACGGTGGCTCAGTGGTTATGGTGCTCGGCTGCTGACCCGAAAGACGCGGGTTTGATTCCAGCCGCGGCGGTCGAATATCGATGGAGGCGAAATTCTAGAGGCCCGTTTACTGTGCGATGTCAGTGCACGTTAAAGAACCCCAGGTGGTTGAAATTTCCGGAGCCCTCCACTACGGCATCCCTCATAGCCTTAGTCGTTTTGGACGTTAAACCCCATAAACCAAAGTAAACCAGAATACATTCACAAGGAAAGAAAGAAGTAGGGGTTAAGCAATTTAGGCGCTGTCCTGGGCACGCATCGCGTGCCGCAGTAGGAGGGGGGGGGGGGGGGGGGGGGGGTGATAAGCTGACCGTGAAACCGCGAAAGAAGCGGCCGCGAGGCGCAAATAACGGCAACGAAGAACGCACAGAAAGGGGGCCGGGCCAACCTTGTTCCCCAGAAGTGGGACGCATGGAGGCTGCGACCGTTCTCAAGCAGAAAAGAAAAAAGCGAACGAGTAAAGAAACACGAAGAACACGCGGGTTATAGAAGCAGACACATCGCACGCCGCAACGGCAACGCTTACCGGGGGTGATGCGTTCGCAGAGGTCTCCACCGGCGTGTTCTCGAGAGCACCACCGACCGGCTCGCAGGCCGACCAGAGACTGATGTAGCAGCAGCGGCGGCGACGGTGGCTCGTCCGGCCCCCACGCCGCCTGCCCTCCGCGCTCTTTCTCTCTACAGCGCGGTGCAGGGATAAGATTAAGTGGTCAAAAAGTTGGCGTGCGAAGAGAGCGGATCCCTCGCTCACTCGGGCTGCTGCGGATGGCCAGGTCAGTACGGCTGCGACGATGACGGCACGCCTCTCCGGTTGTGGGCGCTGCAGTCGGCAGAGTCTCCTTTCCAAGAGCAACAAGTCCCGGCGCCGCCACTGAAGAGAGAGAAAGGGTGTAAACTAGCGCCTGGCTCGTCGATGCACAGCATGTCATCCGCCTGCACGAAGTCTGTCTCACGGCGTTTCTTACATCAGCTGTGCACACTCGCCGAGTCATGCTGGTGTGACAAGCTTCAATGTCGTTGTTCTTGTGCATCGCGATGCTGTCTGTTCGGGACATGGACAAGCGTTAGCTTTCGTTTCTTAACTTTATATGCACTAGAATGCGCACCTTCCACTTAACATCCTGGAATATGTCTCTCTTATGCTTATGTCTTTCTTATCTCGTAGAACGATGGAGGCCGCGCTGACCAGCTCAACCCTACAGGGCCAACGACAGCTGGTAGAAAACAGAAGGCCAAAAACAGGTAAGGTCGTAGTAGCCTCAGACTAAGGGCCCCTCCCGGATGGTGAAGGGGTGGGGAGGGGAGGGCAAAAGCTGTTAATTTAATAAAATGTTTTTATTTTTTGCTAGCATCATCGAAGAACAACTGCCCTTATTTGTCTCACACACAAATTGTTTTACAGCATTCATCCTTTCACCATGCTTAATGGCCAACCGAGATACACATCACACAACTTGCCCAGTCACCTCGTTTTAAGATGGTTTTAAGGCGAAAGCCTTTAATGCCTCATCGTTGTCGACAGAAGGTTGTCAGCAGAGGTGTCACGCCGCCGCGGTGGCTCAGTGGCTATGGTGCTCGGCTGCTGGCCCGAAATACGCGGGTTCGATCCCGGCCGCGGCGGCTGAATTTCTTTGGAGGAGAAATTCGAGGCCCGTGTACTGTGCGATGTCAGTGCACGTTAAAGAACCCCAGGTGGTCGAAATTTCCGGAGCCCTCCACTACGGCGTCTCTCATAGCCTTAGTCGCTTTGGGACGTTAAACCCCCATAAACCAAACCAAACCTTTTCCTAGTCAGACCAGAAAAAAATGTTTGTGCACGATGGGATTCGAACCACAATCCTTCCGTTCCGCAGCCGAGCGTGCTAATGGCTACGCTACTTCCTGCTTTTTTTTCTTCAACATGATATTTATTACAGTGATGTAATGTTCTATGTACATGAACTATATACAAGCCATTATGAAAACAGTGTTAAACAATACATATAGAAAAGATCATGCACTAGAAAAGGGGCAATGCAGAGCACATCACTAATAGTGAGTGCCACTCCGGTTCGTACTCAGTCTGGGCATACATGTCTCTTAGGAGAACAACCATTCGACTGAAGTGATCCTTTGTAGACACAACAGGTTCACAGTGTCTGTCCATCATGCGGGTTTTCCAGACGCTGTGCAGTCAAATCAGAAAGAACATGTCCAGGGGTTCATCAACAAATGGCAGCGCAGTGAGATAGCGAACAGAATGTGGAGTCAGATGAATTCTTTTTTTAAATGTGCGTTGCAGGATATCCCAGAAGAGTACTGCATCTTTGCAACTGATGAAACAATGCTCAATTGTTTCTGGTTCATCACAAAGGCGGCAATTAACGGTAGGCACAAAAATGCCCTTTTTCTCTAACCATGTTCTAACGGGCAACGTACCGGTGTGTAACTTAAAGAAAAAGGCCTTTGTACACAGCGATACTGGCTTCTTTCGTACTCATTTGAGTACGTCATGCCCAGGTAAACCAAAATAGAAAGAGCGGTACATGGGCGGAGGGAAGAGCATACTAATCAAATCCTTATACAACTTTTTCCTCGACACTAAAAAAAGGAACTCAGGAGAAAAACGAACAAGCAGGAAACGGACAGCCAAATACACCTTTTGCATTATGCCCCACAAACACGGAGGGTCACAAACATTGGAAGACACAGTGAGGTTGGTTAAAACATGAACTAAATTTGTTTGCAGGAATGAACGTACTATTGGGTGTGTAGTGTCACGGAAAAACATGAAACGTGACACTATCTGTCGGACATACAGGTGAACTAGACCAAGGCCACCAGCGCTTACAGGCCGAAAAAGGTTATCACGCCTCATGGATTCAAAAGACGAACCCCACACAAAAGTAGCGAAAACCCTGTGAAAACGCTGGATAGGAAGTCTTGCGCAATGAATAATTTGCAGTACATAATATATTTTAGTTGCGAGAAACAGATTACAGGCGGTCGCCCTGCCAAAAATTGAGAGGCCATGGGGGACAAACGTTTGAGCATAGCGCTGAAGAGTTGACACGCGGTCTTTTCAATAATGTGCGCTATGCTTATAGGCGCTCAAAGGGACGCCAAAGTACTTTGGTGGCCTGCATGTCCATGTTATACCAGCATATTCAGCAGGTGTCGTACCCCAGCTACCAAACCAAAGACCGCAACTCTTAGAGCGATTAATCCGACTTCCTGACACCGAACCAAAGTCCTCCGTTAAACGAATAACCTCATCGATGCTTGGCTTATCAGTATAAAAAAACGCAAGGCCATCTGCATAAGCCAATACCTTCAGTTCGTGGCCCACTATTCGGAAACCATTGACAGCTCTACTGTTTATAACACTTATGCAAAGTGGCTCCAAGTATAATGCGAACAGGAGCGGAGACAGTGGGCACCCTTGTTTCACCGAAGACTGAATTGGGACTGGTTGCGAGAGACAGCCATTAACAATCAAGCGCGTGGTACAGGATTTGTAACAAAGGCATATGCCAGTAGAAAGTATTGAACCGAGATTGACGTGATTTAAAAGTGCAAAAAGAAATGAATGGCACACTCGATCAAATACCTTTGCCAGGTCAATTTGCAGCATTGCTAAATGTTTTTGAGCGTCACTGCAATACTGCAACACCGTACGCGCTACATGTAGGTTAGATTGTATTGATCGTCCCCGCAAGCCACATGTTTGATGAGGCCCAATCAAAGTAGACATTGCAAGCTGCAGCCGATTTGACAGTACTTTAGCAAAAATCTTATAATCTACATTAGAAAGCGTGATTGGTCTGTAGCCATTGGAAGTAGCTACGCTACTTCCTGCCAGCGCATATGTAGTTCTCCTTGTCTAGGACGCTAGAGAGGGTTTGCAGATAGGCGTCGAATCAGACGGATGCCTCCCACATGCACTCCAGTTTCTCCAGCATTTAAGATTCACAAACAATTGTGTACTTAATTAACATTGTAACCACACATCAGTGACACAAGCAGCAACACTGCGCTAAAGGCTTTCGCCTCACCACACTTTAGGTCAACAAAGTACCCCCCTGATTTTTTTCCGAAAGGATCATCGGTTTCAACTCATCAGCCTGTCGCGTGTGATCATTTGGAAATTCTAAGGCCTGTGTACTGTGCGATGCCAGTGCACGATAAAGAACCCCAGGTGGTCGAAATTTCCGGAGCCCTTCACTACGGCGTCCTTCACAGCCTGAGTCGCTTTGGGACGTTAAACAACCATAAACCAAACCAAACCATTTATTGGAATGGTCTGCTGACAACAGCCCTAACATCCGAGAGCCTCTCATCTTCAAAGGAAAAATGTGCATAGTTTTGTCGCGAAATTTATTTTTTATTCGCTCTTCTTTCTCGCTGTTTGAGTATTGTGTGCCAGTGCTACCTGGTTCAGTTCCTTCACAAATTCCTTTCTAATGTTTGTCATATCACGGACCTCAGCTAGATCCTGGGAGGTATCTCAATAACAAAACAAAAAACATCTCTCCAGAAAAGATGAAGTGCCGTCGTTGTTGGCCCAAGGTTAATGCCTGCGTCGCAATAAAAATCATTAAGTTGCTAAAGAAAGTTAAGTAAAACCCGTTAAGCTGCTCAGCGAACCCGGGAAGGAAAGTGGCCTGTTTCGAATATACGCCATTTTTTCCCATTATTCGTCAAAACGCTGAGAAGTGCTCAATGTAGACCAAACAGCAATAGAATTGAATACGTATTCACTGATTTTGGCTCACGTGCAAAAATGACGCGACGGACATTTCTGTCACAATGGGACCAGGCAGCTGAAGTGGGATTGCGCGGCTGATATCCAGCCGCTCCATTAGTGGCCAGTGCCATCAAGCACTTATACGAAACAGCTTTGCACTCTATACACCGGCTTTCATTCGTAGAAATTTAAACGTATGACACTATGAAAACTCTGACGTGCGGCCAAAAAGAAAACCTATCTTTAGAAAACAAAAAAACTGCACTCTTAGTAATTTCTTTGCACTTACGAATTCTTTCGACGGCTATCTGATAGCTGAAAATTGTTTATAAATCAAGGCGATCTCCTCCAACTACTTGACCTTCGTATGACAGCAACAGAAACTCTGCTTCTATGCTGATGCTCCCACACAAACACGGCAAATCTACGTTAAAAGAACAGAAAACACCCTAGTTCGTTGCCCGGAATTTCACATTTTAACCGTTGTTTTTTCGTTATAGCCACAATATGCTCGCTACCATCTACAGGTGCCCGTGTTTGTTGATCTTCTTTCAACATTTAACTTCCTTTTTTATTCTGCGATGAGTGTTTATGCTTAACTTGTACAGCGATGACTGGACTCGCGTAATTATAATTCCCAGCTAATCCACCTGCGACGCTTGTGCATTTTACAGAGCCGCGTACACCCGAGCACGTGCGACAGCGGATGCGCTATCGTTCCCAAGCACTTAAAGGGCTACTGAAGCGGTTTTAGAATTCGATGAGTTTAAGGTTGCCGAATGTGCAAAACGGGCACGTAAAGCCTGCGAAATTGTTTTGCTCTAGCATTTAAAATGGTGGCGTAATCGCCGAATAAAGTCGTCGTCGGCGTCCAGGCTTCTCTGAAGTGCACAGCCACGGGCAGAGGCCCCGATAATGACGTCACGTATGACGGCCCTACGTTTCCAGCGAAGAAACGGTTATTCCATGGAAGAAAACCGACGCCAACGAAGGTGAAGATTATGATACATTGTTTGGCGCCATCTGACGACACACAGCAGCTGCAGGCGTAAGCAACGGACATCTGAAATTTCGGTAACAATGACGTCACTGCCGAGTTTCCCCGCACTCCTCCAACGCAGTGAGAAGAAGCCTAAACATCGTCGTGGTTTTAATAGATGATTATGACATCATTTTATATGCTAGTGCAAAAATACCTTTCATGCTTTATCCAGAAGCTTGATAGATTCGAATTCTTGAATAACCTTGAATTCTCAAAAAACCGTTTCAGCTTCCCTTTAATCCCTATAACGCCGGTTGCATGCAGAATGCGGGGTAAACATGTGGTATCGCGCCCGCAACGCTTGTCTCACCCACTGGGCATGCGCAGTACACAGCCCTCTCTCGAAAGGGTTACCTGGTTCCATGTGGGAAAGGTCGAGCGGTGATTAGAGCTTTCATTTTTTTTATTTTTGTTTCTTTTTCCGAAGCATATGCGTGCTCAGAAGCAAGGGATGCCCGCGTATAGTGTGGCTTGTTTTGGGTCTGAGCGGCGCAAGTAATGGCCGCCGCTGCTCGAATAATTGCCAGGCTCTGCTGTTGCTGCTATGTCAGGCGACCAGGACTTGATTGCGGTAACAAGCGCCCCGCCAGCGTGCGAGCGAAACAAACATTACGACCCAAAATGACGATGGGCGAAACAAAACATCTCCTCCGGGACCGTGAGACGGGAGCAGATATTTTTCTGCCTTGGGCACTTGCATCTACCTGAGTTTTTTTTTGCTAAATTTATGGCCCTTTTCTCTCTCCTTTTTTATTTTTATGAACTTTTTCTTTCTTCTGGCTACCGCAACAGTGGCTGGTTTTGCTCTGCCTGTTGCTTCTGCTGCTGCACTGATTGCAATTTTACCTGAATCGTCACCCAGTACAGCTCGTGCGCGAGTCCGGCATTCAGTGAGGCTTGTTCAGTTGCGCGTGAGATGTTGATATGCGGTGCTAACGTTGAAAAGATTATTTCGTGTGTGTGCAGCGCGAGGAGCTTGTGTATGCGTGCGTGCGTGCGTGCGTGCTGTGCGTGAGTAGAGTTCCTGTATATGCTACCAGAGGTAGCAGAGTTGCGCGTCTGTTTTCCCTCGCCGCTCCGAACGCCATTCGCCGAGAGGCGGTCACATGATTTTCGTGACGTCGTGTGTTCTACCCTCCGCGGAGAAGCTGACTTCACAGGTGCAGCGCCGAGCGAGCTGTCAGCTCGACGCCTCATGTGTGCCCGCGCCGTCGGCATTCATTTGTTTTCCGTGCACACCTGTGGCGTCAGGTTTGGTGTTCTGAAGTGGCAGTGACGGATGCACTCGTCAGCTATGACTGGGTGCAGTGCGCCAAACTGCAGCAATCGCACAGGGAAACGGCAAAGCGTTTTACGCAGTGCCATGTGGAAGGTCGGCGGCCGAAGTGCGTCGGCGCCTCAAGCGGCTCTTGAGAATGAACCTCTTCTGTTTGCGGCTTTGAAAGGCTTACAGTACTGATGAATAAATAAAAATTTCTAACATGTTTCACGATCTACCAGTGCCATCACAACCAACATTTGCCTGTTTCGACAGCGAGGTCAGAATTGTATTGGTAAAAACATTTTTCATCTGTCGACATTTGTTTACCTTGAACAAATCACTAGTTTTTTTTCTAACTTACAGACATTATCAAATAAGGAACAGGCAACGAAAATCTTGTTTGTCTATATCTTTCACTTAGTGTCCTTTTATGGATACTAGTTTGAGCCTATACCTGTCCCTCGAAGCAGTATTTGTAGCATATCACTGCATTAAAATTGTGTAGAATTTACAGTCTGCATCTGCAACTCTTTGGCCCTTCACTAGGGCAGGCTCTGCTTACTCTACTGCTGCTTCGAACCTTCTGTAGTGATGGTTCGAGGTGAAATATAAGGGACAATGAAAGTTCAAGAAGCAAATTCCATGCAAAGTTTTGCTACATTTCGATGCCAGAGATCTCACCTGCATAAACATTTAATTTGCCTATGCAGCCGCTGCGGTGGCTTAGTGGTTATAGCTCTCGGCTGCTGACCCGAATGACGCGGGTTCGATCCCGGCCGCGGCTGTCGAATTTCGATGGAGCCGAAATTCTAGAGGCCATGTACTGTTCCCTGTCATAGCCTGAGTCGCTTTGGGCAGTTAAACCCCCCTAAACCATTTGTCTGCCTACGCTATAAAGTATTGGTCTTAAAATGCCCTTAAAAACCATCTAAAAAAGGATTAAGTGAGAGATGTGACGATAGGATAGGAAAAAATGGCGTGTAAACAAGTGTCGCAAATCTTGATACCGCGAATAATTTCAGCTAGAAGACAGCAAATCAGCCTATAACCCTGGCTTTAAAAAAATCCAGGAGTCGCGAAATGTTTTGATACTGCGAACTAAGCCGAATCTACGAAGGAGTACAAAAATGCAAAGCGGAACATTAAATTAGTTTTTCCGAGCAATAAGGATGAAGCAGGCACGAAAACCTACCACAGTAATCAACAACTATTGTAATTTAATAACTAAGGTGAAACGATAGTGCTTTTCGATAAAAAATGAGGAAAGTTAAATAAGATCTACGTGTAAGGGTACTTTCAAGGTCCTTTAAAGATCCGAACTATATCACTGCATTTAGCAACGGGGTACATTTTGTGAAATGTGTTGGGCAAGCAATTGAGTGTTAATTTTTTCGTTATGTCAGACTCGCCTCGTTCAATGCATTCCTATTGATTTAGTCTGCTTGCCTACAACAAGTTGCACAATTATTTTAATGTGGTTCTAGAGAGATGCGTTTTCGTATTTTCCGCGCATAACTCGTACAGAACACACGGCTGTGCTAGTTGTGAAAAAAAGTAATTCATCGCTATACTCTTTTTGTTCTTAAGACGTGCACGCAGGAAGACAGGATGGGACAGACGCTGTCTCATCTGGAACGGAACTGCTTGTTCTTCTGAAATTACTAGTTCCAGAAAGAAAAAAAAAACTCGCAGGCCGTTTCCAGTCTTTTTTCGTCAGTTTGTCATGATTACGATTTGCTGTTAACCTTTGGCGATTTTTTTTTCGTGCTGTATGCACACCCTGGGCAAATCACAGATTAGTTTTCAGCGTTACGTTTAGAAACTTGCCATCAAGTCAATCTATTTAAAGGAGAAAAAAAAAAAGCCCAAGCGCCCTACACAGCGAGCTACGCAGCCCCTGTACGTACGAGAAGTGGCTTTCCCGCATAGCTTAGAACATGATGGCGGACCTTCGCGCAACTCTGCTCCCTGCGGGAGCATATACAGGAACTCTATGCGTGAGCACCCGCGCGCAGAGTTGCTCCGTGTGGGTTTTTTTAAGCGCGCGCGAGGCAATGTGTCTGTGCCGACGTGCGGAGCATCATGTGTGTCGCGCCCGCCTGCTCGTTGTCAGTGTCAGGCTGATGACGATGATGATAGTGTGCACAGTGTTACACTTACCTCTGTCCTTTGTTTCGGTCGCTCCCCTCTGCCTTTCTCTATGTTTGGATAGCAGATGCCACGGCTAGCAAAATCTTTTCCTTCCGTTTCTATACCTGTTTTAGGGAACCACTACTACCGCTAATACTGCTACTAATGATAATAATAAAATAATAAGAAGGACAAAAAGGATGGTAATAATATTAATAATAATAACAAATTTGATGTGATTCGCGGGAGTCTCAAAGGTACGCGTGGACTCTGGTGCAGCCTTCCTTCAGAAGTCACAGGCATCCACACGTCACGTGTCATCCAAAGAAATTCCGTGCGCTGCACGCAGCGAGGCTGGTGGTGGAGTCTAAGCATCTGTCCGTGAATTTGGCCGTGTGAGGGGCGCTCTTTTGAGCAAGCATGATAGGTATGAGTTTTTTTTTTTAAATGAACCATATGAACCGAAGCAGGGACTGACAAAAAGGCGAAAGTTTCTTATCAGCATTAACCGTGCCTCTATCCAAGGCCTTGCATTTTATGCTTTACAAGTAACTTAAAGCAGCTGTACACTGCCATGCATTAAAAAGAAAAAATAGGGAAATAATTTGGCCAGTATAAGCATGTAAACATTGTATTCGGCTCTTTTCGACGTGAAACTGTAGATTTTATCCAGTTTTATTCGAAAAACTTATTTGTAAAGTAACAATTCAAGCTCTCTTGATAAAAATAAGGGTTAAATATGGTTACGGTGTGAATTAAAAACAATTAGAGACTTCACTGTGTGCAGTCAGGGGCAGTGCAGTGCTTCACCAACACAAGCAAGTAAATGTGAAAAGCAGGATTCTGTCACAAGCGGTGACGTGAAAGCCTTCTTATCGTATGTTCCCACTTTTGCAGCGAAAAGCAAACTAGTCAGAATGTGTCGCATCGAGAATTTATTTTAAATTACTACAGCGCCCGAAGTTCACGATTACTAGCGAAATCGAAGACGGAGACAGGACAAAAACCGCAGGACAACCGTTAGGCCAGTCATTTCCTGTGCGCCTCTCCCACAGTAATACTCTATTTAGGAAGGTATTATCATATAACTCGATTGAAAACTTTATAAAGTTTAATGTAGTGGTGCGCGTCTTTGCTTCCTCGGTGACGGGGCTAGTGATTCTTTCGTTACCGTCGTCGTATTGGTACATACCTTCCTACGATCTCTCCACATCCTACGCATTCGATCATGAATCCGCGCCAGAGAAGGATTAAACGAACCCGCGCTCAAAACAATCCTTGTTATCAGGCTCAAGCTCACAAACAAGGCTTCACGAGTGGATATGACTGATTTTTGATCCGTGCATGAGATCTGTCTGGCTCTATTCTGATTTGGAATTGGATTTGCGTGCACGTTCTCTAAGCGTTATCATGCCCCTTTCGTCATCACAGTCTTTCAAAAATAAAAACGTTTGGATTTCAGTTTATAAATTGACTTAGTTTCGGTTTCTGGATTTGGCTCATTTCGAAAAAAAAAGACGCCTCATATATAATAGAAACGTTCACGGGAAGACAGTATCGCAGCGTTTGACTCATCAAAACTTACCAAAACACCGCAATTTCATTTCACTTTTTTTTATTCAGATGTGGATTGCCTTGTATGCCTGTGATGAAACAACAAGCGTAGATAACGCTCTTTTCAGGGTGTTGGTAAGGAACACGAAAAATGACACCCGTCCACATACACTACATATATATCTATACAGTGTATAGAGTTTTCAGCATATATTCCGTGCTGTTGTATATACGCCTGCGATGCAAGCGTGACAGGGCTGCCTTTAACAGCGACGGCTGACAGTGAGTTGCGAGCCCTAGTCGTATGGCTGCGCTTAGGTGCGTGTCAACGAGTAATTACTCCCTTATTACGAATCTACTCCATCTTGGGGAATTCGCCTAAACATTTGACCGAAGCTGTTCTCACTTCGAGTATTGATCAATTCGCTCTCACCCTACCATACGCTTGCCGTCCCGGTTAGCTCAATTGGTAGAACGACTGCTCCGGTGAAGCGGTGGTCCCGGGTTCGAACCCCGGAGCAGGACGAATTTTTCTTTCACTGCGAAGTTTCTGAGAAAGCTGTATAGCTTTCCTTTGTAGCCGTATGGCTGCGCTTGGGTGGATGTCAATGAGTAATTACTCCCTTATTACAAATCTACTCCACCTTGGGGGTTTCCCATAAACATTTGACCATTTGACGTCCTTAGTCGTCCTCCATCTTTTATTGCGCTATTACCTGCCGTGCATATCAACCAAACTCGCCCAACTTTCTGCTCTAATGAGAAGTAGGCCTTCTCAGGCTGGCAGGTAGTGGCAAATTAAGTTGCGACTTCAGCTTTCACTGTTTGCATTGTCTACATCATATATTCGCCGCAGCGAATACGAAGCTTCCTGTACCGCATCCTTTACGAGAAATGAAAGAAGCGAAAATGAAGAAAGCGGAAACGAAGGAGAAAATCAAACCAACTTAAAAAAAACAACACTCGCCGCGAGACATCTCCGTCGCTAGCCGCTCTCGAGTGTAAAACGATTTCCTCCACGCAGCGAAAATTGTCGCGGGGAAGAAAGCCTTTATGCGCCGAATTGAAAGCTCGCGCTTTTCCGTTGTGCGCGCGGCGCTAAAGTTCCTGGGGCTCGAAAAGCGCTGCGTTGCCTTCGTCTCAGCCGCCAGCGCAAGTCTCTATACGTTTCCGCATTTCCGGTATTGCCGCACGGCTCGCGTCGCAAGCGCCCGCGTAGCAATCAACTGCGACTGCCGCCAAGGAACGAAGGAAAAAGAAAGAGCTTAGTTACGTGAAACAAAAAAAAAAAAAAGAAAAGCGACCAATAAAAATAGGGGACGACAACAAACAGCGAGAGATAAATCGAAGAACAGAAAGCATAGAAGGACAGGATGGAGGGGATTGCGCGCATAACGACTGCGCGTTGCTCCGTTCGGCGGGAGGGCGGGCAGGACTCGGAGGTGTTTGCCTAAGCCGCTTGCGAGCCGGCACCGCGGGCGTTGGGTACTGCCCCCCCCCCCCCCTCTTTTCCATTGTTCGCGGCTCCGAGCGATTCCGTTTAAGCGGCTCCCCAGCCGTCGACCGACGACGACTGGGAACGACAATAGACGGTCGTCAGCGCACGTCACACGAGAAGCGGCGACGGGCCCAACTCTTGAAGCTAGGTAAGAAAGAGGGGAGTGGAGGAAAGGGCCACGAGAAACCAGCCTAAACGCTTCGCAAGCCCCATTGTTTCGACCTCTCCCCCATCCCGCCTCCTTCTCGGCCATAGCAGAGGGGGATCTAATACTACTGAACGGCGGGAACATTGTCAACCGGCTCTCGCCGATGGCTCGTCCGGGCGCGCACCTTATGGGAATTTATGGAATCTGGCGCGCGGATGCTAGGTAGGAAAGGAAGTCCGTTATGTGGGCGCTGATTCGAGTGCATAAACTCGTGGGTTCATTTTAGAGCTGCTATCCCAGCGAAACGAGGCATACTCGAGGTTCCCCGGTGGCACAGAAACTTTAAAGGACATTCAGCGACTTCGGCTGTATCTAGTTACAGCGACCCTGCAGAATCTCCTTGTGCTGGGCAAACGGCAAACCTTCGCGAAGTGACCCTAGGGAGGTACTACGGCGAAAAAGAAATGGTGGGACATTAAGTCGGTTCGTAGGCAGTGAGAAAGAGGGAGAGACAGGAAAAAAGTGAGAGAGAAAAAAAACTACCCTACATGCAAGCCAGAGGTGAGGTAACAGGTGATACAGTTCATCTTCAGTGAATTTCTTCTCAAGTGGTTGTGCAAGATAAAACTTTGAGATAACTGCGGCGACCCGCACTGAAGCAATGCGGGAGCAAAACGTCCACATGCTATATCGGCGTCCGTGGCTGTTTTTGACGTCCATGTACTATATCGACGTTCATGGCTATTTTGGCGTCTAAGTGAATTTTTTCGTGTTTAATTAATTAACTATTTACACGCCATTAACTAGATTTTTCGCATGGCAACATTTTTTTCACACACTGTCTATCACAATTCCGCTCTCACACATTTATCTTCGGAGAACGACGCAATCGTGTGGACAAAATTTGCGGACACGTTTTTCGGGCACTTTTTGCTAACGCGATGCAGTTATATAATGCTTTCGCATTAATAAACATGCCGACATGTTCGCGACGAACCTCAGACCAGCATTGTCACCTGAAAGTCCTCATAATCTCTAAGCTGGCGTTGTATTACACCGTTATCGAATGAGGAGCATCACCCATGAGGGCTGACACTAAACCTTGAACGGAACGTGCTGCCAACTAATCCGCTTTTGCTTTTCTACTCTGCTCGCTCTATGAAGGCGCACTGAAAAAAAAAAAAACGCACTCCTCATCAGGAACAGGAACATTACTCGACAACCGCCTACAATATGTACGCACCAATTAAACCCAAGCCATAAGCCCCCAGCGGCTGCGAAGCAACTGCCCAAGGCGGAAGTCAGACCTGTGACGCAGTAGAGGATGCTAAGAATCTCTGGCTCCAGGCCGTCAGTGGAAACTGACCCTGCGAACATTTAATGCTATAACGTTATGTAGTGAGGGTGGCCTAACAGTGTTAATTGCTCAAAGAAGTAGCAGCAGAAACAAGAGGAATCGTCCCTATATACTAGCTGTGATGGGTTTACCATTAGTATTGGTAGGGAGTTGTTAATAAGCGCTGATTCTCGGGAAGAATTTTAGTGCCAGTGACTTTAAGTTGTACACGACCGCGTTTATAGGAGATCCTCAAGAGATCAACTTTGTCTTCACGTTCTTCGTAACTGCTGCCGTTTTATTTTGCTATAACAGCTTTTTTATTTACATGAACAAGAAACGTGAGGTTGATTGCGCATAGTGGCTCCGGCTACTCATTTTCACCAATTCATCGAAACCTGTTCGTCTGGCGATGTACAGTTCAACTTAACATAACACAAACGCAAACAGTACACAACACATAAAACAAAGTACAATCGTCAGGAGAAGCAATAGTAATGAGCGAACATAAACGCTGAAAACTGTTAACATATGCAATATACATGACATGTGAATAAACAAATACAGAAAAACAAAAAATAAGCTTATTTACAGCATACACAGCAAAGTAAATAACAATGCAAATGAAGCACTCACCCACAAAAAAAATAATCTTGTTTCGAACGAACACAGCAAACGAAAATAACAAATGCATTGAAGCACTCAGTCACAGAGAGGTAACAGCTCTAACACTGACTAATTCAATTCTACTAAACTATTATTTCCCAAGGATGCCGCGGTCTTCAAGGATTGATATCAACGCCACAAGTGCTGCACACGTCGGTCCGTAGCCCGTGGCTATAACAGTTTTGTTTTAACTGCAGTATTGTCGCAAGGGAAACAACGAAGAATGCCGAGATGCTTTTTTCTCAGTGTGCGAGTTTCTCCAACGGTTGATTAGGTTATTTAGGCCAGTACACGCGTGTTTCGCTGTTCGTAGGGTGAATATGATGCAGCCTAAATACTTTCTACAACTGTCTACCTGCTATTTCTCTATGTATGCAGCATCTGCAGTCTATATCGTGGTATCTCATGCAACAAGAACAATTTCCGTACGTTGAGGCATTTTCCTGCAATATTACAAAACATGTGTCATTAGTTTCACATATGAATCTTCGGAACGAAATGTAGTCTCACCTAATGTGGTATCGTCGGAGTGAAACACTATATAACTGAGACCAAATGAGAAGAATGAAGGTGTTTTCAATGGGGAACTTAAGCCTATTCTTTTTTAGTACTGATCTGCTCGCTTAATATAAGAAATATAGCATCTATTAAATCACATAATTGATTCATTGATTGAGTGAAGAGGTATAGTTAAAAAATCATGTTATTTGAAGTGAGTGCACGCCCAATTCAGTTCTTCAGGTGGATGTTTCAGGTAGATTTCTGCTTGTCTGGAGTGCTTTTTGTTTCCCACTTGCACTAACAATTCATTGCGAAACAGTGTTTCATAAAAATTGCAGAAAGTTTTACTCACACTATAAATCAACTTTTTATTGAGCGCTGAATAAAAAAAATTAACCCGTAGAGAAGTTGTCGGAGAACGGAACTGGGATTAAATGGAAGTGCAGGCAGTTGGCTTCTTGCTGACCCACACTCAATTGAGACTTAGTTCACCTGTCAGCAATTGATTTTGTGTTGACCCATATCGGTAGAGAACGTTTCGGCATCATAACGTACTTGCTCAAAAAAGTTTGAGTTTTTAATGAAATGATGTAGACTCAATCGATACTCTGTCAATTAAAACTCAACGTGCATTTTTGTGAGGGCGGATCTGGAAGAGTCCGAATGGTGAGACAAACAATGAAATAGACTTATTACTTTGCTCCCATGTGGCAATCTTGCAGGATGTGGAAGTGCTAGGCATGGTGCGATGGAACGACCGTAGCGGGTGAGGTCACATTTGAATAATAAGAGGAGGAAATTATTGAAGAAGGACGCAAAGAAGTTAGCGGTAAGAAATAAAGCAGAGGTATACAGGATCTCGCTCGAGAACGTATATTCAGCTTGAACTGAGGACTACGACCTTAGTGTTCGAAGAGATGAACGTTAACCTTATGTAACATTGTGCTCAAAAGAAGCACAGTTGAAGACAGCGGGGCAGGATAATGCTCTACGGGGAGACGAAATACGTGGTTAGGAAATGCCAAGCGACAAAGCTTCGAACTGCATGGGTGGAATAGACTGGCAGAACCATCAAAACTAATTAATAGGCATAGATAAGCAACGTAAGGAAGTATAACAATGAGATGATCGAGAAGGATCTAAATAATTACGGTAGTCTAAAAGTGGCGTAGTGAATAATGGGCATACGCAGCATATGTATGCAATACAAAACAAGGAATGCAATGCCATTATCAGTATAGATAAGGCAGTTGAAGTATCCGAGAAATTCTGCAAAGATTTGTGCGCACCTCGCAGTAATCAAGAGTGAGGCAGCGGTTTGAGGTGTTGAATATCCCGCCGGTAACGGAATAGGAAATATAGAAAGCCTTGTAAGCAATGGAAAGAACAGCGACACCTGAGGACCAAGTAATTGCAGATTTGTTGCTGGAAGGTGGGGATTTTACTAGAAAAACTTGCCACCCTGCTTACGCAATGCTTCACGACATCGAGCGCAGCGTAATCTTGTAAGAATGCTAGCATTGCCTTAATCCATAAGAAAGAGTACATGAAAGAGTTGAGAAACTGCAGACTGATCATCTTACTGTGCGTTACTACTGCTAAGATAATAGCAAATAATGTTAGAGCAGCCTTAAACTTCACTTACCCAAACTACCAGGATGGCTTTCGGAAAAAGTAATCGACAATAGACCACATTCGAACCATTTAAGTGATAGAGACATTCGCAGGATATAATCGACCCTTTTATATGTCTTTCATTGACTATGAGAGAGCATCTCATTCAGTTGAAGCATCCGCAGTCACGCAGGCATTGCGTAAGCACTGTGTTAAGAGGGACATGTAAACCACCCGGAAAATATCTTGGGGGGGGGGGGGGGGGGGGGGGGGGGGTCACAGCAAAGACAGCCCTCCAAAAGGAAAGTGATAAAATGCCAATAAGGACGGATGTTAGGCCGGGAAACCTAATATTTCCACTGCCGTTCACCATGGGTTTACAGAAAGTATTCAGACATTTGGATTCGGAAGAGTTTGGAATAAAAACATAATCTCCGATTTGCTCATGTGACTGCCCTGATAAGCAACACAGCGAATGAACTGCAGAACATGATTGAGGACCTAGAAAGGCAAAACATAATGGAGGGTTTCAATATTGACACGGATAATTCTAAATAATGTTCGACAGTCTTGGAAGGGATAAGAGTTAACGACAGGGTGCGAAACACTGGAACTGGCGAAGGAATATATTTACTGAGGGCACACAGTGACCGCAGATCCAGATCACGGGAGTGAAATAGTTAGAATGATAATAATGAGGTTCCAGCCGCCGCGGTGGCTCAGTGGCTATGGTGCTCGGTTGCTGACCCAAAAGACGCGGGTTCGATCCCGGCCGCGGCGGCTAGAATTTCTTTGGAGGAGAAATTCTAGAGGCCCGTGTGCTGTGCGATGTCAGTGCACGTTAAAGAACCCCAGGTGGTCGAAATTGCCGGAGCCCTTCACTACGGCGTCTCTCATAGCCTTAGTCGCTTTGGGACGTTAAACCCCACAAAACCAAACCAATAATGAGGTTCCTTGGATTTGGCAGGTTGTCTCAGATAATGGACAAAACTTACCACTATTCCTGAAGACGAAAGTATCAGAAACTAGGAGGCCAATGAAAATGCCTGAAATTAAATTGAGGACAGCCCAACTGGTTATGGAAACAATATATGATAGGTGCGTAGTTACGAGAAAGGAAGAGAGCATAGTGGGTGAAGGAACAAACGCGAGCTCATGATATCCCAGTGGGATAAAAAAAAAGAAACGGGCATAGGAAGAGCATGTAATTCGAAGGTAAGGTGACCGATGATCCCGCGGTCTAACGGAACAGATAGCAAAAGAAGAAAAATGTAATATGGGACTATATATAGCAGGAAGGGGGCGGATGAGATTAACAAGTTTGCATTGGAGAGGGTATGTTTGCATTGGAGAGTAGCTAGACTGATGCTCATCGTAAGGATGTCCGACATTCGCTGACAAAAAACTTGAATGTTAAAAAAATTGTAAGATACCGTCCATTCTTCTGATGGGTAAAAAAATCTTTCTTTTAAGGTGCTTCCATCGATCGCATTGAACAGTTAAGACTGCCATAGAAAAACAACGGTGAACGCTTTTGACTATAGCAAGAACGCTAATAGCAAAAAAAGTCAAGACTGTTGTCGGGTGGTCGGCGGATATATGGATTGTCACACTGAAATCTTACATTATATGGAAAATTGCGTTCGTAAACTGTTTTCGGCTGAAAAATGCTTTGTGCAGAATGGTTGGGTATGTCCCATCTTGAATTAAGGAGCTGGTATAAAGGATTCATGTTGAATTTTCCCGATGGTTGCGCCATCTGTTACCGTATTTTTCCATTGTATTCAAACATCCAGGGGTTCGAAGGTGTCCAAGTTTCACTCAACTGCTTGAAGCGAAGCACGAAAGGCTGGTTGAATAGGGGATATTCAAAATTCCGCAAGTGCGCTTTCCCGCATAACAATGTTGCCCCTAACAAGATGGCCGACTTCGCTATAAAGGAACTACATGGGCTTCAGGACAGGCGCTAAAGGTGTGGATAGAATGTAAGAAACGTATTTTGGAAGAATCAAACAAAAAACCAGTCTTTCTTGCTTTGTTTCAGCTGGAAACGCATGGTCCGCCATCTTGTTGGGGGCAACATTGTTATGCGGGAAAGCGCACTTGCGGAATTTTGAATATCCCGAGCGAGGGCGCCCCTTGCCCTTTGAAAATACGCGTTGTGTTTCAGCGTCGGCTTTGCTGCACCGCACGTCTGACGTGCAGCGAAACTAATGAATAAACATACCCGGAAATACCGTCCGTCAACACTGTGACTTGCCTTTTGCTTCCCATCTCGGAATATGCCGACAAGTAGTCCCCGAATAAAACCAGCTGTGGTCGAATTCTAACCTCGAAAGTAGACAGTCCACTTTTACTCCTAAACAGACAGTCAAGTCACGGGGCCCGAATGGCCGGGCAAGTATTCGACCAGTCCGTCACCATAAATTCGAGACATCTGTCTAGTTAACTTGTTTTGCCCCCACGGGGCACGCCAAAAGAAATAGCGTTGGCTAACAATGGCGGAGAAGAACTAGGAAACTAACCAGTATAGAATACCGGACACGAGGACGGAGAAAGAAACAACAGTAAAGGGAAGCTGGAGCGGTTTTTTGAGAATTCGAGGTTATTCAAGAATTCGAATCTATCAAGCTTCTAGATGAAGCATGCAAAGTATTTTTGCACTAGCATTTAAAATGGCGGTATAATCGTCGATTAAGACCGCGATTATGTTTAGGCTTCGCCTCGCTACATTAGAGGAGAGCGAGGAAACTCGGCGGCGACGTCATTGTTGCCGAAATTTCAGATGTCCGCTGCTTACTCCTGCATGCTGCTGTGCGTCGTCAGATGGCGCCAAACAAAGCATCGTTAGCTTCAGCTTCGATGGCACCGGTTTTCTTCCATGGAATAACCGTTTCTTCGCTGGAAACGTAGTGCCGCCATACGTGACGTCACTATCGGGGCCTCTGCCCGTCGCTGTGCACTTGAGAGAAGCCTGGACGCCGACGACGACTTTATTCAGCGATTACGCCACCATTTCAAATGCTAGAGCAAAACCATTTCGCAGGCTTTACCTGCACATTTTGCACATTCGGCAAGCTTAAACTCATCGAATTCTAAAACCGCTTCAGTTGCCCTTTAAACGACAGGCTAAAAACGCGGAAGTTAAAAATGGGATTAATTCAATGGAAAAGAAGCTTAGTGTAGAAATATATCGATACTGGAAAAGGGAGATCAGGAAAGAATTTTTCTATGACAACTCAAGAGGCAGTGTCGTACTGTTTTAAGCTAGGTCAGGGTGTACGCGCAGCTACAAAAAAAAAAAAAATTCAACGAAAATGACACATGTGCTGTGTGTGGTAGATCTGTGGAAACAATTGAGCACCTCATAATCAAATGTGATGGTATCCATCCGGATGTCGATTCAGGCACAGCCACTCTTCCTGAGGCCCTAGGGTTTAAAGATAACAATGGTCATATAAATAAGTCTGCAGTGGATGTTAGCAAAAAGCGATTGGAGGATTGGTGGCTGAAAAGCAGAGAGGTGACATAAGATTAGAAATATAGGAAACCGTAGTGAAAGAAAATAGCGCATTGTAAAAATAATTTACAGCACAATTAAACAAAATAAATTAAAAAAAGCCGAGCATGGTGGTAACTGCCACCACCCCATTTCAGAGGGGACGCTCCTATCTTCCATTCGTCCATCCATTGTGTCAAGTATTCCTAAATGCACAACTACAGAGGCAGACGAAATTTCAATCCAGCTCATTGATGAATTTGTTCCAAGCTGGAAGGAAACGTTTTTAAAAGCATTGAAAAAGTCATAACAAATAAGCGAATTCCGGACACCTGGCGAAGGAGTAGAATAAATTTGTTTTATGAAGAAAAAGAAGGTAGGATGAACATAAAATCCTTCAGACCGATTGCGGTAACGTATGTTATATACAGGTTGGCAAAGCGGGTAGTGAAATCAAAAATGCAGACATAAATGGGAAGTAATAAGGTACGCGGAGAAATTCGAAACCGTTTCGTAAGCGGTAGGTACTCAGGCTCAAATAAAAGCCTGTTCGTTCTTACCCAATGCACAGAAATAGTCAAGACGGAAAACAGACCTCTATATTTAGCCTTCCTGGACATAAGCGGTGCGCGCGACAACGTGATTAGAGAACTCCTGCGGAAGATACTGAAAAATGAAGGCATTGATCATAAGATAATTGATTTTCTAAAGGAAATATACCGAGATAACGAATTTGAAATTACATAGGAAGGAATAAAAAGTACGGAAACTGCCGAGGTAAGCAATGGATTAAGGCACGGTTGTATCCACCATCTTTGTAGTTTATGATTTATACGATAAATATGGAAAGGAGGCTACACGAAAGTAATCTAGCTTACAAGCTGTCGTACAGATTAGATGGAATGGTCGCAAAGCAGCCACTCCCCGGTTTAATATGTACGGACGATATTGTACTGCTAGCTGATAGCCAGGCATATTTTCGGATTCTCGTTAATTGTTGTGGAGACGAAGGCGACGCTCTAGAGCGCAGTTAAATCATGTTTTATGATTCTGAACGATTCCACTGGTTAAGTATCTACAATACAAGGCCATGAAGTACACAGACTGGCAGAATACAAATATCTCGGGGCATGGGTAAACGAAGTACAGAGATACGAGGAAAAGCACGGACAGGCTGTTGGGGCGAAAGGGTGAAGAAATGCCGCGATGATGAAACGAAGCGCATAGGCTCCCAAAGCATCGCCGGGTGGCGCTGCTGCGCCTGATGTGCAGCGCCATCTATGGGAGAAAAGTAAAAACTGGGGCGCTGCTCGCGCTGCTTTCACCACGCTTCTTTGCACGCGCGCTTCCTTGCACGTGCGCGCGACCGCGCTGTCGCGATGTGTCGCCTGCATGAGCCACAATAAGATCGTTCAGACTGACGCGCAGTACTGCAATGCAAACTTAATTAAAGGGGGGAAACTGATTAGTCGCGTCTACTGTGTGGAGCAGACGGTCGACGATGAGGAGGCCCATTTGACTGTAAAATGCGTTTCTCGAGTGAGTATTAACGTCGTACTGTATGACATGGAACTAGAGGTAAGTCCACGGTATAATTATATGCTCGAAATATGCGAAGTACTATCAGCTGTGAGAAATAAAGCGAGACACTTGTTGATCGTAGTTGTCAGTTGTTGCATGCGACGCGCAGGGCGATCCACTTACGTGCGAGTCGAAAGGACATGCGACCAGGCAACAGTTCGTCAACATTCTACTCCACCTTGGGGGAACCCCCTAAACATTTGACCACCATTGTTCACACTTGCAAGTGCGACCTGCGGGTCGCCTTCTTGCTTGAAACGAAAACTCTCCGGAATAACATTGCTTGCGCGCTTTCGAGAATTTCGTCTGCTTTGACCGCGTCTCCTGCACTCGCGCTCGGTGCGATTCTCAATGCACCAGGAGGATGTCGTGACGGTATTGATGTGCACCGCAGTCGTATAAGCGTCATGATGACAGCGACAGCGGCGCGCTTTTTAGGGCCGGCCTGCCGACCTGTTTGCCTGCCGCCGCCGTCAGAAAAATACGCTAATATTGTTTGTTCGCGTTCATACCAAACCCTGGAGTAGAGCAACGTCAAAAATGAATCACTTTTGAGGATCGTTGGCCAATACCGAGCTGCTGGTAGAAGCGATAACTGCGATACAAGCATATTTCTTTTCCAAAGCCGCTTTGCTGATGCCCAGTGCTGCTCGCCTGTTGTCACCTGGCTCCGCAGTTAAAGGCATCACGGAAAACGGTCACGTCTTTGTTTTATTATGTGACGGCGAACATAGTAAAACGGTGACGCGAGTAGCACCTTTATTACAGCGCTGGCCAGTTCCGAAGTGCCCTCAGCTACAGCATCGGTGCGAAATGATTAGGCTTAGCGACGACTACGGCAGCGAGGGAGCAGCGCAGCTGGTCGCCCGGCGTGGCCGCGGGCGACGTCGTTGCCGAAAGCTCTACTGTCCGCGGACGGCGTCATTGCCAAAAGCTCCACTGTCTCGCCGATTAGTTCAGCGGCTTGCCACTCCCAGTCGCAAGGCTGGAAAATCGAGCAGCGAGCGACTTGCCTGCGCGTCGTCTGTCACTTTTTTCGTGCATGGTAGGGACAGACTCACTGGCTCTCCGAAGAGCGCGGCCGCATACTCGCGTGTTCGCGGTAAGAGTGGATCACCGTGTACATACGCTTTGGTTTTTACATTCCGGCCTTCGTACTACCTCCTTTTTGCTTCGCCGAGACCGCGTCTGTCAGCGCGAAGATTGCGCCTCGCGCGACTCTCCCGTCGCACGTGCACACAAAGCAAGCAGGGCGTCTGCTACGGCGCCGCCCCGAGTTTCCGCTGCTCGCCGCTGCGGCGCTGGCGTCGCGCTCCCAAACTTGAGCTTGGGTTCCCTATTATGGAGTTACAACAGGCATCAAGTACTAAGCGGTATTTGGAAGTGAATACCGGTGCTAAGGCTTACTTTTGGGAATGCGATTTTGGGCCTAATGCCTGTTTCACATGCAACCGAAAACGCTAATCCTGCTAAGCTAATCCTGCCGCCGCGGCGCAAAAACCTGTTTTTAGTCGTCGCGGCGGTGAGCGGCGAGGTTCCAGCAAGTTCGAAATTTTCTCTGCGACACGTCGCTCAATTGCTCAGTCGCTTGCATGGGAACCAGCCTTAAGGGCAGAAGTTCAGTCGGCACAAAAACGAAGTCGGAGAGCTTTGGAAGATTAGGAATAGGTGCTCATTGCAAAACCACGAACGAGGCAGTACAGGAAGATATAGGCTGGGCATCGTACGAAGCACGGGAAGCTCCGAGTAAAACATTATAATTGGACGATAACAGGTGGGCAGCTAAGGTGCTTAAATAGTTAAGCAGCAAGAGCGTTCACTGACAGTGGCGGGAAATGACTAAGAAAATAAACTAGTCCGTAAGCACGAGCCAGGAATGGAGAAATAAAGATCTTTAAGCGACAGGTAAAAAAACGCAGACGACAAAAACTGGATTAATACAATGGAAAATAAGCAGCCTACAGAACTATATAGAAACTGGAAAAGGCAGGTCAAGAAGGAATAGCTCTTTGATAAGTCAAGAGGCAGTGCCATGCTCTTTGACGCAAGATCAGGGTGTCTTAGAACGCGAAGCTACAAAACGAAAAAAAAAAAGATAACTCATGTGTAGAGGCCGGATTTTTAGGCACTGAAAAGCGCGTTTTAGGCGCCATAAATAGGCGGCTAAATTTGCATTTTAGGCACCTAACGGAGAAAAATAGGCACTATAAACTTTATCAAAAGTGCACACAGGTCCGAACTTCAGCGCGTAAAATCTGCCGTAAAATAAAACGAAACCACAGCACGAATGATTTGGAACCTTAAGCAAGGTGCGAACATTAGAAGCCGTTTTTTTTAAGGCTGTCGCGCAACTTTTCGTGCAATACACATGCTTCAGCAGAGCAAAACGGACGGTTACCAACCCTTTTAAAACACTTTGGTATACCTCACTTGTCGTGTACAAAAGTAGAAACAATGAAAACCTTAACAAGAGGCCATGTATTTAGAAATTGATAGAAACATTGTCAGTTCAAAGCATCTGACAAATGAGTTCAATCTTCGCTCACACAGGAGTGGAACTTATTTATTGCAGGCATAGACGATGCTTCAACATTAATAAATATGTTGTGATTTCTGTACACAGTGTTTTATAGTTTGTGGCTTCACGTGTCTGGAGCCACGCGACTATCAAATGGTGCTTGCCATTAGAAGGGTCTGGAAGCCATAAATACGAGATGCTAGAAAATGTTACACACAGTGCTGCTTGATGCGGAATATGCCGAAAAGATTAATAGTTCTGCACGGGCCTACGTACATCCACAAGGGTCCATGGTAAAATAAACATCATCCATCTAGAAATCACTGCTAAAGCTATGCAAGCAGTAGACAAGCAGCATCTGGGGCACAAGGAACGAAAATAAGGCCGGTTACCCAGGTGGAAATTTTAATCGGTTAAACTGTTTCCAGCAGGTTTATGGAACATTTTACACTTAGTTTCAATTGGAACCAACTGAAATATTTTGGACGAACCTATAACTTACTCCGTACACTTTCCGAATGTGGTGTAATCTGGTCAACTACCACTTTAACAGCCAAAGTCATCAACAAGCTGCCAGAATAAAATGGCAGAAAATAGGAAAAAGGTTGCTTCGATATTTTGGGCTGACGTGGTTGGTATTGTGTACACAGCCGGCGTAGGTGCAGTGTTCACCACAGCCAACTGACGAGGTCATCTAATGTTGCCACGTGTGTGTTCTACTCAAAACCGAAATGGATTCGAAAGCAAAGAGAATCAGAAAGAAAATCCACAGCGTATTTCAGGCCTCTTTTCTGTAAAACAGGGCATTTTTAGGCACCGACGTCGGAAATAGGCATTTATAGGCACTGACACCCAAAATAGGCATTTATAGGCACTATAAAAAGAGTATTAAACATATTGTCAACACCTAATTCGTGCTCATATGTAAAAATGGTGTGCCTACGAAGCGTTGAAAAAAAAAGGCATTTGCCTAAAATCCGGTCTCTACTCATGTGCAATGCGTGGTAAATCAGTAGGTGCAGGCACAGTCATTCTCGCTGAGACCCTAGGGTTTAGAAATAACAATGGTCATGTGATTGAACCTGCGGTAGAAGTTAGCAAAAAGTGATTGGAAGATTGATGGCTCAAAAGCAGGGAGGTGACGGAAGCTTACAAGTTTCAGGATTAAAAATTGCATTCAAAGGAAATGACGAATTTATAGACCAGTTTATACCACCGATAACACTGTGAAAGAAATATAAATAAAAAAAAATCTAGCACGTGGCAACCACCCCAACCATGTTTTAAAGGGGACGTTCGAACCTATCTTCCATCCGTCCATCCATCCACAATTGTGTATTTTTGTCTGTAAAATTAAGTACAATAACGGCAGCTTTGTTTCCGGTCTGCAAACTTTTCATCTGTGTTGCCTAGCGTCAGACCATTCTGCTACGGCGCGACACAAATATGCCTGCGGACGCATTCATTTTTAGCTCTACAGTGGGAGATAGGGTAACCATGTTATAAAAATGTCTTTTGTGGACAATATTTCTTTTTTTTTTCACTAACACGGCACTCAATAATAGAAATCCCAGTACCTGTTCTATCTGAAGCCACTGGAAAGCAGCGATTGGAGCTGTAGATTCTTCAGAAAGCATGTCATTTTTACCCAAAAACGGCTCCAAATTTTCGTCATTTCCGTGAACGCCAATTGTTTAAAGTTTGAATGATTTGGAACAAACGTTAGGCTATGCATTGAGACCACGCTGCCTTGGACGCGTGCACGAGATTACCTAGAACATACTTCCTGTGGAAAAATCCAGTCCGTTCAGTTATACCAAAAAACACGACTTCTTCTAAAGTGGCGTAGGGCACAATGCTTAGCGGGCTAGCTAGCAGCTGTCCCAACTGCTCGATAACATTAACTTTGAAGTAACACCACACAGGCAGGAAAAAAAGTACTGTACTTATTTAGGGCACAAGGACTTTAATGAACAAAACATGAAAATTATAAACGCTACTGTTGCTTTCAAACTATGGAATACGGCTCTTATAAATTTCCTGCCCGAATTGTAGCTTCCTATAAAAGGTGACTATCAACGTATTTTAAATGGCGACGTCGAAAACTTTTCAGGGGCCTTGTAGGATGTTTGCGGGCTGTTACCGGTTTTTTATGATAAAAATAGTGTCTTCGGTGCAGTAGTTCCAAACAGAAGTGATTCTGGGGCCGTTTTAAGAAGATCACTTCACATCAAAGCTATGATAGTATGCACAGTGTCGTCACGATCAATTCCGTTTTTTAGTTTTGTCGGCAGAAGCAGAAACTGAGTGAATAACGAGATGGCTGCGGCGCGCATCGAAATTTAGCTTATCAGGGAGAATAAAATTCACAGAGACACCTAAGTGCATTGTTGGGAATGCGACCGCATTAGGAGCTGTTGATGCCTTTTCCGGATGTGACGTCACATATGATCTGGTGACATCACTTCCCTTCAGCGAATGAGCGAATTTTGTAATTGACAATGCATTTTTTTTTACGATGACGATACTAATTCTATCGGGCTAAAAACTATATCCCCTGTCCTTCATCCATGTTTTCCAATTCTGCTTAGAAGCCGATGCTGTGCGACCACTCCGATCATTCGTATTAATGGGATCCGAAAGTTCGCAGATATCATGCGGCTATTACAAGGAGTGAAAATAGCTTGCCATCAGTATTCCCTGAATCCATGAGCATGCGTGAGCTGCACTGGTCGAATCAGGCAAGAAATAAGTTATTAGAGGTCTCAAGGAAATAACTTTGTCCTGCAAAGAACTACACGCGGATAAGGGTGTACCGTCTTTGTCCTTACAAAAATGACTTTTGAGCTTCAGTTGACGCCTTGTTGAGCTCCTGTTGAATCAACGGGAAACCAACATGAACTCAATGTATGTTGAGCCTGCTCAACACCTGCTACACGGAATTTTTGTTGAGCGTAGTCAAGAAATTTACTGTTGAGCAATTTCTGTTGAATTTAAGTTGAATCATCTCAAGGCAGCCGTTTCTAAGCCTAACTAAATGAAATCATTTCGACATGCATCGTGTAAACAGAACCTGATCACATTACACATATTAAGAACGCATGCAGCATCCGTTAAAACTCGCATAAACCACTCAAAGTAATTTTCTTGCATAGAAAAAAGTGCAATATGCTCATTCAGGCATACCTACTTTGGAGGATTCGTATGTGCTCTCATAAAAAACTTAATGCTTAATGCTTACTTAATGCTTTACTTAAGTTGTTTATGAATCAATCAAGGTCGTCAAATAATAGACCGTTGCATATGAACTTGATTACTCCTACTACACATAAAATAAATTAATATTGATAGTAATAACTGACATAACTTTGCTGATCGGCAGGCCACAACCTGCGCAGGTCCGGACACCCCTGAGTAGGACTATATAAGGGCGAAGCCGAGGTTCCACTTAAGATCGTAAGATGAGCTCTCAGTCAGTTCTTTCTATAGCCTCGTGTGCAGTACTGTCCCATGCTCTTTATCTGATGGACATGTAGGGCTAGGGTGTATGTATGTATATATATTTATACACATACGTGTTTGTGCATATGTGTGGAGCACTACGTCACAGGGGATGTTAACGAGAAATTGCAGCAATAAATATGAATATACCGCCGAAAATTGCACTGGCGCTGGCGCAATACGAATGTATTCCCAGGATTTTTTTGCTTTTTTTACCCCATCGAAGATTCAGAATGGCGTATTGATCCACACCCGTAATTCCAACATGAATTCAACATGAACGCAATACAGAAATTTCATTGAGCATGCTCAACTCTAGCACAGTGGCCACTTTTCCAATGAGTTTCAACTCGGCCTCAATAATTCACCAACACTAGCCCATCCTGGGCACAACAAAAATTCAACATGGCGTGTTTAGTCTGCTCATGAGAACTTCAACACTGACTCAAGAAGCATTTTTGTAAGGGATGGTTTGCTTCTAGCTTGCACAGTGGAGCCCTTACAGCTTCCCTGAAGCTCAAATGGTCGTTAAAAGGAAGGATTGGGGGGTCTTCTTACCTTCCAACACCTTTTAATCGTTAGGAAACCACAAGGGCTCTACTGTTGAAGCTAGAAGCAAACCATGCAGCCTGGTTACCTTTGACAAAGACGGTACTTTCACCGATGATGGTAATGAATAATCAATTTATAGAAACGCATAAACTATGAAAAGCAGAGAGCACTATCTGACAGTAGTTCCTTGGTTTGAGAGGCGATGCTTCCTCTAAAGCCAAGCTAAACGAGCAAGATACCCACACAAACTCGATCGCTGTACGGAGACAGGAAGCTTTGCTTCCTGAGACAAAACCGAGGGTTCTAAAGCGCGGCTACATCTAGCTAAACTTTTCATGTGCGCGCTGTAATACAGTTTGAAATACGCACTGTTGAGCAGACAGGCTGCATCACGGCCGGACTGGAGCACTCGAGTCCACCCATGGTTGTACTCATACAGTTTCTCAATATTGCCTCGAGGAAGTAGTGGCGCCACTGTCTACGCCAGTTCCTTAAAGAGCACTTCACACATTGCGTCAACGCTAGGAAGTTGAGGATTTGTATTTGTCTAGGCGAGTGTCGAGCTGAAAAAAAAAAAAAAAAACGTGGATTCTACGTCAGAATTGGTAGCGGCACTGCGATGTTCATTTTTGTGCGCAGATGAAATAATTTCAGTACTGCGTTTTTGACTTCTTCGACAAAATTAACGCAAAAGAGAGTTAGGTGTTATGCGGATATGGAAGTTTTTAGAGAATTTTTACGAGGCTTCCCCCGAGAAGAGTCTTTTTGCCCCGGCTGAATCCATGTTTTACGCCCAAAAATAGCGAAGCCAAATACGAAACCTCATCTCCCGGCATTCCCTCGTCTATCCATGGTGTATGAGCCTTCGCAGCGCTACTTTTGTCTCTCGGTAACAGTAAGAAACTCTACGGTTGCACTCAGCCCTTTCCTCTTCACTATTGTAATGGACGTCCTCGTAGAGCAGGTTAAATAAGAAGTACACTCATGATATCGCAATTTGTTCAAAGACCAACGAGGGTGTAGAAGCAAAGCCTTCATGAAAACCATATTTAAGAGGACAACGCATTTGAAGTGCCTTGGCTGTACACATGATGGAGATAGAGACACGGAAAAGGAAATAACCCCTAGAATATAAGAAGGATGGAAACATTAGAAGGCTGTTTCAGGTGTCTTTTGTGTCAAGAAAATTCCTGCTGAGCTAATGCCCAAGTCTACAGGGCAGTGGTGAGGTCAGCGATTCTGTACGGAACCTAAGCGATACGACTAGAGAAGGTCAGCGGGCAAACGATGAAATTTGCAGAAATAAGGATGCTAACATGGATGCGTGGAAGAAAAAAAAAAGGACAGAGTCAAGAAAGACCATACACAAGGCGAGGCCGAAGTAGGAGATTCTGAACGAAAAATCGGTGATGTAATGGTTTGGTGATACCACGAGGAAAGCTGACGAAAACTCTGGAATGGTTAGGAAACCTTAAGTTTTGTGGAAAAGGCCCAGAGGTCAACCCAGGAAGAGGCGAAGAGACTATTTTGTTATTATTTTTGCATAATAAACGAATGTCAAAATATCACTGATATAGCAGAGTCTATGAACTATACAGCAGTGATATCTCTTTACTATAGTCAACCGTCGCTACCTCATCAGGACGCTTTCTGTTATCACTCCCCATTCTTACCGTTTTTCTATTGACATTCATTGAAAGAAACACTAAAGTCGGCAGTAAGTAAGGGAGATTTAAGAGCAGAAGCAAAGAGCACTTACCTGATAAGGCAAATCTGCGGTTTCTAGGTGTTTTTCTCTGATTACGTTGATTCTTACTCCTTGGATGAACTGAATTCAAATGGTGCTAGAGCATAGCAAGCACATCTACCCACCAAACGAACTCAGTGGCCCAAGGATGGGTTTTGGAGGCACTCATTTTTATCGTGATGTCGTCGCGCAGGCATGGACATGCCTTGGCTCTCAAGATCCACTTCAATGCAGCCTGAAGAGAAAAAGAGAACATAGAGAAGAAAAATTGCTCGGTGATAGCAAACAACAGTATGGTAAACTGAGTGTTGCAATATGCCGCCGCGGTGGCTCAGTGGCTATGGTGCTCGGCTGCTGGCCCGAAAGACGCGGGTTCGATCCCGGCCGCGGCGGCTGAATTTCTTTGGAGGAGAAATTAGAGGCCCGTGTACTGTGCGATGTCAGTGTACGTTAAAGAACCCCAGGTGGTCGAAATTTCCGGAGCCCTCCACTACGGCGTCTCTCATAGCCTTAGTCGCTTTGGGACGTTAAACCCCATAAACCAAACCAAACCAAACCAAACCAAACCAAACCAAACCAAACCAGTGTTGCAATACAAAAGGAATTCATTTACTGATAATGGTCGTAAAGAAATGGGACTCTATGAAACAGGTTGCAGCAGTTGCAACTGGTTGCAACTAGGGGAAAGGGATGAGAGGCTATAAAAGAGAGGTAGAGAAGGAAGAGATGTAGGAAGAGATGTAGGTGCATCATGATACACATAGGCATAAAGCAGTCGGATTACACTTCATATTTGTATTTGTTCATCTGCAAGCAAATGGCCATGTTTGCCCATGCAAGCCAATATACA
This sequence comes from Amblyomma mixtum, assembly GCF_055824585.1. Classification (NCBI taxonomy): domain Eukaryota; kingdom Metazoa; phylum Arthropoda; class Arachnida; order Ixodida; family Ixodidae; genus Amblyomma; species Amblyomma mixtum. The sequence continues at coordinate 177,806,817 of NC_143021.1, read as the reverse complement.
TCACGTGTCAAAGTCTAGAGGGAAGTGATGTAGTGCGACACCGACGGCAGAGTCCATGCTGTCGCAGTTTAGCCATGGAACATCGCTTTTTTACGTACCACGAGCTCACCGATTTATTCATCCAGTCATCCTCATCATCATCACCAGCCTGACTACACCCACTTCAGGGCAAAGGCCTCTCCCATGTCTCTCGAATTAACCTGCCCTTTGCCAGCTGCGGCCCCCGTATCCCCGCAAACTTCTTAATCTCATCTGCCCACCTAACTTTCTGTCGCCCCCTTCTATTCTTGCCTTCTCTTAGAACTCACTCCGTTACCCTTAAGGACCAGCGGTTATCTTGCCTTCGCATTACATGCCCGGCCCAAGCCCATTTCTTCCTCTTGATTTTAACTAGGATGACATTAACCCACGTTTTTTCCCACATCCACACTGCCCGCTTCAAATGGAAAACGAGAAGCATGCTACAATGGCGTGCTACAATCTACATTGCGACGACGAAAATAGACTTCGCACTGGCCGCGAGCATAACACTATTACGACGGACCAAGAGGACTCGAAATCAGCGGGGTATTAATCCTACCAAACGGCAATAGCAGAGGAGATATCTACCCTGGAGCAACCAGAGTGCTAGAGGAAAATTTCGCAACAGGCACATTTTGAGATCGGTGCGCTAAGTTTATCGGGCGCGCCAGTGCAGATAGCGGGACGGCAGCGATAAGAAACTGCTTCGTAATTTGCTTTGTAAGCTCCCGTCACTGCGACCGGAATCCGCAACAAGGCCTGCAAAGTCGCGCAAATGGAGAGCTTTCTGCATCGCCTGAGATGTGTCCCAGAATTGCGAAGAAAAAGAAAGGAAAACAAAATATCAAGTCATTAACAGGGGGCGCAATATATTTATATATTTATATTTGGTCATACTGTTAACCCTCAAAAGAGGGTCGTTACAGGGAGGGAACAAAAACAAATACACTTCATAAGCACTTCAATGAACAATCATGAGTCAGAGTTCAATATTTGTGCACCATTTCTGAAAAAAATATCAACACCTAGCTCAAATTGTTGCACGTTAGCACTCTCCACAACATCACTTGGCAATTTGTTCCACATTTCAATTACATCAGGGAAGAAGGAATACCGGTACACATCCGTACGTGTGTTAATAGGCTGTAGTACCCTGCTGTGGTTTTTTCGGGAACCACGTTTTAGAGGCGCTTTCAAATAATGTTCTTTATTTATTTTTAATGCCCCTTGCATTATCTGGAAAAAAAGTTGGAGTCGATGTTTTATTCTTCTAGTTTCCAGCGTTTCCAATTCACACTGCTGCATCATCTTTGTAACCGAGTCAGTACGGCGATACTTGGAACATATAAAACGTGCTGAAATCCGCTGTATTCTTTCTACCTTCTTTTTGAAGCATTTTTGGTGGGGGCTCCACACAGCATTCGCATATTCCAGAACTGGTCGTATAAACGTTTTGTAGGCGACTAACTTAATTTCTCTAGTCGCGTTTGGAAGTTTTCTCCTAAGAAAGCAAAGCTTCTGATATGCTTTTGAATAGATATTCTCAATGTGAATACGCCAGTCTAAATTATGAGTCACTGTCACCCCCAAGTATCGGAAACTCTGTACCTCGACCAAGGTATTTTCTCCAATATTATATTCAAATCTCATCACGTTCTGCTTTTTAGTTACGTGAGTGTATTTAGATTTTTTGTAGTTAATGACCATGCCCCATCTTTGGCACCACGAGTTTAATGATTGCAGGCATTTATTTAGTTTAATCTGATCTTCCGCGCAGGCTACACCACGCGTGTAAATTAGACAATCATCGGCGAATAGTTTAATTTTTACAGGCGGGTTAATATTAGAAGGAATATCATTAACATACAATAAAAACAATAGTGGGCCTAAAACAGACCCCTGCGGCACTCCAGACACAACTTCACACTTCCCCGATTCACTTTTCCCGATTCGTACCCTTTGATAACGGTTTTTTAAATATGCCTGAATCCACAATACTACAGTTTCACTAATTCCTAGGCTTCTCAATTTGGAAAGTAGTTTATGATGCGCAACTTTATCAAATGCCTTCGCAAAGTCTATACATACAACATCTATCTGTTGGCATTCATCTGTAGCTGTACAAAGGTCATGTACAGTTTCGATTAACTGTGTCACCGTCGAAAGGCCAGATCGGAAACCGTGCTGAACTAGGCATAATAAATTATTTTTTTCTAAAAAATCCAGAATATGTTTTGCTATTGCATGCTCTACGACTTTACAGCACACAGAAGTGAGCGAGACCGGTCTATAGTTGTTTACACATAGCCTATTGCCACTTTTAAATATCGGAACAACGGTGGCATCGCGCCAGTCCTGAGGTACTGAATGATCCCGCAAAGATTTTTCGAATAAAAGCTGCAAATAATACGACATCCATTCAGCGTACCGTTGAAGAAATACCGTCGGTATTTCATCTGGGCCACACGATTTTTTTGCATCCAACCTAAGCAAATGCTGGAACACGCCCTCCCTTGTAATGCGTAGGTCTTCCATTGGGTATTGTATTGCGCAGACTAAAGTATCACCGTCACTGTCACATCTATCCTTCGTGAAAACTGATTGGAAAAAATGATTAAATACGTTTGCAATATATTTCTTTTCTGTCACGACTACGTCGCCATCCACTATCTGTTCTATTTCGTTCTTTCTATCTGCGAAATATCGCCAAAACTTTTGTGGCGAGCTTTTAAGGTGGTGGTGGTGAAAAACTTTAATCAAAGAGAGCTTGAGGATAAAAAAAACAAACAAACCCTGCTGCATGGTCGGTATCCTTAGTCCGGGACACCGCATGACGAGGCCCCGTCTCGCGCCCGCTTGACCAGAGCCCTTTGGGACTCCAGTGTGGAGCAGTTGAGGAGGGCAGTCTCCCATGCCTCTCGGGTGGGGGTGGGGGAGGGGGGAAGGTGAGGATTCTGAGTACATGCCCACACCATGTGAAAGATATCGCAGATCTCTCCACAGTGCGGGCAGCGCCCATCTGTGTTCGGATCGAAGTGTTTTGCTATTGCAGGACAGAGAAGGGTTCCTGTCTGCAGGCGCCTCAGAGTTCGCTCCTCCGCCTTACTCAGCCCCTTGGCAGGTGCCGGGTAGAGACGGTGGCTGTCGCAATAATAAATTAGGATTTCGCGGAACCGCAGAAGCGGTTTATGAGCTTCTGAGCCATGAGAGCTAGGATGAGGAGCCCGGTATGTGAGCGCTCGGGCGGCCGCATCAGCGGCCTCATTGCCTCGTAGACCCTGGTGGCCAGGAGCCCAGGTCACTTTTGTGCGAGTTGGATCGGCGAGAGCGCGTCTTAGAATTTGCGAGGCAAGAGGTGATATTTCGCCTGCAAGATAATGTTCACAGGCCCGGCGAGAGTCTGTGATTACCGTTTTCGATTTTGGATCGGCGGCAGCGAGAGCTATTGCGACTTCCTCCGCTCGTGTTGAATTTGGGGCCCGAAAAGATAGCCCATCGACATTCATTCCCTGGTGGACTACGGCAGCCGTGAAGAATCCCGCGGGCGACGGCCCTGTGATGTCCACGTAATGGACGCCCTCTTTATAACCATATTGCCTCTCAAGCGTGCGAACCCGCGCTTGTCGTCTGCCTTCATGTGAAGCCATGTCCATGTTACGCGGGAGCGGAGCGACCAAGAGCATGTGGCGCCACAGCACCGGGATGTTCTCCGTCCCCTCTGGTATGCATGTGTGTTGGATGTGTAAGCGGTTTAGCAGGCGGCGCCCAGGCACCGTCTGCGATAGCCGCGTATATTGGTTCACGAGGTGGGCCTCCCGCAACTCCTGATAGGAGTTTACCACTCCCAACGCCTTCAGTTTGGCGTTGGAGGTAGCCACCGGGAGGTCCAGTGCTCGCTTTGTTGCCTTCCTGATGATGGCGTCAATGCGCTCGTCTTGTTGCTTTTAAGGAAGTTTGTAAGCGTTTTATTGAAGAACGTTTTCTTCGACTCCACCAATGCAGATTTTAGCATTTGTTTGGTTATTGAAAGTTCTGTTGCCCTGCTTTTTTTCTTCCTTAACCTTTTTATCTTACGCTTAAGGTGTATGATGCTCCTAGTCATCCATGGATTTTTTGCTGTGATTTCCTTATACGTGTGGGGACAAAATGATCTATGCAATATTTGATTATGCCTTTAAGTCGGTCCCATAGTTCTTCTACACTTTCGCGGTTGGATGCTATTTCAAATTCATTAAAGCTTTCTTCCAAAACGTCTAGGATGGACGTGTCATTCGCACGGCCATAATCCTTAACATGCATCACGACATATGGTTTCTTACAGATTCTTGTGTGCAGCGTCACTAAAATGCATGCGTCATGCGTCATAAGCATGCGTCACTAAAATTACAAAAATTAGCATGTTATTTTTAATGAAATACTCTGTCTGACTTATAAAACAACGTATTTTAATCTCTGTTGGCGCACAACATTCGAATTAGTAGTTTGGCGATTTCATTGCAGCAGCACATACGAGTGTCTGGCACCACCCACCCATTCGCCATGCTGGAGTCGCTCTTGACCGCATTTGGATCCCGCCTTCGCCACCATTTTAAACTCGCCTTCATGCTCTTTTTGTTCGCCCTTCATTGGTTGATATTAATTGAAGGGAGCTGTTATTTATGGAGGGACTATGAAACTCCTACCGTCTTCAAAAAATTGAGTAGAGACAACACTTAACAGATGTTGTGAGCGAGAGAACACTCAGAGCATGTATGCATAACACTGCATCTTCCGAGTTAACTGTCCGCAGAAGAAGTGTCAGTAAAAGCAGCCAAGTAGAGGATGAAGCATAGTATGCAAGGAGAAAAAACTGAGTGCAAACGCATACAGCTTAGTGGCGTGAGGGAAAGAAATAGACTACTTCGCTAAAGGATGCGACGGCAAAGAGTAATAGCTCGGATGAGCGCAATATCGCCCAATAAACAAAACCGAAAAAAAACCGAACTCGCTAAACTGTTAAAAGAATGGGGCTAGAAGAAGAAAACAACAGAAAGAAAAAGACCGAGACAGCAGTTGCGCCAGTGGAGAAAAGACGAACAACGCCACCGCCGACGCAATGCACGCGAAGACTAAAGCGCCGAACGAGAAAGCTGGCAGGCGTTAAATTGTGGTGGAAAGGGGGCGGAGGTTCAATTCTGGTTATGGTAGAGCCAAGACGTCGGAACATCACTCGAAAGGAACACGAAAGTAATAGGGTGCTTAAAAGCTCGGCATAGACGATGTCAAAGTGCGAGGTGCGAAGAAGTATGAAAGGAGGAGGGTGCGTAAGGAAGACAAAAACTGATGCTACACGTCAGGCTGGGACACCCAAAGCCAAGATAACAAAGCACAAACAACTAGGGAGGAAAACCCGAGGGACTTGGCTCACCACCGCCTCTCTCTCTCTCTCACGCACACTTGGCCCGCCTAACTTCCCTCCAGCTTTTCCCCTTACCCTTCTTCAGTTGTGCTAACGCGCCGGGGCCGTTCTTTGCCCGAAGAGCAGCGCTGTCTGTCTATTTGTCGTCTTTTATCTTCCCTAGCTTTCCCTCGTTTTCCCTACCGCTCCTTCCCCGTCTCCCTGACTTTCTCGTTGCTTGCCTACCGCGCTCACGGTTGGCCGACGGCGCAAGCGGTGATGATGCGATTACTTCGTCAACGAGGAAATAGGTGCTCCACGCATGCATGCCTAGAATGTGGTGCGTGTGTGTGAGTGAGGGGGAAAAGAAAGAAAGGGATGGCTGCGGAGAAACGCGACGAACGGCTTTGGGGATGCTGGGGAAAACGAGGAGGCGAAAGGGAGGGAGAGGATGGGGAGAAAGAGGGAGGGTGTCTGCGGCGGTCGCGAGAGCACTGGAGCATCAACTCGGCTTCCGGGCGCCGGCTGGGGAAACGCCTGGAGCGATGAGCGAGGGCTCTGTGGGGGAAAAGGCTCGAGGCAGGGAGATTAAGGAATCGCAAGAACAATCCGCTTCCCGTGAGCGAACAAAAGTGCACTCTGCACCGCCAGCAGCGGCAGCCGTCTTCTGTACGTATAGTCGACCAGTTTTGCTATAGCTTTTGTTAATCCGGGACGTACGTTCTTAAACAAGCTTTTCGCGTCCTCATTTACCCGTTTTTGTTCTCTTCTTCCCTCCCTGGAGCCTTGAGCGCGGCGCACGGAGGGGATTAAGAAGGAATTTTTTTTTCGCTGAGCGCGCCGCGACGCTGCATCAATTCCGCGCGAGTGAATGCACGAGCGCGTGCTGAAAAGGATGAGGGTTTAGCTTTAGACGATTTTAAGTTTCGCTGACAGCAGCGAACCCATAATGCAGTGCGGTTGAAGCGAAATCTATGCGTTAAAAGAAAGGCGAAGTGTACAAAAGTTTACTAATATGCGCGCGCGTCGAGGTCTGCAAAGGTCATTGTAAGGTTTCCCACAACTTCCCTGTCATTTTTCATAGCCAGCTGCACCATTTTTTTCCGCGTTTCGTTTTATGCAGCGCGGTGACGGCGATAAGCTCTGCTCTCCAGTTAGCTTCCACTTCTGTCTTTTCATTTCTTTGTTTATTTACGCATTGATACGCTGTAATTAATAAATTTGCTTAGTTGTCTCTACCTGAAGTCGCCTAAGCTGGAAAAAAAAACTTCTTGTGGCACTTTGCTCTCACTAAAGGCGAAAGCCACTTCCGCCTCTGTGGCTGCCTCTGTTACTGTGGTGATGAATTCATAGGCGACGTCACGCGCATGCACCGGCAGCTGCCAGGGTGGAGTCGGAGCGGCGGTCAGCGCTCTCTATATAGATCGTGATGATGACGTCATAAGTCACGTCAAGCGTATGCGCAGTAAATTTCCGGTTAGGACATACTACGCCATTTGGTGACGTCCTTAACTTAGGGTAAATTGTATTTGCAGTGTTTATGAAATTTATTTTTTATTATTTCTGTGTTTTTTGTATGCTTTTATTCTTATTAATTTTTACATTCTTATTTTTCCTTTCGTTTTGTTGTTTTAATTTTTATTTTATTGTTGGTTGTTTTTTATTTATTTGAATTTTTATTTACCTCTGATGGCGTCATCAGGATGATTGACAGCTATAGTGAGTTTGCGGACGAACAGACAACGATGACCCATTAAAGGCTACCGCTACGAATACTACTGCTACCAAAGTATCTAGACGTGTACGAATAAGTCTAACTGAAGATCTGCTAAAAACCGCACTCCAAATTTTTTATGATGGTACACGGGAAGGTTGTGCAGCAAAGTTGTTGCTTTCATGCAGCGATAGCTGTTACTCGTGTTGCGGACGGAGGGGCCCTTAGAGTTGAGTGTGTCGTTCAGGTGCACAGGTCCCGGCTCCGAAGTAAGATGGCGAACTCCATTAAGGAGGAAACTTTACAGAAGGTTTATTCTACATATTTACGAGCGTAAGAGATCAGAAGTGAGAGACGATTCTGCCGCATTCGTTTTATACCCTTCTTGTTCCCTAAATTCCCTGGGTTGAGGAGGCCCACGCCAGAGTGGGAGGGTCCTAGAGCTTTCAGTTGTGCGCACAAACACAACACCGCACTTAGGGTCACGCCCCCGTCACATGTTGAAACTGATGGAAAGAAGGTTGCCGTCGAGGAAGCGTCGACTGCGGTTTCCGGCCAGCCGAAGGTTCCGCGGGTCACTGACATCTGTTGTTCATCAAACGACACCCGCCGCAAGAAGCCGGAATGAAGAGGTCACGAAAAGGCCGGAAAGTGGTCCCTCGTCCTTGGAGATGTTCGAATGATGCCCGCCAGCTCGTCGCGGTGCTTGGCACGCCAAAGAGCCACAGGAAACGAAGCCCTTTGTTCCTCGGCACGGTCACGGCAATTGGGGAAGATAACGTCCGTCTCCCCGCGGCGGCGGCGGCGACACGTGAAGAGGCTTCGGAAAGGCGGTCTATTTTGCTAAAACTTCCGCCCCTTCTTTTTGGTTCTGCACTCCGACCAGGAAGGGCTCGGTATTTGGAATCAGCTGTCACGTGGGTCCCCTTTGTGGTCCATGACGGCGGGCTTGGGGCAACGGTCGCCGAGTAGAAAGCAGGTACTCTCAGCCACCCAGGAGACATATCTGTTCTGGCTGCCTCCACCGCTGCTTAGCCTTCGCCGTACCCTGCTTAACGACGACCCACGTCTGGTAGTAATTTCTCCCAGACCCATGTTCTCCGACCTTAACATCGCATCTTGCTTCACGATGACACACGTCTGGAAGTAATTCTTTCCAGGCCCGTGCACTACGATTTTAACACTCGCAAGCTCTTCCGGTTTCGCGTTGTCTGTATCTGAGAGGTCCTTATCGGCGCGTGCGAATCACGTGACAACCTCAGTTCTTCCTCGCCTTCTGCTAGCCCGTTTTTATGGGGGCTAATTTGATCCCAAACGCATCTGCTACGAATAATGTCAGCGGCTTCTCGATTTAGTGAATTTGCTAGCTTGCAGCAACGAATTTCACCAAGTACGCAGGTGCTTAATTAAACTTAATTGATTTCTATATTAAACAGCATGCAGTTTGGTCCTTTACTTCTCTTGATATGTCAAAATGCTTCAAGATTTTTAAGTAATTTTCTACTGACAGGGTTGTGTACATATAAAATAATCAAAACTTTATTTGCAAGTAAATGAGTACGTTCTATTAGGTTTACGGGCGGGACCACAGAACTCGTGCAATAGTTAATATTGTGGTTTGTATTATTAATTATTTCATGAAAGCAATAAAGATAAAGCAAAAACATAACTTTAAGAACATTAGGGAGCAGAAGTAGCGATTATGCATTCAACAAAATGTGTTCTTTTAGTGACCTAGAAAACCTATGGTACTTATTTATGCTTCCAACGTGTTGCGGCAGTGTGTTTCAATGCTCAATGGCAGCATATGTAAATTAACAACAGTCATAATAAGTTCTAATAAGTGTGGCCTGTAGAGTAACTTTAGGTGAGCGACCATAGTAAGTAGTGCTAACTTGCAGAGGTGTTACTATCGGGGAAATTATTATATTCTTCAGAATTTGAAACATCAAATTCGTAGCGCAGTATTATATGCTTTTGTCGACGTTTAGACTATTAACCAGCTGAAAGGTGTGGAAGCAACAGAATTTCGCTTGCACAAACAGAGCATTATGAGAAAAGCAGTACTTTGGGCGACCTATAATGGATGTAATTTTGAACGATACGTTAAGTCATGCACAGCAAGGGAATAAATAATATGGGAATGTACAAGAGTTATAAAAGCCTTACCAAAGGGTTTATCGGGAAAAGATGTAATTTTTAAATATGGGTTTATTTCTGTAAACCTTTTAACAGACTTGTTGCACGTGTGAGTGGCACGTTAATTGTTAATCGCAACTACAAGAAATTTCGCTATAACGATAGTTGCAGAGAAGTAACTTTTTACGAACTTCGTTTTAACAAATGTTAATAGAATGTAAAAGTTCATAAAATCTGAGTAGAGTCAATAGACATTTATTAGAAATTTTATAGAAAGCTATAACAGGATGTAAAAGTTAATAGAATTTGAGTAGTCAATAGAAAGTTAATAGAAATTTTAAAGAAAGATAACAAAACATTTTGTGAGCAATAATCCGCGGTACTAGGGCCATCGATCAACCTCAGGTACTTATCGGGGCACAAAGGGTACCTCAGTCACAACTGCACCTCGAAAACCCCGGTATTGTGCCTTTTTGGAGACGTGGATGCGCACGGCCAATCCACGGGGAAATCACCGGGTATCGCTCCGTCCCTGAGAGAAAGCGCTCTGGTCAGAGTTGCGGCGAGTGTCGCCATTTACGGTGCAAGTGCACTCCCCGCCAGCCCAATCGATATCGCTCTCAATCGGAGCCTACGATACGTGGGTGGAGTGTGCGCAGCCAGACACCAAAGCAGCATCGTCCTCTCTGCTGTGCACATCACTGCTAACTCTTCCCAAGAAAGCATCCTACAATTCAACATGGCCGAGTATTGCTAAACCTACTTATCGATCAGGTGTTGAAACCATGTAATAGTGCGACGATTGTCATGAACATTAAAACAAGCTTCCCGCACAACAAACCGACCGTCGTCATACCTAAGGTGCGGTCGACATTTGCGACGACATTTTCCGCATGATGAATGAGCATTGGTAACTTTTCTTGCGTTGAAAAATCCGTCTGCCAGGAAGTTCTTGAGCTTCTTCTGAAGAGGTAGCGGAGGTTCGGACATCAAGACGACTATAAGAGCGCACTTTTTATAAGCTATTATTGCGTGATAGCGTTTTTCACGATAGCGTAAGAGTAAACGCGATAGGCATCGCGTTCACTCTTAAGGAGATGCCTTAGCGTCTTCCTAATTTTTGAGACCTTTGTTCGTGCTTACAAACTTAGTACGACGACCATTACATCAGTATCACGTATAAAAGTGTTTCCGCTCATTTATTTCTTGCCCGGGGTGATTTTGCACCTTCGATTAATGCTCTGACAGGTGGGGAATCATAATTCTGCCGTGCCTAGTGAGAACGTACCGCAGGCACGCCTTAAGGCTTGAACATCAAATGGTTGGTTGGTTTATGGGGTTTAACGTCCCAAAGCGACTAAGGCTATGAGAGACGCCGTAGTGGAGGGCTCCGGAAATTTCGACCACCTGGGGTTCTTTAACGTGCACTGACATCGCACAGTACACGGGCCTAGAATTTCTCCTTCAAAGAAATTCAGCCGCCGCGGCCGGGATCGAATACCGGGATCGGCCGGGATTGAACATCAAATGCTCGATCGATTAGGTACCTACGAAGAGCCAGACCGTTTTTCCTGTTCTTGCTTAACAGAAAACAGCGTCCATGATAAGAACGAACAGAAAGCAACCGGTGTCTGTTTTAGTTTATGTTTGTTGCAAGCTTGATCTGCAAACTGAAGTAAACGCAACACTGCAACCGAGATGTCAATATCTGCAGATTCAGCTGATGTGTTTGAACTGCACTCTTTGCAGTTGATGGCTGCGCGGCCGCTGTATCTTTTACTTTAGTGTGAACAGTACATGAGGCACCTTGGCATAGTCCATCATCTAGTATGACTTTCCCGTAGCTTCAAAGGCAAGTCACTGCGTGTATTTTGTCGCAAACGTAATCTTGGAAAGGTTACGTTTCCAAGACGAATCCCAAGTATAGTTTTCTAAGTATAAGTACTTATACTTATCCTAAGCATAAGTATGAGACGAATCATAAGTATAGACGAATCCTAAGTAATCTTGTACGAATCCTAAGTATAGGTTTGGTTTATGGGGTTTAACGTCCCAAAGCGACTAAGGCTATGAGAGACGCCGTAGTGGAGGGCTCCGGAAATTTGGACCACCTGGGGTTCATAACCACTGAGCCACCGCGGCGGCTGAATCCTAAGTATAGTTTTCTAAGTATAAGTACTTATACATATCCTAAGCATAAGTATAAGACGAATCCTAAGTAATCCTATACGAAGCCGAAGTATAGTTTACCAACACATTGCGGCTGCTTTGCAAGGATTCCAAGGGTTGAGAAGATATACAGACTGTGGAAAGAGGCAGTCGTTCGAATACCGGCGGCGAACTGTGCCCCCTTTGAGAGGACGGAATTGTGCAAACTGCTCTCAACGTTGTGTATCCTATTGTTGAAGCTAACCTCACGGGATTGCACAAGAGGGATTCCACGCTTGAGAGTTACATTGGTAAACTGGTCCGCCTTTTTGTTGGCCTGCTGGTGTGATGCATCACGGACTTGAAATAAGACACCGTCACGTCACTGTGGAACGAGAAAAGGAGGAAGTGTACTCCTGGAGGGATTTGTATCCGCTATGCACCCTGGCCAATTCCCCACCGTGAGGATCATCATCATTATCATCTTATGTGCCAGGACAGGCAAGTGAGCGTCAGGTAGTCACCGCCTTTGTCTTGTTCAATCCATCGCAGTGGGTAGGGATCATTTTTCACTCGAAGACAACATCAACAAGTTGCGTTCGCGACCGGCTAAAGACGACAAGACCTGGAGGCCAAGGATGACAGGCCGCGACGTTGTGTCTAAGCCTTCCTGAAGTCTTTAGAAGACGAGCAAGCATGGACGATATGCTGCGCCTAAACAGAAAACGACTATTACGGTGAGGACGTTTCTGTCCTCGATGAGGCATACAGAACTCTGAACTTTGTCGATATATATGACGAAAACAATCTAGGGCTGCGGGGACACCTTCAGACACCTTAGTTACGCCAGTATACGGACGAGGCCGGCTATTATGCATGGGCATTTAAATGGTAAAAACGGAAAGTTAGGTGAAAGGTGACACAAACCAATGGCAAACGAAACGCAATTCACACACTAAGAAAGCCTCTCCACAACAGCGTTCATAACATCGCAGTACATGCGCAAGGCAGTTCAGGCGTCGTCAACGTCAGGAATAGTTGTGTATAGTTCGCAAAGTGGTAGTCATAGAGGCTCGTTCCATTAGGTAGCTCATCCTCGAATATTCACCTCTTAGTTGGGTAGCCCCCTCCAAAATTACACTGCATTCTCTAACAGGCTCAAAAGTGAACATTGGACGTAAATAATTGGTTCGAAAGCAAGAGCTGCAGTCAAGAAAATTCTGGCTGTCTATTCTTGAAACCGAAGTGGACTCTTTCATAAACTCAAGCGACCACCGCGAGTTATGGCGAAGAAACAAGATTACGCATGCCATGGTAAGCTCTAGAAAAGGCAAACGAGTTCGCATCGGAACAGCTACATGTCTGCCTTCGAAATGCCCATGCTTCTGATAATTTTACACTGATGTGTAGACGAAGCGTGAGCAGTTATTCAAAGAAGTGCAGTAAGGTAACGGAAGTAAAAAGCTTTGTTAAGGAACTCCTAATTTGCTCCAGATGTCTCGAAAAGTCTCATTTAATTACTATATAACGAACCAAGAAAGCAAAGAACGCTTGCTTCTTCCGTACATTCATTACTACTGTCATTGAGAACCTTGCTTGCAATTGCACAGCGCAGCTGGAGCCTCATGTCGACATCTGAAATATGAAAAAAAGTAAACTACAAAGATGTTTCTTTAAAAGAAAATACTGTTATCTCCTGCTACAAATTCAAACCCTTCTGCTGCACCTTTAACGGCAAATGAAGTGTGCAGAGATTGTTCTCAAGGCCGTCTGCAGTCAGCGAACTCTTCCACCGGTCCATACCCATATTGCCCATGAATGCCGGGCGCAGCGATGGCGACTGACCAGCTTGAAAGGAGCACTCCTCCGACAAAGAGAAAGGCCGGGGCAGCGGCGTGATAAAACGAGACTACGCAGAGTGGACTCGACGGGAGAACCGACTCATAAAACGTGCCAAACTAGGAGGCCTGCGGGAAGATTATGCCACGGGGCAAAGTAAGAGAACAAAACTAAGAAGAGAAGAGGTGTGAAAAAAGAATTTAGGGAAGCGAACTCGAAAGTCTGAAGGAACAAGAAGGCGGCAGATGAAGACAGGAATAAATGTCAAATAAACAAGACGATAGGAGGAGAGAGAGCAAGCAGTGAGAGAAAGGAGGTGTCATCCGACGATCCTTTTGTCCCGGTAATTGCGAAAGGCCCGCAAAAAAGCTGCTGCCCCGTCGCTCCAGGAAGCAGGCTGGGGAGCCCGTAAAGGAGGGTAGGGAGAATGGGGAGTCAGCTGAGATGTGAGCCGTAGGGAGAGCCGTACCCTGTTCGCGCACACCGACGGCGCCAAGAGAAGGGGAGCGGGGGAAAGACGGCGACGGCTCGCGTGGGTAGTGAGCAAGGCGCGCGGGAAACAGGGAAGAGTGTGGGGAGGAGCGAGTTATTCGCGAAGAGCGAGACAAAAGGTTATTAGAATCGACGACGACGGCGCACGAGGAAGAGAGCGAGGCTGAGGACAAGGAAAAGGGCAAGCGTGAGGTGAGGAATGGTGTGAGGATGGCCTAGAGGGTGAGGAAAGGGGGTGCCGACGGGAAGAAAGGAGTGGACGTCGGGGAGCCTGCAGGGAAAAGAGGAAGGAAGGAAGGCTAGAGGCTAGGGATTGTGACCCCGGCTGTGAGAAAACGCCCCCCCCCCCCCCCCCCCCCCCCCCCCCCCCGATAAGCCGCGGGCAAGTGCTGGTCGTCCCGCTGCGAGCTTCTATAGAAGCCGAACCACCGGAGTTCCCTAACTCCGCTGTAATGAGCCCTCGGGGCGAAAGGCCACGCGCTAGCCGCGTTTGCCCCGTCGGCACAGCGGCCCGCCTATGCAGCAGTGCACAGTAGGGGCACGTGCAGCCTCCTCCCCCGGTCACTCTCCTCCTTTTCTCTCTCTTCTTCTCTGTATTCTTGCATCCGGTCTTCATCCCTGGTTTTGTTACGTGGCTTTTTCCACCGGCGTGTGTTGCAACGTGTTCCATACATCGCATTGTGCTTTGCGCGCGCGCTCAACAGATAGCATGCTAGTTCGGACGAAGGCTTTGGAAGTGTGGTAGGTGAAGGTGTCTAACGCATGCATCAGTCAATGCCTGCTTGTATGTGAGCGCGATGCCGCTTTGAGTCAGTGCGTGAGTGCGTTCGTTTACTGGCGTATGCTCACGTGTTTGTTACGTTGCTGCTATGGTGGACATCGTTCACTGCGTTTGCGACTGTTCGAAAATTGGGCAGAGGGGCTTTACGGTAACGTATAACTTCGTTTTTGCGTGCAGCGGCCGCGCAGAAGAGAAGCCTTTTCTACTCCGCCCCTATGCTAATGCCTTGCCCGGCAGCATCTGCGTGAGTATCGGACCCGGGCGCGAAGAGTGGTTAAAAGGGGGACGATGCGGGGTGCATGCATGAAAATGAAGACGCAAGGGACGGGGAATGAAAATTAGTTGAGTAGCGTGCGCTTTCATTCGATGAACCTCTGGTCGCGCGAATGAAGTTTCCCGCGCAGGGTCCGTCATTACCGACTGACGCCCTGAGGCCAGAATGAGAGAGAGAAAAGGGGGGGGGGTCGACGAATTCAACCTTCAGTGCGGTGCGGTATGCACCCGAAAGTAGTTTGCGTGCGTTTTAACCTCAATAGGGAGCTTGTTTTTGCGAATGGAGAGGCGCATAATTATCGGCATGATCTGTTTTGATGACGCCCTCAAATCTTATCAATTTGAAACCGCTGAATTGGAACTTCCGGTTTTTTCCAACTGGCACTTATAGGTTCAGCCATCATCATCATTACCATCATCAGCCTGACTATATACACCCACTGCAGAGCAAAGGCCTTTCCTATGTCTCTTCAATTAGCCATGTCCTTTGCCAGCTGCAGCCACCGTATTCCCGAAGACTTTTTCACCTCATCCACCCACCTTGCCGCCGCGGTGGCTCAGTGGTTACGGCGCTCAGCGGCTGACCCGAAAGACGTGGGTTCGATCTCGGCCGCGGCGGCTGAATTTCGATGAAGGCGAAATTCCAGAGGCCTGTGTTCTGTGCAATATCAATGCACGTTAAAGAACCCCAGGTGGTCGCCTTATAGTTGCTTCGGGACGTTAAATCCCAATAAACCAAACAAATTAACCAATCATCCACCCACATAACTTTCTGCCGCCCCCTACAATGCTTGCCTTCTCTTGGAATCCACTCCGCTACCCTTAAGGACCAGCAGTTATCTTGCCTTCGCATTACATGCCCTGCCCACGCCCATTTCTTCCTCTTCATTTCGACTAGGATGTCATTAGCTGCGTTTGTTGCCTGACCCCCACTTTTCCCCCTTCCGGTCTCTTAACGTTACACCTACCATTTTCTTTCCATAGCTCGCTGCGTTGCCCTTAACTTAAGCTGAACCCTCTTTGTTAGCCTCCACGTTTCTTCCCCAAAGGTGAGTGTCGGTAAGATAAAGGCGTTGTATACTTTTCTCGCCAGGGAAACTGGTAAACTGCCATTCATGATCTCAGAGAACCTGCCACATGCGCTCCACACCGCTCGTATTCTTCTAGTTATTTCCCTCTCATTATCCGGATTAGCGGCCACTACCTGCCTTAAATAGACATATTCTCTTACTACCTCCAGCACCTCGCAACCAATTTCGAACGGCTGTTCTCTTGCTAGACTATTGAATATTGCTTTGGTTTTCTGCATGTTAATTTTTAGCCCCACCGTTCTGCTCTGCCTGTCTAACTTATTGATCATGCTTTGCAGTTCATGTCCTGAGTTACTTAGCAAGGCAATGCACCAGCGAATCGCAGATTACTTAGGTGTTATTCATTAACTCTTATCCACAATCGTTCCCGACTCAGGCCTCAGAACACTGCCTGTAGAAAGGCGGTGAACAGCACTGGCGAGATCATGTCTCCCTGCCTGGCACCCTATATTATTGGAATTTTATAGCTGACTTTATGCAGGCCGGAGTATGGTATCTGTGCAGTCGTTGTAATATCTTGCAGTATTTTCACATTAGACTCACCTACACCCTGATTCCACAATTCCTGCATGACTGCTGAGGTTTCCACTGAGTCAAATGCTTTCTCGTAGTCATAAAGGCTATATATAGGGGTTGGCTCTATTCTGCGTATCTATCACCTGATTGACAGTGTGCATATAGTCTATTGTCGAGTATCATTTGCGAAAGCCTGCCTGAAAATTTGGTTAATTTGTTGGTGACGTTTGTTGGAATCTTCTAAAAAAAAGTTTTGATGTCAGTGCTTTGAATGATATACCCCCAAGTTTATGTAAGTCTGCCTTTGATTTCGAACATATATCTTCTACTAGGGATATGTCCTTTCAAAATATTTAGTCCAACTTCTGGAATATCATGATCCCAACAAGTCCAAATGTGTGTCTTTTTTTCATGCCGTACTTGGTATTGGGGATGTTTTGTTCTAAGTTCACGAGTTTTGTATAGCATGTTCTCAATAATCGCCACAGAGCCTGGGGTAAAAAAACAATTCGTTTTTATTTTTTCTGTGTTAACAAGAAATTAATTTTTTTTTGTCACGCGCTCTGCTGTCAGCATCTCTTGAATTTGAGTACTTTCCTTTGGAGATGCAGGACCTTGACAAGCTGTCAGTTCAGCTTACTTTTTTGGGCCTAACCTCCCTCATCACGTTGCATAAAATAAATGTCATTATTTCCCTGTTAGCGAAATTTTGCGAAATGACGGTTCCCTCTGCATGCTCATCACTAACTGCTGTCGTTATTCACCGTAAAGCAGTCTGTAACTAATCTACCAGCCTTCTTTTTTTTTTCTAAATAAAACGATTTTTAAGTTATCGTACAGTGCCCTGTTTTATGGAAGTTGTCTTGGTGGTGTGCAGGTCAGTAAAAAATAAAAGGAGTCTATCCGACGTGAAACCAAATTTGAAACTGTTCCTGAGACCTAGAGGACTATAGTGAATTACAGGACTGGAAAGGAAACGTTGAATGATTATTGCAGAGGTACGAAGTTTCAAACGAATTTTAAAAGAGAAGCGAAGAATAAGTTCTGTTCCAACTACCGAGAAAGTCACCAGCTCCCTTTGTTCGGCGTTCAGTTTCGTCCTAAGCGTTTCCCTTCAATTGTATTACATGTTTCGCCGCAAACACGGGCGATATAGAGGCGAAATGCAAAAAAAAAGAAAAGAAAGCCTGTGCACTGTGTGGTGCCAGTGTACATTAAAAAACCCCAGGCGGTCGAAATAAACCCGGAGCCCTCTACCATGGCGTCCATCGTAACCGATGTATACCTTACTGGAAGTTAAGAGCAAAACGCTGAGGCATTGTATGAGCATCGAGCGTTAGTAATAACGAATGAATATTGCGTCATTAGCCATCACCGCTATATCCGGTACAGATTTTTCGTTATATAATGGTATCTACGTTTCTGATGCAGACGTATACAGCGTAAGAAGACAAATCGTTTGAGACCACTTTGATTGTCCAACGTCAATAAGTTTGGCCGTAATGGACGTTTGAAGTTTTAAGAAGTCACGGTTTGTTGAACCGAAGGTCGTCGGTGCGAATCCCTATATTAAGCTGCACTTTGATGTCACTCGTTATCTTATGCTCCGTAGCGCGCTGAATCGTTTTATACCACTCCGAACATTCTAAGCCAATCAGGTGGCCCTAAATTTGTGCACCAATAGTGCCACCTACTGGTCCCACTTGAATGGCCTTGTATTTCAAACTAACGCGAACTGGAGTAATGACAGTGATCGAGCTATCGTTTTCAGAACCTCTTGCTTGAATAAGTGATCGCTTTTCCGTAATCGAGAGACACTAGTCGCGAACTGTACTCTTGTATTTTTTGAGGGACTGTGGTCCCTTATCGTGTAACCATGGGGTCCAATAAAATTCTCTTGAGAGGCAAACAGCCGGCGCAAAAATGTGGCCCCTGTATGACGAATGCGACTGCGTCGTTAACTAAATGACCCTGGCTTGGGCCAGTCGCAGGAGCATCCTTAGACTCGTGTGCAGGGCGCTGGTAGGCGAAGACGACTGTGAATGACGAAACTGTTTTCCAGGAGAAAACAACAAAAGATATCGCGCCGAAACCGAATCTTCCAACACGAACTAACCCTAACCCTAATACCAACCGCTGCCCACGAACAAGCAGCGTGACAAGTTTCTCACCTGTCACATGGTCTGCAGACGCCCAGCACTGCTTCGGTATCACCTCTCCGAGGGACGCGCTAAGCGTCCAAAGCCAACAAGCAGCACGCGGTCTCCGCCTGCGTGGTCCGTCCATTTCCGGCGTCGACGTCTCGAAGGGTGAGGGCGAGGAAAACATTTCCGCCGCACACACACACATCCGTGAGCAGTGCACTCCCACTTGAGGGCGACGAGAGAGCAAGCGGAAAAAGGTGAGGTCAGCGAGCAGCGCCGAAAAGGTGGGCGACGAATGACGACGAGCTTGAGGAGGATGAGAGAGGAGGAACCCGTTACAAGTCCAACGAGGGGAGCATACGAGCGCGCTTCCTCCCCAAGCTCCCGCGACGGGTGCCCGCGGTTGCCATAGCGACTGACTCCTCGCTGTCTTGGCCCGACGAGCCGCATGCGCTGCCGCTACTGCGATGACGCCGGCGAGAAGCAGAGGGCGCTCTCTGCTGCTGCCTGTGAGTGGCGTAACCGACGAAGGTCGCGGAAACTGCATCTGCTACATGCCAAGGATTAGAGTGCCGGTTATTTGCCTCTTCACTAGCTGCCGCGCACGCCTAATACTTTTTTTAACGAACGTAGGGCCACGGTCTACAAGAAAAAAATCACAGCGCACTTTAGCTCTCTAAAGTGCTGCAAGGCGAAAGCCTTTCCTGGCGCACTGTTTGGCATTGACTGCAAGACTGTTTGTGCAGTACTGGTGCTTTATTTGACTACACGCTTTAACTACACATTACAACTACATACTTTGACTGCCAACTTTGAGTACAACTCTCTCTTTGCTTCGATGAGTTCGGTTGCATCCATGGCTCTGTTCGCAGTAATGAGGTATGCAATGTGGTCCCCCATGGACGCCTTACGCCCCCTGTCGCAGCGGACGACAACTATTTTATTAGTTGTCGTGTGCTCCAAAAGGGGGCGTCAGGCATCCGTGGGTGACCTCACTGCTTCGAATCCGTGCACTCTGACGCCATAACCATTTCGACGAACCGAAAAGCGTGACACCTCTGCTGACAACCTTCTGTCGACAACGATGAGGCATCAAGGGCTTTCGCCTTAATATATTTTGCGCGTTCACGCTGTTTGGTTTGGTTTGGTTTATGGGGTTTAACGTCCCGAAGCGACTAAGGCTATGAGAGACGCCGTAGTGGACGGCTCCGGAAATTTCGACCACCTGGGGTTCTTTTACGTGCACTGACATCGCACAGTACACGAGCCTCTAGAATTTCTCCTCCAAAGAAATTCAACCGCCGCGGCTGGGATCGAACCCGCGTCTTTCGGGTCAGCAGCCGAGCACCATAACCACTGAGCCACCGTGGCGGCGCTGTGGCTAGTGGGCGGGTTTCTCGTCGCCAAGTGCTATTGTATCAGAAAGCCGAGGGACGCCCTTAACGTCGGAGGAACTCTACGAACGGTTCTTGTAAAGGCCGACAATGTTTTCTAGAAGGCCTCTTTTGCGCTACCTGAATAATCGAAAGGCAGTTGTTTCCCCCCTTTTTTTTTCACCTGCACGAGCTAAGACCATGGCACACAATACGGGCACAACATGCTTGGCCGTACGCGGCTAGGGACACTTCAACGACTTCGTCACATCTTTCACCAAAACCGGCACCGCTTCGGCGGCTTGCAGCCTTTGCAGTCCCTCTGTTGTCTTGCATGCAGACAGAGCTTCAGCAATATCTGTCTCTGGCACGGAGGACGGAGTGCAGAGGGAAAGTTGGTTCTAGAAGTTTTGAAGAAAAATGAAAACGATCATAAGGGGGAGGATTCCTGAAGGTACTTTCTTTTACGGCCTCTCATTTCTCTTGGTTATGAATAGAATGGTCTCCAGAGCTGGACAGGTTATGGCATACCACTTCTAAACTAGCACCAGAAGCTAATTTTAAGTGCACCACTCCAGTAGACTTAACAGGTTGTGGTGACAGTTGTAGTAGTAAACAGCTCTAATAATCGCTGGGGCACAGCCGTGTTTGGCATGGAGATGGTCTCCAGAAATAGAGCCGATGGAAACGGCAGAGCTTCTAGCACTAGTCCCCGATTCTCCATGCGTTAGGAAACCACCGTATACCGCCTGGAAATCCGGCCTCATTTAAGCCCACAATTAGACGACCTGGGTTAGGGGTGCTTAACAGTTCGGGAGCTTAATAGTTCCTACCTGTGGTGTGGTATGTGTAGGCCGAGACTATGGCTATCCAAACCCATTTATTAGGAGTGGCTTTCATTTTAAACAAGCCCAAATACCCGACAGCTTTCCGGAAGGGGTACACGACGATGAATCAGTCGTCGATCAACTTATTGAGAAATCCGCAGGACACTGCACACCAAGGATATGACCTTCACAGACTGCAAGAAAACGAAAACGTTACAACCAGCACAAACACCAGCTGTCACGAAGGAACCGCGCAGCAATGTGCCGAGTTGCCGTTACTTACATGTGTAAGAAAATATCTACAAGAACCATTCTTTTGCTATTTTCTCAGCACTTGTTTGAGCTCTAATAGCGCAAACAAGGGCTGAGAAAATAGCAAAAGTGCCAGGCAGGTGAACAAAAATTAGCCGCGAATGACTCAGCAGCCACCGATACGCTGACGATGTTGGCCTAGTAAGGAACTCATGGAACGAGTGACAGGGAATTATTTATGGCAAGGTGCAAAATACGTAGCGTAAATAATTCTGTGAAATAATTGCTAACTGAATTTGCGCAATGTAACTCGAAATTCAGCGAGAGCTAGTGGACGACTGAAATGTAGTAAAGTCGGCAGCCGGAAACTATTTCGGCACAGTAGGCCGGCAAGCTGATGGTAAAGACGCCAGGGCGTTGCAGAACCACACGCAGTGACACACAGATAAACTGTAACCAAACTGGTTAAACCGCAATTACCTGTGAAATGCCTTCGTGGTTCCTTCGGCTTTCACTTGTCTCCTACGCTTCCTTGCTTCAGCTCGTACGGCAGGCACAACGGAGTGTCGATGCTGAAGCCCTCTTACCTCAGCTTAGCAGGGCCAACTTCGCACCGTCAGCTTCGCACCGTCAGCTTCGCAGTGTCAGCTTCGCTGGGTCAGCACGCAGCATCCTCTTTGCTGCGGATACGGCGACATACACGGCGGGCTCTCGAAACCGATGCATTCAGCAGAAAGAAATGCGGAGTCTTGCGCCATTGAAATCCGATATCTGTTAACACCATCATCATGCCAAACGGTTTTGTTTACATAAAAAAATGAATTACTGAGCGAACCAGTGAATGCATGAATGCATGAATGAATGAATGAATGAATGAATGAATGAATGAATGAATGAATGAATGAATGAATGTACGAATGAATGAACGAACGTGTTTCAGTTATGCTGAAACGATCGTTTGCTCACCGCCTTGGGTCAGTAGCTCACTGTACGTTGACTTGGGCGGTGGCCCGGTACACCTACGGGTATTTGGCCATGGGCAAAAGGGGGCCGATGTTATAAAAGTCATTCCTGGGGTGTATTCTCTTCGCTCTTCTCTCCACGCACGCTTTTTTGGCTTGGTCTCTGTAACAGCAAGAGAAGAAAGATAAAACATTAGGTGACAGTAAATGCATCCGTAAGTTAGTAAGCAGGTAAATATGAGTGATGAAGCATGACAGCCAGCACTAAGGAGAAATTCAAGTGATGCTGCAATTATTTGCACACAGGGTGTATACTGGAACATGGTAGTGACGACATGCACGGCCATAGTCGATATACGATCAGGCTGACGGCCGCGAGAGAACGGATATCGATGGCGTAATAGCAGCAAGTGCATTCACTCGATGGTCGTCGGTTTAAGAATGGCCATCGCAATCAGCCGCGTTCTATTCAGAAGGTAACAGAGTACTTGCGGGATAATGCGCCCAAAACACTGTTCATGACAGTCTCGAATGTCACAGGGACTGCCGTGCAGAATCACGCACTCCCACCTAAGGAACATAAAATGATAAAGGTGTTTTTCAGCGGCAATAAACAAAAACAATTGCAGAAATACTTGGCGGCAATATATATTGCTTTTTTTTTGCATACACAGTTTTTTTTTATGTGCGTGAAAAGTTTGAGTTTTTTTAGTTTTTTGGGGGGTTTAACGCCCCAAAGCGACTCAGGCTATGAGGGGCGCCGTAGTGAAGGGCTCCGGAGATTTCTACCGCCTGGTGTTCTTTAACGTGCACTATGTCAGTGTGGTCTGGTGCGCGTGGCTTTCATGGCAAAGGTCATAATGAAGGTCACAGAATGCAATTAAAAGACGTTTAATGGACTGAAATCGACTAATACACATCTCAGTTTTCTTTAAGGCACATTATTATATTTAAGAATTGAATGCCGTGAGCATTGCAAGTGATTTTAGTTTTTAAGATTTCTGAATATATATCGTGGTTTGACGTAAACGTGAAAAAGACCCCCCAAAAACACCTTATAAAAGAAAATATCTATAAACCGAAACAAAAGGCTCGTTTGTTTTGGTTTATCGGGTTTGACCTCACGAAGCGACTCAGGCTATGAGGGACGCCGTAGTGAAGGGCTCCGGAAATTTCGACCACCTGGGGTTCTTTAACGTGCACTATGTCAGTGTGGTCCGGTGCACGTGGCTTTCATGGTAAAGGTCATAATGAAGGTCATAGAATGCAGTTAAAAGACGTTTAATAAACTGAAATCGACTAATACACATCTCAATTTTGTTTTAAGGCACAATATTATATTTAAAAATTGAAGGCCGTGAGCATTTCAGGTGAATTTAGTTTTTAAGATTTCTGAATCTATACCATTGTTTGACGCAAGCGTGAAAAAGACCCCAAAAAACACGTTATAAAAGAAAATATCTATAAACCAAAACAAAAAAGCTGGTTTGTTTTGGTTTATCGGGTTTAACGTCCCGGAACGACTCAGTCTATAAGGGACGCCGTAGTGAAGTTCTCCGGAAATTTCGGCCACCTGCGGTTCTTTAACGTGCACTGACATCGAAAAGTACACGGGCAAAAGGCTGTATAGATTAACGAAAAGCACCCTTTATATAAGCACAGACAAGTACGTACACCCTAGGTAAATTGGCATCCCAAGATGGGTCGGGTACATGCATATGTAGAAACACTACAGCATACAAAATCAGTTCAGACGTCAAAATATCAATATTCAAACTCTGTTTAGACATCATAAATGCTGCTGTGCACACAGTGTTAGTTACTGAGTCCGAAATAACGCATAAGTAGCTCTCAGAAACTCCTTTTTATTATGCCAAATTCACTACCGCTCATTGCTTAACTCGCTCGATCTCTTTGTCCCAGCTGGCTAAACGAAACACCACGTGATCATGTGGACCGACCACCCATATCGTGTTGCACATGGCTCAAAATTTTAGTCTCTTAACAAGGAAATTCGTTGTTATCCGCCTACAGGTTAGGCTCAAGATCAAACTAACTTATGCAAATATAAGGAGAGTAACCTACTCCCGAGCAATCAAAGCGTAAACAAAGGCTATAGGCACGAGTTGTAAAGAATCCGAGCAAGCACACTCGCACAAACTATCCAATTTCTCTATGTTCCAGGCCTTGATGCAAGCCGGGGCCGGCGGGAGCATGTTTCAGCCTGTCCCAACCCTTTTCGGCTCTTCAAACTGCCCAACTTCAGAACCGCCGACAGGGCAAAATTCGCCCATCGGGCTTCAAAGGGCCGCTCTCGCTATCCGACGGGTTTCGCTAAGAGCCTGCTCGCGTTCGACGCAGGTTGACCACGCGTGTCCAGAGCGGCCGTGCCGGGTACCCCGACTCGCTCTCAGCGAAGCTCGACTATTTGCCTCTGGGCGAAGCGAGCGTGCAATATTGATGAGCTACGATGAGAGCGGTCCGCGTTTCAGTTTGGCATCAAGAGGGTGGGGGACTCTTCTCGATGCATGGCTCGACTGAAAAGGGTGAGGGCAAAAACAAAGAGGGGAGGGGGCGGTATATAACGAGCGCGAGGAAGAGAACCGCTTCTGAATAGTGGAAGAGGGAGCTCAAATAGGATCCGGGATCGGCAATTTTTCAGCAAATCGGGAGGCCGGAGTGTAACGTGAATGAACAACGTCCACTTGCAGTCCTATCGACGTCCCACTTTTCCCGATTTTATACGTAGGACATTTTCTATAGGTGGGCTTGTTGATTGCAGTGCTGAGTGAGGTGCCTTTCATGCATGACGGATCTGGATAGTTGGTGCACGATTTACATTATTCGAAAGCGCTAAATTAACAACACGGACAAAGAAGGAATAGACAGGGACGAGCGCTCGTTCCTGTCTGTTCCTTCTTTGGCCGTATTGTTTAAGCGCTTTCGAAAAATGTCTTTGAGGCGTGCCGCCATTGGAAGTGTAGTGCTACGGTGTCGTTGAAAGCGTAATTTGTTGAGCAGAGACCCATTAGGTCAATCCGCCGACATATTTACATCTTGGCTTTCTATATCTTCTCGTGAAAGGTTTCCGGTCCGGATCAAGTAGGTTGGCAGGCTGGTGTGTCTGTCAGGCATCTCAATCAAGTGGGCAATCCAATCCGACTATAAGCAGTCTCATTTTGCAGCCAACTCTCCCGACAATCCTTGACGCCAGGAACCCGTGCTGCAAACGTTGCATGACGTTACATAGAACTCACATAACTGGTCTCCCAGACTGGCAAAGCGAGTACCAGGGCTAGGGGAACAAAGTTAATGACGGCAGATGATCACATTCGGAGCTCCTTGGTGGTAGTGGGGGTGAAAAATTTTATCGTTAATTGCGGTTGGGCGGTATTAAGGGAGTCCCTTGGCCTGGAAGCCATCACGGGCCTTGTTGATGATCTGTACAGCTGCGTTCGAGTTGTGCAGCAAGCGAAGCTTACCGATGCTCGTTTGTGATAATATTCTCCTGGGAGGCAACTTTTATTATGAGTAGTAGATTAGTGTAGTTGCCGCATATTCAGCATTCATCATATAATCTCCAAAACCTGACTAGTCCCTGTAGCCGCTTCGCGGAAGTTAGCAGATTGAGGCGCCAGCCGTAAGCGACATACAAAAGCTGTCGCGTCCGTCGCCGTGGATGTGAGAAAGGCTAAAATGTATCGCTTATTTTACCTGTAAGACAGACAGTTGGGGTTTGATGCCCCAGCGGCTAGTGTCGACGAAAGAGAGGAAGAGGAAAGAAAGCGAAGCTCAGTTTTGAGCTCACGTGCGCTGGACACCCTGAGCTGCACCGTGCTAACAAAGATTGTGGCTGTGTACACATTTGTCGTTTGATTCGTCTCTTTACATACCGCTTAATTTGTATCTCGGACTGTTGTACCAATCAGCGTTTACCGAGCCCTGTTTCACTGAGTTTTTTTTTTTTTTTTGCCATTCGCTTGCGTTTATACCCGCCCTCTCGAAGTTTGTAACTTGAACGCAATTTAATTAAACCGCCCACAGGGGTTGCGGCACATTGTTAACCTTCGAGTTTGGGCCCAGTCAGACCGGTGGATTTCAAAACGTGGACCTATGGCAAGTTTCGCAACTCGTTAGATGAAAAAGCCCTGGCCAGGTAACGGGTTGACTTCGCATGGTCCGCGGGGACATGGCGTGTCCGCTGGGCTCGAGGCAATTTGCGACCTGCTGTTGTGAGTGTTGCAAGGAAGCATTGCAGGAGCCTGCCACTGTACACGTAAAGCGTGATTATTTACTCGATTTCTGAAGTGACCGCAAACAAGTACCCTCCGTACGTCTGTGCATTCATTTAGGCAATCATGCGAGATGATATGATAGGATCGCGGCATTTGAAAATTTGCAAAATTTACCACTGTTGTCTTCTCGACATCGCTTCTAGTATTTTCATGCACCTGTAGGCAGCGGGTTTAATTAACAGAATGACTTTACAGACCAAACTTTATTGCTATCTGCTCCCCGAAGCTTGACTTAATTCCTGAAATGTTGCAAAGATCCTGACTGTTGTCTCCCTCTTAGTCGGTGACAAGGAAAAAAGAAAATGTTAACAGAGACGAGATAAAGCTCGATCCTATCTACGGACAAGAGAATGAGCGAGCACGCAAAAACCTACAACCTAACTGCCACATAAGGTTATATCAGGTTTGGAAGTTCCGCCACCGGAATGCGCCAGGAAGGAGAGACAGTGGAGGAAGTTAGTTGAAATAGGCTTATTATAAACGGACATGAACAATGAGCGCAGGCGGGTTACCAGGTGAGCTTGCGTTCAGCATGAAAGTATAAACAAGGCTATGTTTTTGCCCCGACACATGTTCACTTAGGCTGGGGAACCAATGAGCCTAAACATGAAACTTTGAGACACAAGTGCAGCAAAAGCGGACTAGGCCATATGAGCCCTCTCGTAGACAAGGTGCTAAGTGGCCAGGCACGTCGTAAAAAGTTATTGAAAGCCACTAACGATAATCGCACGTCCGGCAATTGTTGTAGGCTTCATTCTCTATCGTCGATCGCATGATACCACTAGCGCAGTAATACCACGCTGAAAAGATTCAATCACAGAGCAATCGGCTCAACCGGCTTTGGATTGAAGTCGGAGGCTCGAATCCCATGTCGATCAGCGGTGTGTACCTTAGGGCCTTGGTTGGTTGGTTTATGGGGTTTAACGTCCCAAAGCGGCTAAGGCTATGAGAGACGCCGTAGTGGAGGGCTCCGGAAATTTCGACCACCTGGGGTTAAAGAATCCCAGGTGGTCGAAGAAATGGTCAACAAGAGCATGTCTGTAGGCAAGACACTCAAAGAGCTTGGACTAGTATGACATGATATGGTGCGGTACAGTACGCTACGGTACGCTATGGTATGATGTGTGGCATGGCGTGGCGTGGAATGGCATGGTATGGTATGGTATGGTATGGTATGGTATGGTACGGTACGGTACGGACGGTATGGTATGGTATGGTATGGTATGGTATGGTATGGTACGGTACGGTACGGTACGGTACGGTATGGTACGGTACGCTATGGTACGGCATGGTTTTGTACGATATGGTATACATGGTGTTCACTTAAGACTACAGAATTAAAAAAATATATGCGTTTTGAGTTAGAAGAACGCTTTTTTCGCCATTATATTGTCAGAGGCAAAGTACATCACAATATAGCTAAGGCGTGCTAACTAGCAGGCTGGTTAACTAATATTGAATTGTTAACTTTCAACTGTTACTGTTAGGCTTCTTGATTATTGAGAGGCGTGTTGCCCACCGTAAGTAATATCCACGTCAGTTTTTAGAATGTCGAAAACGCTAATACCCTCGGCGCTGTGGCCAAACAAAGTTTTGCTATTTCGATGAGTTACGTGCACTGGAGAAGTTGCTTTGCCGGCAAGCTTCTCGAAATCGCATGAATTTCGGCGCGATGTAGGCAAAATTCGTTGGGCCACGGCACCGAGGGAAGCCGCGTTTTCGAAACTCGAAAAAGTGATATGGATGACACTTACAGTGGGCTACACGCCTCGCAATAATTAAGGAGCCTGCCGGTAAAATTTGGTGTGGCTTAACTCAGCTAGGACAGGTTATACATAGCGAAAGGTAGGTTAGGCGCCGGGCATAGCATACTGGGCGCCTAACAACCATAGATATCGGTTGCTAGGGTTGCCATAGTTACGGCGCATGCGCAGTACTGGCCTGCGACGACCACCCGAAATGCGCCGCTCACTAGCCTAGTGTAGCTTTCGCTACAAAAGTTAAAAAGTTAACAATCAATATTCGTTAACCAGCCTGCTAGTTAGCATGCCTTAACTGTATTCTTATTTACTTCACCTCTGAGAATGCTAGGCCGAAAAAAGTGCTGTTCTAACTGAAAAAGCCTGTTTTTTAAAATTGTGGAAAATCTTAGGTGAAACACCCTGTATATGGTTTACTGCCCTGAAGCTCCACATGACGTATCAAAAGCGCCGCAGTGGAAGGCTCTGGATTAATCTGATCCTCCTGAGCTTCTTTAACGTGCTTTGACATCTCAGAGTACAAGGGTGTTTTCTAAGAACTGGAACTCGTAACCTTTTCTACTATAACTACACGGACCTTCTGGTTTAAAGACAAGATCCAGTGAGGCATGCGGGATGTCGTTTGGACGATGATCGTCACGGAGCAGAGCACCTACCTCCCATAACAACAGAAGTGCGTCGAGACAGACACAACGAAAACAGCGCAAGGAAAACACGAAAATATTGTCGCTTGTTTACGCTTCCCGGAGACGATGCCGCTGTCCCGAGTTTCAGGGAGCGATATTGCCTTTGAATATTTCTACATGGGTGCATAGCGACGAACACAGAAAGCACTTCAGGGTCGGGCTTATAGGCTTAGTTCTAATCCCCAACGCCCTCGGGTCGTAAACACGCTGCTGTTGACTCCAATATGTCCCGAGGCAAGATACTTCGGTTCTATATGCAGTCCTACGAATGAGCTCTAAGTATGAGTTGCGACGAAGTTGGTTTGTTCCGTGGAGCTAGGCTCTGAATGACGCTCCAACTCTTCGCTGGGCCAGATAGTGTGGACAAGCTCTTTTAGTTCGCGCGGCTGCCACCGCGTGTCGCATGGCTCAAAACCTCCAATATTACAGGGGTAATTTTGAATGTTTGGTACACCCGACTGATTTCCAATAAGGCCTTCCTGCGATCTCAAGAAGCGTATCACAAGTAAGAGCGCGTAGGAACAGTGATCATCATCATCAACCTGACTACGCCTACTGCAGGACAAAGGACTCTCCCATATCTCTCCAGCTAACCCTATCTTGTGGCAGCCGCTGTCACCTTATCCCCGCGAACGTCTTAAACTCATCCACTCACCTAACTTTCTGCCGGGCTTTTCTGGAAGAGTAGGGCATCAACTTTAAAAGTTTCGGGCAGGGTCTCACTGTACTCTAGTTTTTTTACAATAACGAGTGAAACCCAATTGAATTACGCGGTGTTCGCCAAAGGTGCCCGACAGATGGCGCTAGTTGTTGGCGCTGTTATTACCCTCTCAGCTCTACCAATAAAGTGTTTCTCATTCATTCATTCATTCATTCATTCATTCATTCATTCATTCATTCATTCATTCATTCATTCATTCATTCATTCATTCATTCATTCATTCATTCATTCATTCATTCATTCATTCATTCAAGTCTTAACGTTTTGTCTCTGCTTTATTTTATGTTTGTGGATAGGGCACGTCCTACGTGACCACCCGGTACAAAGGCAACAGCGTAATCAACACAAGGAAAGATGGGTTTGAGTCCAAGCGAATACAAAAGCAAGGGCCACTGCGGCACCAACTGCCTTCTGTTGGCGAGTGCGATGATCAGTTGTTCAGCACTTGCCGGAAGGTACCGCTCAGGAGATGCTGACTCGCGTGTTTCAAGTAGACACTAGCTTTACAATCAACTGAGACGAGATACAGGGCAAAATAGCAGCTGCAAAAAAACATTATAAAATATTTGCTTAATTTTAGAGGCATTCGGTTTAGTGAAAAAGAAATACTACGTAAAAAAAATTTTGATCTCGTCCCGTTCGGCTACTGTAATCTCCCGTTTCGTTTCCTTTGCGTTGGTGCAGTGAAATCTTCGCGCTGCTGCTTTTTTTTTTTTCGGCGTCATCGTTAGTTCGTTGGTGGATGTCTGTTGATCTGATAATCTCAAGTTCCAGATACAAAGTGTCTTATTATAAAGCACAAGAGAAACAAGTGCTCTTAGCGAACATGAACGGCATCGTAGGGACGCAACCCACATCGCACAGACGCACTCATTAACCTATCACGTCGTGCGACTCGGCACAGACCGGTAAACCGAGGTTCGTGCGTCAAATAGGAGATCGGGATCAGACCAGAAAAGGGCCTAGACACGACAAAGAGAACTTAGAAAATACAAGGGCTAAAATGACAACAGAGGGGAGATAGGGAGGGGAAGGGGCAATACTAAATTACGAGCGCGCATGGACTGAGCAGGATACGGGATACAGAAAAGGAAAAAATCGAGAGGTTGAAAAGAAACGCACTTTTTCAAAAGACAGCTCTGAAAGGAATCGGCTCAAGAAAAGAAGCACTGAGGTAGACACAGCCGGCGTCATGCAAGCATATGAAACGTGAAACGAGAAAATACTTGAAACTCTAATTTGTGCTCGGGCCGGGAGTGCAGGATGTCTAAGGCGAGGAAAGCAGGGAAGAAGCAGAGGTAGAAGAAAACGACGAGAAGGAACCGATATCACCTACAGCAAGAATGAGCCCAGAAGCCAATTAGAGAGGGCGCTCAGCGAAGGAGCAGCTCGCTTCTTTTGCTATTTTTATTTTTGCTTTCTTTATTTTTTCTATTTTTTTCCTTCATCTTCAATGTTCGACGTCTGTAGCGCGATACGCAGGTCAACCTCCGGCTGC
The DNA here is from genome assembly GCF_055824585.1 of Amblyomma mixtum. Lineage (NCBI taxonomy): Eukaryota > Metazoa > Arthropoda > Arachnida > Ixodida > Ixodidae > Amblyomma > Amblyomma mixtum. The sequence continues at coordinate 177,775,908 of NC_143021.1, read as the reverse complement.
TCGTCGAAGCGAAAACTCACTGGATAAAATAAAATAAAACAAGACATTTCGGGAGGTATACAGCGAGGGGAGGGAAACGGAAACTATAGGAATAATAACATTAAGAAGAAAATCAAGGGCGGAGAGGGCGTTCGTCTCGAGAACAGTGGAGCGCTTTTGTTCTGCTACGTATGCATATGTTTGTGTCGGTGAGTTTGTATGCCTGCCTATGCGTTTCCGTGTTTGGTAGCAACGGGTTGTTGTTCAGAGTCGTGCGAGCAAAAACCTGGGGAGGGGGTATGCGGAGGGAGACGAAACGCGACGGAAGGGGTCGCTGGCTGTCTGTGCCGAGTTGAAAGGGGGGGGGGGGGGGGTTCGAACTTCCAAACCAAAGCGTCAGGGGCAAACAAGAGCACAGTCTGCTAGCACCAAATCGGAAAAGGCAGAGCGGAATTTTCAATAAGGGCTCTGCAACGTCTTTTTCTTTTGTTCGCGCTTCCGCTTTTCGGGAGTTAAGGTCAAACGGGAAAAGGCAGGTAGGTGGCGACACTCAGCGACGTGCTTGGTGAGCTGAGCGAGAGTAGGAAACCGTAGGTGTACTGGAGAGGGAGAGGGGGAGGAAGAGGGGAGGGAAAATTGGGAGCGACCGAAAGAAAAAATAGAAACACGTAAACACGGGAAATTTCGAAACGCAGAAAACAGTGCGCGAGCGACGGAACGTTTCCAGGAAGTATTCTCACGAACACAAAGCAGGCACCAAACAAAAAGAATAAAATAAAACAGAAATGTGACGATGAAACGAAAGCAAAGCGCGTGTTACATATGTTGGGCGGCCGCAACCTATACGAAAACGTCAAAACTTGTATACAAATGACGGAGCTGTCAGGCGTGCACCACGCATCTATCTGTCACAATAACAGCCTGACTTTTCATATTTATTTTCTTTTCTGGCGATGCCGCCGCGAACGCATCTTTTTCTAGCTCGTCGCTGTCTGCCTTTAAAAAGAATGAGCTGCTGGAGCTATCAATCGTCGCAACGCGTATTGCTGAACGAAATACTTTACGTCGGATAGAGAAGGAGCGGCTTCAGAAACATCAGTAGATTACGTCGTACGGAAAATGCTACAAGGAGTAAGGAAACGTGAGAAGCTACACTTCTTTCTCCTTATAAAGCGCTAGCTGTTATCGGCTCTTTCCCCGGTCTTACGGCGTAGCAGCGTCATTGTCCGCAGAAAACGGACCCCCCCCCCCTCCCCCCACCCTTCTTCTGGCAGCTTTCAAATTCGTCTCTCCCATAAATGGCCCCCAAAACCTACGAAAAATTAACCAGGTGGTAGCCTAGCTGTTACGAGCGGCTCGACATACCCGTTTTATGAATCAGAAGAGTTGAGAGTTGGTGACGATTCAAGAACTATGTACTACACCGGTGCATACGGTGAGATCTTGGTGCAACAGAAGCTTGGTGTGGGCTAGTTGGTTACAGTTCTTCGAAAACATAGCGCAAAAAGGACACGGACGACACAGAAGTGGACAGGACAGCACCTGTCCTGTTCACTTATGTGTCGTCGGTGTCCTTTTTGCGCTATGTTTTCGGAGATCTTGGTGTGCGTGAATTTCTGTCAAACAAGCCGGTGCACTCTTCTATAGCGGCCTGCAAGAGATGGTAAACCATAACGTAACGATAATCTGGGCCGATGCATTGCGTCTTAAGGATTTCACATGAAACAGGGCTCTGGTATGAACGGGAACAGCTTAAAGGGACTCTGAAAGAGGTCCTAATAATGTTAATGTATGCCTTGGATGTTAAAGCACGTCGCTTCACGAAAATCCTCCAGCAAGAATTTTTTTAATGTGTTCTGTAGAAGCTGGGTTATCCTCGGTCAAAATTTGAATTTACGCGTCTTCGCACCTTCCTTCCTTCCCTCGTCACTTCTTGCACGCTGGAAAGTTGGCTCTTCTTCGCCCGGGCTGTTGCCGGCGTGTGCGGGAATTCCCCGGCGTACGACGTGTGGAGCTCCCTGACCATCCAGAGCGAGGCGGTTTACTGGCTGCAGTCATGGTACCGGTTGGAAACGTGGAATAATATAACCAATAGCCATCTCTGAACTGGTACACGCAGAAGCGTGCGGCAGAGAAGGGTGTGGGCATGAAGAAATATCCGGTAAAGGCTCGCCAAATGCTTTTAAGGAGAAAAGCCTTCAATGCCTGATCGTTGTCGACAGAAGGTTGTCAGCAGAGGTGTCACGCTTTTCGATTGGTCGAAATGGTTATGACGTCAGAGTGCGCGGATTCAAAGTAATGAGGTCCCCCCGGATGCCTGGCGCCCCCTTTTGGAGCAGACGACAACTAATAAAATAGTTGTCGTCCGCTCCGACATGGGGCGCAAGGCGTCCGTGGGTAACAGTCTCGCAGTCAATGCCAAACAGTGCGCCAGGAAAGGCTTTCGCCTTGCAGCGCTTTAGAGAGCCAAAATTCCCCCTGAATTTTTTATCTAGAACTACTAGGGCAAACCGGACGTTACGTTGACGTCAGACTACAGGAACAAACACTACGCAGGAGTTGCCTGATTGGAAAGGGGTTGGCGACTGGCTCAGCATTGCCGCCACTGCCATGACTGTTCACATCGGTTCCGCGAAACGAGAATTTGGAAAACGTTTGCGTGCCAAGTTAGCCGAGAAATTTTGGGAGCACACTGTATAAACAAAGAATTTGGTTTGTGCGTCAGCAAAGCATCAGTCTCGCTATCTAAAAAAACAGTTCCCATATCTAGGTGTGAATCTGTGCCGCACACGCCTTTTATGACGCTTGCTGGTTAGATTCAAGGTGTGATTACTACGAATGTATAAATGTGGCCTGTCTTTGAAGTAAAACGCAGTTGAAGTTCTGCGCTCCGTCCTGTCTATTTCTTTCTTCGTCCCTTGTCGTTTGGGTGGTTACAATATGCAAATTGATGGGTATGTTGATGGGCTGCGCTTTGTGAATTTCCTTCCCAGAAATAGTAGAGCGTGGTAGAACAGCACACTTGGCCTCTTGGCGTGTTGTTTTTAATAAGGTTTTCGATGAACAGAGTGCAAACCACAAAACACCATTAAACTGGCGAAAAGCAACAGTGAGAATATGCCGTCAAACGAAGCTGGACCAATCATTGAGCGTGGTTTTATGATGTCGCGTAGGTGACCTTGTGAGTTCGGGACCTCTGCTGCGAATACAAACAAATATAAACAGCTGTAACAGGCCCCGTCATTCGAATGCTCTAAAAATGTGGTGTGGGGAAGAGTGCAAAGGTCCAAAACTATTCGAACTACGAAAAAAAAAGGGGTTGGAGAGCAGGCCTGATGAGGGCGCACGATTTTAAGGCATTGCGGGTGACGTCACGTCGAACAAGGAAAACGAACAAACAAGGAAACGAGCAAGGTAATACGAACAAACAAGGAAATAACTCTAACATCTCCAATAATTCGACTGTACCAAATATGCAAAATGCTCAGGTGTTGTTTCTACAGTCCGTTTATTTTATAATATGCGCGGTGTAAAAGCAAGTGTTTCCAGCTTGTGGAAGACGAAATCTGTTTAGAGAGCGCACAGTTATTCAACACACGAAATATAGCTACAAAAATTTTAAACATGATCTAAAACAATGCAAAAAGAAGCTTTGGAAATTTATTAACACCAGCTGCGCGTCACAGTCATCAATACCTTTAACAAATGAGGGCAGGCTTCTTCCTTCGGCTGAATTCGAAGTACATTTGAATGACTTATTTTGCTCTTACTTACTGATGAGGCTCCGATACGTACTAACCTTCCTTTTCTGTCGCTAAACTCAAGCATAAATGATGTAATTATCACTCCCGAAGGTATATCATCCGCCTTTGATAGCCTTCTGGCATAAACTGGCACTAGGCCTCGACGGTATATGCCCTAAGTTACTTAAACTAGTAAAACCTGGAATATTATAATCTTGCTGCTATCTTCCAACAGTCTATTGATACATGATATAATCCGAACGTTTGGAAATTGCTCGCGTCATCCCTATTTAAAAATCTGGCGATCCATGAAATTCAACAAACTAGTGCAGTCATCATCATCATCAGCAGCAGCCTGCCTATGCCCGCTGCAGGGCAATGACCTCTGCCGTATCTCTATAATTAGTCATGTCCTGTGCCAGCTTCCACCATCCTATCCCTGCGAACTTATTTATCTCATCCACCCACGTAATTTTCTGACGCCCCCAGCTGCGCTCCCCTTCCCTCGGAATCCAATCCGTTACCCTTAAGGACCAGCGGTTATCTTGCCTTCGCATTACATGCCCTGCCCAAGCCCATTTCTTCCTCTTGATTTCGACTAGGATGTCCTTAAACCGAGTTTTTTCCCTCACCAACTCCGCCCGCTTCCGATCTCTTAATGTTACACCTATCATTTTTATTTCCATAGATCGCACCGTTGTCCTTAAGCTGAACCCTTTTCATTAGCCTCCCCGTTTCTCCCCCTAGGTTCTCCCCTGTTTTATCCACCTAAGACTTTTCATAAGGGTTCTTCCTCAACAGCGCCTCATTACCGAAGTTATAACTCTAAATATAAATACAAAAGTTGCTACACGGAGAAATAATTTCATCACAAGCCACACTTCAGTTTTTGTCCATCAGCATTCATCTCGACTTACCCACGTGGATTCTGGAGCACCACAGAGTTATGTAGTCAGGCCGATATTGTTTTTAATTTATATCAGTGACATAAGTACAAACCTATGCTTTACAGCTAAACTATTTGCAGATGATTGAGTGAAATATAGGCAGATTATTGACCCCACGAATGCTGAATGCTTACAGACCGATCTGATCAAGCTTAGTAATTGGTGGAGAGAGAGTGGCTAACGAAGATTAACGTGCCTAAAATGAAGGCCATTACCGTTACCGCGATTAAGCCGACGCCCTATATTTATACATTACACGGCGTCAAGGTGGATTCATTATCTAGTATAAAATACCTAGGCGTTCATTCATCATCCAACCTCACAGGGAACATCCACATAGACACAATCTTGAGCAAAGCATCTAAAGCGCTTGGTTTCATTTGGCGCAACCTGCATTCGGCCAACACATCTGCATAACTTACGGCTTACACTCCACTAGTTCGCTCAAAAGTCAAGTACGCATCTTTTATACGGATTGAACATTAAGCTTATACAAATAATAAACTTCAATCTCTTCAAAACAAAGCTGCCCGGTTCATCTCAGAGAATTAGTCGAGGACATCCAGCGTAACTTAAATCGAAAAGTCTCTACACTTACCACATTTCGATAAACGCAGGTTGCTTCAACTCTAATTCTTCTTTCAGAGCCTTTATCGCAGTCATTTATTTCTTTCTGCTCTACATCTTTCACTAGCCCATCAAGTATTTCGCCGATTAGATCACCGGCACTAAGTACAGCAATTTTTTTTCTGTACAAACCTTTACTATCACTCACCGCTTCTTCTCGTCACTCATAACTGGAATGAGCTTCCGAAAAAGGGACCCCTATCACTTACCACGTAATCATCAACATTATCATCATCATCAGCCTGACTACACCCACTGCAGGGCAAAGGCCTCTCCCATGTCTCTCCAATTAACCCTGTCCTTTGTCAGTTGCCGGCACTGTATCCCCGCAAACTTCTTAATCTCATCCGCCCACCTAACTTTCTGCCGTCCCCTTCTACGTTTGCCTTCTCTTGGAATCCACTCCGTTACCCTTAAGGACCAGCGGTTATCTTGCACCCACGTCCCATTTGTTGATAAAGTGCTTCCTAAGGCTGTGAATGTTGTAGGAGAAGCACATGTCCCCTGCAATGACGCATTTATTTCATGTGCAAGTTCTCTGAATTTTCTCTTCTGAATGTTTTCTCAGCCCACTAAACCTTTGTTGTATCCCCTTTTCCCTATTTAATGCCCGTATGTATCAGCAGCGCGAACACAACACGGGAAGAAGAAAGAGAAGAAGGTAAAGAGCGCTGAACTTCCAACTTTTATTTGAGCAAAACTGAACCCGCACTTTTATACACATACCACGTAAAATCCCACCAGGGGGGTAATCAAGGCGCGCGATCGAATTGGGACAAACACGTTGTCCAGGGCATCAAAATGATAACTACAATCGCACTATACAAAGACTTCCATGAAATGAAGCACGAATGATATGCGGAAAAAACAAGACAATGTAAAAACAGGGCTGAGTGTGCGCAAATGGCAAAATGGAAAAACAGAGTTGAGGGCGCGAATTTTGCTAGAAAACATGGGAAGGCAGGAACACGGTAAAAAGGTAAAAACAGGGTTCAGTGTGCGCAAATGGAAAAATGGAAAAACAGAGTTGAGGGCGCGAATTTTGCTAAAAGAAAATGCCCGCTCGGGTCTTTAGGGTAATTGAATGAATAAATTGAATAAACGATTCGAAATATAGCAATCATTAGCAAGCAGCTTAGCTGACACAGAAGGTTTATGTGCTTGCATGTGGTTATTTATGTAGATATTAAACAATATTGGAGACAAAATCAATCTCAGACTGCATAAGACAGGTACCGAGCAGACTCCAGCTCTCTACTTCCCTAACTTCCTCAAGCGGTCTGCTCCCTAAACCATTTGTCTCTGCGCAAAGTGCATAGTATTCATGGCGAATGCAGCGGTTCCCGAGAAATTCTAGGCAGGGCCGATGGCGTCGCAGCATCGAAAGTACGACAGCCGATGGCTCTCGTATGTTGTTCTACCACGCTCCATGTTGTTCTACCACAAGTGTGTTGTTCTACCACGCTCTACTATTTCTGGGAAAGAAATTCACAAAGCGCAGCCCATCAACACACCCATCAATTTGCATATTGTAACCACACGAACGGCAAGGGACGAAGAAAGAAACAGACAGGACGGAGCGCAGAACTTCAGCTGTGTTTTACTTCAAAGACAGGCCACATTTATACATTCGTAGTAATCACACCTTGAATCTAACGAGCAATCATCATAAAAGGCCTGTGCGGCACAGATTCCCACCTAGATATGGGAACTGTTTTTTTATATAGCTAGACTGATGTTTTGCTGACGCACAAGACAAATTCTTTGTTTATACAGTGTGCTCCAAAAATTTCTCGGCTAATTTGGCACGCAAACTTTTTCCCAGTTCTCGTTTCGCGGAACCGAGGCGAACAGTCATGGCAGTGGCGGCATTGCTGAGCCAGTTGACAACCCCTTCCCAATCAGCCTACTCCTGCGTAGTGTTCCTGTAGTGTGATGTCAACGTAACGTTCGGTTTGTCCTAGCAATTCTGGATAAGAAATTCAGGGGGCATTTTGTCTCCCTAAAGTGCTGCAAGGCGAAAGCCTTTCCTGGCGCACTGTTTGGCGCACTGTTTGGCGCTTGTTATAGCTCTGGAAATAGCTGGCGTCCGATTAGGTTTGGACGCGGTAGGCAGCGAGATTTGATACGCCTGCTATAAGCCCATGGAAGCCCTTGGAAGCGCTCGGCAGGACAACGGGTTTCCGACGTCAGGATGCACGCGAAAGCGGATATTTAGAGCGCTCGAAACTGAAAGAAACCCGAGTTGGACCAAATATGTGCTACACGTGTCCAGCTACTGACGTAATCATGTTTGGACGAAATCGTAGTTCGTTCGTGATTCCATTTCTCCGATATCGGCAAAGAAAGCAATAATTGATCCAGACAGATTAGGAGAACATGGTAGAAATAGAAGAAATAGAAACAGATAGATGAATTTCCGAACGAGCGAAGTGTGGTTCTCAGCGGTGCAAGCTAAACGGGCACGTTTCCAACAACAGGATTGCGGTAACATGCTCAAAAGCTCGAGTCCAACCAAATTGTCTTGCGCTTAGTTTTCAGTCGTGGTACCGGGACAGAGCAGTCTAAGAAAAGCAAGATGATGTCACTGCGTTGGAAAGCCTGCCGTTACTATAAATGACGCCTAGCCAATGAATACAGAAGGTGTGTCAGGAAACGCTTTAAAAAATTTTCAAAAATAGGCTTTTTGGGGTAAAATATGGCTTTTGCGGCGTAGTATTCCAGAAAACCAATGAACAGTTTTTACTAGTAAGCTTGTTAACTAATTTTTGACACTTAACTTTTTAACTATAGTAGAGTTAGGCGCCTTGAAAATAGAGATTTGTAGCCGGTCGTTATAGCCATATCAGTTTTTAGAATTTCAAAAATGCGGTTACCCCTGCCGCTGTAGCTCTACAAAATTTGGCTTTTTCGACTAGATATGTGCAGTCAAGGGATTGTTTTGCCTGAATTCTTTCGAACGCGCATGCATTTTCGCACGATGCAGCCAGACCTTGTCTAGTCACAGTGCCGAGAGTAATCGCGTCTCTGAAATTCTAAAAACTGATGTGGCTATTACCAACTACCGCCTACACATCTCTGATTGCAACTAGGTGCCGTACTTTGCTAGTTAAAAAGTTAATTATTAAAAATTAGTTAACCGGCTTACACTCAAGGCGATTCACCAGCTTTGTGGTCTCCACCGCCACTGGTAATATACTGTGCCGCAAAAGCCATATTTTTACCCCCATAAGCCTATTTTTCAATATCCTTGAAAGTGTTCGCTGAAACACCCGGTATATCTTCGCACGAGTCGTGGGAGCGAGTGGAATTGATTACGGGAGCATTTTATGACAAAACTATGTCATTACAGGGCAGGTATGTCAAGCCACTGGCATACCTGTTGTCTCGGACAGTGGGTTAACCCATCTCTCTCGTTCTGATGTCATGATGCGGAGCTTTATTTTAGATCAGAAAAGGAACTTCACAGTGCAGTCTCTCGTATCAGTAATGAGCGAGAGATTGCTGCCGTTACGAGATCGGATAAAAAAGAAGGCACCGAGAGTTAGAGAGGGAGCGATCGGAATGTGTGTCTCCAGTGCACGGCACGTGTGCAGGGTTGGGGGGAGGGGGGGAGGGGGGGGCGTACGCTAATTCGACGAAGATTGCGTCTCGCAGAGCTTGCAAGATATCAACGTGGGCGACGTATATACTACAGGCTGTGGGTGCAAGCGATGGCGGCTGCTGCCGGAGCGACGATGCAGACAGTGACAGTCCTCGCTAACCGCGCACTGACAATAGTTTCTGGGGGAATTGTTTTTGGAGCTGCATCCCTCGCTACGGTTTTACCCGCCCCCGCTGTGTTGCGGCCAAGCCTCAAGCCGTTCGCTTTGGCATCTGATTTTGCTTGAAACTTGAACTGAGTGCCTGCTTTCCGTGGGTCTTTACTAATTCGCCTAAATATTTCACTCTAGTTAACCGGATTTCAACAGTCAAAGGGTTTTCTTTTCCCTGTCCTAACTTTCGTACCGCAATCCCAGACCAGCCCTCGGATAAGTTGAACGGTTCCAATGTCCTTCCGTCTCTTGCCATGGATGAATGAAAGAATGAAAATTTTTTTTTGTGAAGGAAGGCCCGAATTTCATGAGATCATTTCTGCAAATTCGACAAGTTTGATATCATGATAAGTAAGCTTCATTTGTAATACAAGGTCTGATTTCCTTGTTTTAACTTTCATGCCGCCAACATAGCCAAGCTGTTGTTCCGTGTTGTTGTACATGTGTAAGTCCAGAGTAGCGTTTTGGTACACACGATGGTCGCGTTGTACCTCCATGTCCTACCATAGATAGTTTCGAAATCATCCAGTATGACATCGCAATAAGCCTCCTTTATAATACAAGGGGCTGATTTCCTTCTTCTAACTTTCATGCCGCCAACACAGCCACGCTGTTGTTCCCTGTTGTTGTACATGTGTAAGTCCAGAGTAGCGTTTTGGTACACACGATGGTCGCGTTGTACATCCATGTCCTACCATAGATAGTTTCGAAATCATCCGGTATGACATCGCAATAAGCCTCCTTTATAATACAAGGGGATGATTTCCTTCTTCTAACTTTCATGCCGCCAACACAGCCACGCTGTTGTTCCCTGTTGTACATGTGTAAGTCCAGAGTAGCGTTTTGGTACACACGATGGTCGCGTTGTACATCCATGTCCTACCATGGATAGTTTCGAAATCATCCAGTATGACATCGCAATAAGCCTCCTTTATAATACAAGGGGCTGATTTCCTTCTTCTAATTTTCATGCCGCCAACACAGCCACGCTGTTGTTCCCTGTTGTTGTACATGCGTAAGTCCAGAGTAGCGTTTTGGTACACACGATGGTCGCGTTGTACATCCATGTCCTACCATAGATAGTTTCGAAATCATCCAGTATGACATCGCAATAAGCCTCCTTTATAATACAAGGGGCTGGTTTCCTTCTTCTAACTTTCATGCCGCCAACACAGCCACGCTGTTGTTTTCTGTTGTTGTACATGTGTAAAGACCAGAGTACCGTCTTGGTACACACGATGATCCCGTTGTGCTTTCATGTCCTCCCATGGATAGTTGCGAAATCCCTCCGTACGCCATCGTAATAAGCCGTATTTCTAGTACTAGGGGCTCTCTTTTGTTCTGTTTTAGCTGTGGGGCGCCAACCCAGCCGAGCTCTCACGCGATTCCAAGCTAATACCCCTACTCTACTCTGTTCTGTCGGAAACGGAGTATTATGACAGTGGGTTATGCTGATATCTTCCCAGGTGCATGCAGATTTTACGTATATACGCCGATCTGGAGATTCATGGAGACACCCTCTGCAATGTAGAAAAAAAATGTCACCAAATGTCGGCTGCGCATCTTTAATTAAAAGAGACTAAAACTTGGTTCATACGTGCTTATTTTTGTTAACGAAATGCATTAAATATCTTCGCACTAAACAGTCAAGCATCATACCCCTGAAGACAGATATGAATTGTTTAAAATATTCTTTTTCTTTTCGCCAAATTGAAAAGTGGGACGACTTTAAATTATCTGTAAGGAAAGTACCATCTATTTAAATTGTGAGACAGTTGCCTAGCAACGAGAAATGTCGATATTTTGTGCGTACTTTTCTGGGTGTTAGCATTGTATAACTTACTAAATATGTGCTTCTTGAGTTAGTTCTGGCGTATTTTTCTCCTACCATGTCAATCTCGCAAAGTTTCAGAACCGAGGCTGTCACTTAGAAACTTGTATTCACTTTTTTTTTCTTTCGCATAAAAGAACTGCGTTCAGTGTACATATCTTTCTTATCAATTTGTTAACAAGTGTATGCTTTTGGTGTGTTCAAGTCATACATTTTTTTTCTTCTTTTTATTGTACGAGGAGTACATTCTATACTTTATCATATATATCTGTTTTTGTTTCTCTTATTTTTTTTCTGTTTTTCTTCAATGAAAGATGTGTCGGGTTGTCGGCGTGTACTGCTGCTGCTTTGTAGGGGACGTGGACTAGACAAGCTGCTATCGCAGCTTTTTGCCTCGCCTCCCCCATCTTTGATGGAAAATAAATGGAAATCCAAGTATATCTGGAAAAATAACCAACAAAAACAAGCCTTCGATAATTCCTGAAGAATGCAAATAATTTCGTCGAGTAAAAAAAGCGACCATGGGCCATATCTTCAGTGCCGGTGTGAATCTGGAACGCAATAGAAGTTCGAAATTCTGCGAACCCAAAATTGTAAGCCACCGAACAAATTGCAACCCGGTCAGCCTGCTAGGACGGCTTGCTTCTGGATGCATAATTTCTTCGTGAAAGGAAGTACAGCGCGAGAGCGCCGGTGGTAGCGGCGCTTTTTGCCGACATTATCGAACGGCTATCGGAAAAACACGCCGTCTGGTATTGACGGAGAATCTCTGGCCCCGTTGTTTCTACACAGCGCCTACAAGGAGCGTACCGCTGCTTCGTTAGAAGCCGTGCAAGGCTCGCGGTCCGGGGCCTAATGAGTATCTAATGACTTGACGCAAGTCGCCTTGGCGTGGCTGTAAAAAAAAAAATCCTCACGTGAGGCTAATAAACAACAGCAGTGCACTGTTTATTATTTTCTTCTTGGGTTATAGTTAAACAGTGGTTAGCAACACCTCTGAGAAGAACAGCACAAATCCAGAAATAGGAGGCCATCGTAGTTAAACGTCTTTCGGGGAAAGGGTATGCTAGTGTAACCCCCTAAACTTCAGCTTTCGTCGCAATTGATAACAACCCATCTGCGTGAGAAGCTAAAGCAAGGTGGTAACGTGCAAAGAACGTAGCTCTGACGGACGTGTCTCCTAAGGCAAGAACGACAAACAAGCTAGCGACATGCAAAAAAAAGTGAGGCAATAAACAACAGCAGTGCATAGCTTATTATTTTTTATTGCGACAGCAATACTACTTTCACTTTCAGCTCCTCGCGTGGCGAGGCCGCGGTAGCTACCATTTACCTTTAGCTTGACCACTGCTATGACGTCATACCATCAGCCGCAAAAAACCAACTTGTGCCGTCGCGAGGCGAGGCCGCGCTTGATAGCTGCTGCCTAACTCCTGCGCCCGCCGCGCGCGGCGCGCCTAGCGGATTGGATTTGATTGGATAGGATAGGATTGGATTGGATTGTATAACCGATGCATCACCACAAGTCTAACCACAAGCACCACCACCAGCTACACTACCAGCTGAACCATGGCGTAGCTACGGATATTGCTTTCGCAATTCCCGGGCTTAACTAAGCTAAGCCACAGCCAATTTTTTTCTTGGGTTATAGTTAAACAGTGGTTAGCTGCTCATGTGTGAAGAAGAGCAGAAAACCAGAGAGAGGAGGCCATCATAGTTAAACGCCTTTCGCGAAAAAGGTATACTAGTGTAACCCCCTAAACTTCAGCTTTCGTCGCATTGATAACAACCCACACGCGTAAGCAGCCAAAGGAAGGTGGTGACGAGCAAAGAACGCAGCTCTGACAGACGTCTTTCCTCGGCAAGAACGACAAACAAGCTAGCGAAATAAAAAAAAAAAGCTCGCAAAGGTGGAGATAGGGGGCGCCCCAGACAAAAAGTACGCGAGCAAGTCTGTTTCGGGCGGATAAAGCGGCGTATAAGAGCTCGTAAGGAGGCAGCGCTAGTGCCATCGAAAACAGGGAAGGAGTGAAGCCGAGCCAAGCCCCAAGCCCTAGGCGGCTTCCTCAACACGGCAATTGCGTATTTATGTGCGGCTTGAGAGGGAGGGAATATGGGGAGCCGGAGAAGAGAGAACGAAAATAAAAGGGGGCTTATGGGGAGTGTTGTTCGGGACGGTTATTTATTTTTCTTTCTCTCTCTCACCCCGCCTTCTTTGTATTCGACGCGCTGAGAAAAACGTCTTTTGCGTGCAAAGTGGAGGGGTGGGGGGTGGTTGGGGATGTGCGGGGGCCCGGAAAATTTCAGTTTGCGTCCGCGGTAGGGAAGGCGTAGGGAAGTAGGGAAAGCAGAGGGAGAGAGGGGCGTTGCGTGTGAATTTGGTATGCTAAGCGCGCCGGCTTTGCTGCGCTGTGCCCGAGCGCTGGCATCTCACCTACCCACCCTGCCTCGGCACACTGCTTCCCTAAGATTTCGCGGCTCCTCGCGACGGCGTTCGAACGAGACCTGCCTGCGGTGATGATGGCAGCGTGAGCAAAACCCTCCGCGCTGCCCTCCGCGGAAGACGTACTGCATCGTGAAGGGAGCGCTGTAGGGAGCCCTCGAGTGGAGCGGCGTTGCGTCTATCTGTGTGCGCGCATGTTGAGAGAGTATGTACATCGGTCGGCGATGATGTTATAATTAATGCACCACTCGGTTCAACAGTTGTTGCAGGGGCCGCAATGTGCGCGACTGCCGCATTATTATAGCGACTACTGCATCGGGGTATGATTTTCCTCGTTCGTCATTTATTATATTTAAATTTAACGCTGTGCAAAAGGGCATTAACGAAAGCCACGGCACCCTCACCTCTCTTCCAGGGACCTACGAAAATACGCAAAGAACCATTGACTGCGTCGTCTGAGGTCATACCCCTGTTTGCATGCCAAATTTGTGTTCTTACCCCCCCCCCCCCCTTTGTCTTATCTTCTGGTTTCGCGAAGGCCACATAGCTCTCTCTCCCTCTTTATTGTTTTTATTATTTTTCATTTTTTTCTCATTCGTACTGTGTGGCTACTCCACAAATTGACGACTTTTACACTGGTAAAGTTCCTTCGGGTCCCTTTTCTCCGCCTTTTTTTTTTTCGCTCTCTCTCATACTCCACTCTCAACGACTACGCCAGCGGCGGGATCCGAATGCAGAGAGGAAACACTACTTTAGATTTTTTCCTTTTTCCTGCTCCCTCTGTTGTTGGGTCAAGATTATTTTCCCCCCTGCCCTCTCCCCCAGGAGGAGGGACAAGTTCCAGCATTCTTCTACGAAAGTAGCTGCACGGCCAACGCACCCTGTCGACCATCTCGTGTCAGCTCGGCACGCCTGTCAATAAGCAAGCATTCGGTGGTTAACAAAGCAGAGGTCGCATCTGGATATTGTATTTCCCTGCTAGTTACAGTTCGGCGCAATCTCCATTTTTTTTGTGCGGGTCCCACTCCTCTTTTTCCCTATCCATGCTCATTACTATATTTTCACTTGTATTTTTTTTACTTCTATCTACTTATTTCTGTACTCGCTATCCGTTTCTCGCTCACCTGTACTGTGTCCAACTCCCAAAAAGGGAAACACTAGCGAATACAAATCACTCTTGAAAAACTTCGGTCCTCCGACCGGAACGTAGCGCATGCTTCGATATATATATATATATATATATATATATATATATATATATATATATATATGAGAGAAGCCAACAGCCACAGAAACCAAGGGGCACGGGGAATTTTTAATTAATTTATTTATTTTGTGGTGTTGATCAATTTATAATATTACTGAATATGTTATCGCTTAAAGCTAATTGATATATATATATATATATATGCGAGAAGCCAACAGCCACAGAAACCTAGTGACTAAGGGGATTTTTTTTTAAATTTTGTGCTGTTGTTCAATTTTGATTATTACGTAATATGTTATCGCTTAAAGCTAATTGATTAGAAAAGCAGAAGAAAAAACAACCACATGCCGCTGGTGGGATCCGAACCCACGACCTCCTAATTACGCGTCCAGTGCTCTACCGCTGAGCTACGGCGACGGCTGTCAAATCGTCTGCTTTCGGGTATATATATATATATATATATATATATATATATATATATATATATATATATATATATATATATATATATATATATATATATATGTATATATACATTGCTTCCCGGAGCATTAGTCCGCCCAACTACATTCACATTCCTGGATCCGAATTTCGGTCTATCTGACACGTGTCCTTCCTTCAGTCAAACCAAGCATAGTATTCAAAATCACGAAAACCTGTTTTGACCAAGGCGCCACGTGCCATGAACAATGAACTCACGGAAACTCCATTGAAATTGAATAAGTGTGTGTGCGTTCCGGGATTTTGTGCTGTGTCCGGATGGTGACCACTGCATTCTTTGGGACCGACTCATACCGCGCCGAGCGCGCGTGCGTGCCATTTTTGTACCGCTTCTTCTGTATTTATAATTTCGATTTTGAACTCAGGTGCATTGCAGACTTTCTAACGCCTATAAATACTGGTCTGCAACAATCATGTACCGCTCTGACAAAGACTGGTCCCCAGTCGAGACATCATTAAACCCTTGTTATGATTTTAAGTGTGTGTCAATCTACTTTAAAAGTATTTACTGATTATTTGTGCCTTTTTCTCAACTACCAGATGTATATATATAAAGCCATGGGCGAAAGCGCGCGATTACGACGACACCACGAAAAACTACAGACGCACGCGGGGTAGTGTTTGATACAGTAAAGAAAAGAACGGCCAGGTGTAGAGAGTGTATACGGTATATTCTCACTGCAGCGAACACCCACAAAACATTCAGCTCAATTTCTTACTTCCCGAAGATTTGTTAATCTCGTCATTGTCCTCGAAATTTCAGCTCGCTCCGGATAGTTAACCTGCTAACAATTATACGAAGACAGTACATTTAAAAAAAGAAAAAGTCTGATGTTAAGCTCTCTACCCGACTCGGCAGAAGACGGCCTAAGCAGGCAATGTGCCGTAAAGCATCCAACATCACCACCGTCGCGACGGCAGCTAACATGCGAAATGTGCAAAGCGCGCGACGTCCGCTCCGGATTGCAGATGACTCCGCAGGCACACCGCGTCTTCCAAAGCTCGCCGTCGCTCGAATGCACCTTTGCGTCGCCGCATCAGCTGAGCGGTATTGCGCCTCGCTACGACAACACCGCGTCAAGGGGAAACAACGGGGTTGGTCGTGGTGGGGCGTGTGTATGTGCGCGCGTGCCTGTGTAAAGAGAAGGGGTCTGGAGTGGGGGGAGAGGCGGCAGTCCTGCGCTTGTTCACATATTCAGAATCCGCACGCTTGCTCTCGCTCCTCGACTTGCCTCGTAATAACGCGCGACAAGCCTCCAGTCTATGTTTTTGCGCGCGCTTGCTTTGAGTAAATGCCTTGCGCATACTTTGCCCTCGACTGCGCTTTCCGACTTTCCCTTTTTCTTTGTCTCCTTTTCGAGCGGTACGTCGCATGCCGAATAGAGCTCGTCGCTCGTGGAATATAGTGTGCAGACGCATTGGAGAGAAGCTCAGAAATTGAAGGGTGAAACAAGGGGGCGCAACCCGTATTTGCGGAAGAAATCCTCTCCCGCTTTCCTCTCTTGCACTGTGTTTCAGCGCACCGACTTTAGCGGGCAGGAACAACGTGAAACAGCGTTCCATATCCTCTTGTTTCGCAGCCCGCGTTTTTGAGCCGTGGGAAGGAGACGCGCAATCGAGGCAAAAACACGGTGGGCGCATAATAAGGCCCGCGCACGCTTTCGACATGATTCGCTGCGCGGTGGATTGAACGAAGTGTATGCGCCTCTACGTGGTCGTCTTTCAAGAGGTTTTTGGCGTTCGTCGCTTCAGCCGTGTATTGCATGTTCGCGTCGTCTGGGCTATAAGAAGAAATGTTTTGGAAGTCCAGAAATTGATTCTAGGGCTCGCACGCAGTATTTTCACTCACTCTTTGCGTCCGTACCTGGCCGCAACATTTCTGCATTCAAACTGCAGAGCATGACCTGCAGAACAACTCACGTCAGTTCGCCTGAATAACGATGAACATATGTTTGAAAGTGTACGAGGCATAGCCACGTATAAGGGTACACTTCGTACGTGACTGCATGGGTAGGATGTTAGCCACGTTATTGAGGGCATCTTCGAAGAATGGAGATGTAAAATGGAAGAAGTGTGGATGAAGTTGACAGCTTCGATGGAATAGCCACCTTGCGCACAGAAACCAATTGGTGCATACTTAAGCCGTGCAAGAAACGGTTTTGCGAGAGAAAGAAACTAAGGTGTCCGAAGGTTATTCCAGCAAAAATAACCCTCTGTATTGCGCTCTGACCTATCCATAAAGTACAGTTTATCCACTCCTGGTGACGGAGCCCAACTGCACGGGGAACCGCGAAGTTTTAACACTTCACGGCGCCACCGTCGGCTCTGGTTTGACTTTGCGCTATTAAGATATAAATTCCTACCAAAACCGCGATTTCCGCGCTTCCTATTTTCATAACTAGGAAAGATCTATAAGAATATGGCAGAATATTGTGTTCTTCTCTGATAGTAGACCGTCCCTTTAAGGCCACTCAGACCACTGCAGTGCGGTATATCGCTAGGGAACAGCAAGTTAAAGGACATGCGACTGTCCCTTTAAACCACCGAGCCCACTGGAGGGCGGTATATCGCTCGAGTACAGCGAGCGAAAAGGCATGCGACGCGGTTGCCAGCGAGCCGGTGTTCTGTGAGAACAGGTGTTTCTGATGAGCTCTGATAATGGAGCGCATCCGAGATATTTTGAGAACGCGCGCGGGAGGTCCTTCGCGATGGAGGCAGCAGTTTGGGACAGCGCACAAGCATGCAAACTGCATGGACTCGTCCTCGAGAAGCACTAACTCGAACAGCCTTTCCGAGTTCGGTTTTTTTATCTCCTAATAGGATGGTGGACTTCAAAAATTTAAAAGTCTACAAAGAAAATTGGCAGAGGCTGAGCTTGGTTAAGCCCGGAAATTGCGAAAGCAACTTCATCCGTTTCTTCAGCCCGCCGTCGTTTCCTAGCTTGAGCGAATCGTTGAAGCCTTGCCTTGTGCATGTCGGACGGAGCCCGATATATCTCCGTCTGGCGTGACGTCATCATAGCGAGCGCCTCCTCGTGGCAGCGGCGCGCAGCTGCTGCTCGGCGCACCGTGGTTACGCTGGGACGACCGCGACGAGACGAGTTGGGGATCTGTCTCTCTCCGTCTTGCGTGACGTCACAGCGGAGGTCATGCTAAAGGTCAAACGTGGTTACACCGCCGGGACGACGCTGAAGGGCTCAAACTGCGAGCAGTATTGCTTTCGCAATAAAAAGCAAAGAACAGATAAGCTGTTTGCCGAGTTTTGCGAGCAAAATCGACAAGGCTCTTCTGAAAGTTGGAAAGGACGAGGAATGCTGTTGCGATGCTTTGTCAGAAATAATTGCGAGGACACTTAGGGAACTAAAGTGTTGAGAGGCGAAAGCCGAGGACACTAAGCCGTGACGACTTCCGGTGGATGTGACGTCACACCGTTCCCGTGGCTATATCGATACCCAAATTGTATATCTTTCGGGGATCTTTAGTGTTAATTACGCTTAATCACACATTTCTCCGTGTAATTTGACACAAATCTGACGTTTTACCGACCATTCTGTGACAATTTTCACAATGCCGTGACGACTTCCGGCGGAAGTGGCGTCACATCGTTCCTGTGGGTATATCGACGACCGCGCTATTTCGACGCAATTTCGATATGTTTGCCAATAATTAATTAAGTAATCATTCTACAGTCGTCAAACATGGCTTCTTGGTTCATTTTTTCCTCCTCTATCTGAAGCAACCATTGATTTTCTCCTATCAGTTTCAGTTCCCGAGTTAAACGCGTATGACACGCTTTGTTAACGGACGACAGTATGAGCCATTAAAGGGGCTCCAAAACATTGCTTGAGGGGATACCGGCTATACTGACTCCCGTTCGTGTGTATCGATTCCTGTAATTCTTTTTAAGTCAGCATCTGTGTGACATAAAGAATCCGCCTGAAGTATAGCCGGTATCCCCTCAAGCAATGTTTTGGAGCCCCTTTAATGGCTCATACTGTCGTCCGTTAACAAAGCGTGTCATATACTTTGGATGTGACGTCACACCGTTCCCGTGGCTATATCGATACCCAAATTGTATATCTTTCGGGGATCTTTAGTGTTAATTACGCTTAATCACACATTTCTCCGTGTAATTTGACACAAATCTGACGTTTTACCGACCATTCTGTGACAATTTTCACAATGCCGTGACGACTTCCGGCGGAAGTGGCGTCACATCGTTCCTGTGGGTATATCGACGACCGCGCTATTTCGACGCAATTTCGATATGTTTGCCAATAATTAATTAAGTAATCATTCTACAGTCGTCAAACATGGCTTCTTGGTTCATTTTTTCCTCCTCTATCTGAAGCAACCATTGATTTTCTCCTATCAGTTTCAGTTCCCGAGTTAAACGCGTATGACACGCTTTGTTAACGGACGACAGTATGAGCCATTAAAGGGGCTCCAAAACATTGCTTGAGGGGATACCGGCTATACTTCAGGCGGATTCTTTATGTCACACAGATGCTGACTTAAAAAGAATTACAGGAATCGATACACACGAACGGGAGTCATTCAATGAAGAAATTTCAAAATACAAGCAAACAAAACGCTGCCCTCAACTCGATTTTGGCGGGGCTTCCCACTCCTATTTCGCTCTCCCAATGACGGCACCTGGCGCAACCAATCAAAACAGCCTGCCAGAGCACGTCGTGGAAGTTTGCACTCCATGATTGTCTGCTCTTTGTAACTCGTTCTTTCTGAGACTGGCAGCTTCGTTTCCATGCCAGAGCCCCTGGTGGTGTATTCTTATTTTATTTGCTCTGCAGGGCTTTTATCTCAGACAAACAAGTTGTTTTTGTTGATCTAATATAAAACGCAGACAGGTGACAAAATGTGTCTCTATTTATTCACACAATTTGCAGTATATTTACTCTTTGTCCAATCATCAAGCTCGCGCCAGGTGATGTCATACCCGCTGCTAAAACCCGCCACTGTGTGGCGACACCATCAAAGCCATGAATTTGTTTTTGGGAGGACATTAAAATATTAAAAAAACAGAATATACGCGGTATTACCAACGCTAATAGCACCATTATAACTCACTGTATGCGATCAACAGGCAAAATAGTCAACTAAGATTGTGTTTTCTGGCCCTCTAAAAAAGGCTTTCGCCTTGAAATTTAAGAAATCTAAAATTAAAAGCGAATAACCGATAAGCTGTTTGCCGAGTTTGTGAGTAAAATCAACAACACACTTCTGAAAGTTGAAAAGGACAGGGAATGCTCTTTTGAGGTCTCGTCAGAAAATTGATTGCAGCAGTCATGGATGGTCGTTGAGCCTCAATGTGAGCACGTACTAGAAAGGGATGTCCTAGTGGAAGGCATAACCGTTGGTCTCTTTGGTGCACAAAATGGATTTCAAGGGGCGGATAATCTACGCTGGCACTTTTGGGGCACGAACGTGCCGGCTAACTAAATGACTCAGCTTAAATTGATGACAACGTAGCAAACTATGGCGAGGAAAATGATAGCAGACAGGAAGAGGGCAGAGGGGTCAGGGAAAATAAGAGTTAATGATGCCTTAGTCCAAATCAGGGAGAAGAAATGGGCATGGACGGGGCATGTTAGTCGATAAGGATAACGGGCTGAATTCCAAGGGAGGGAAGCGTAGCGGGGGGCGGCAGAAAGTTATGCTAGCGGATGAGATAAAGAAGTTTCCAAGGATACGGTGGCTGCAGCAGCTGGCACAGGACCGGTTTATTTGGAGTAGTATGGGAGAGGCCTTTGTCCTGCAGCGGGTGTAGGAATGAGGGTGATCGTGATGATGATGATGAATGCACAACCTGGGGGGGGGGGGGGGGGGGCTCGTTAGCCAGATGTTAGATTGAGATTCCAGAGTTTGACGGGAAAAGGGTGCTCCTGCTGCCGTAGGAGTGGGCTTATCGTCCTACTGTGGATGTCACCTGTTTGATGAGCATCAGTATGATGAATGTGCACACAACATCTGGCAACTTTTTTCTCCTTGCAACATGGCTGATAATTTAATTTGTCGAACCTGCGACCGCATGTGTAGCAACGTAGTAAGGCTGATTTGTCATCGGCATCCTCTTAATTCTAGCTTAACATGAACTGACCACATCGACTATATTACATCTAAAGCACAAAAAAAAACTTGGCTTTGTGGAGCGGCGCTTACATCTAGCCGACAGGTACACCGGGCTTCAAGCGTTCAATTCTCTTGTGCGCCCTTCACAGGAATATGCGTCAGTCATTTGGCATCCCTACCAAATAACCCTCACCAGTATAGTTGAACCAGTTTCGAATAAAGCCGCGAGATTCATCTTATCATCGTAATCGAGATATGAGATCGTTTCATCATTGAAGGAAGAGCTGAGCATGCCACCACTCGCAACTCGCAATATACTTCCACATCTATAATTTTTTTTAATGAAGCTAGCAAAAAAAGAAAACGGATTGGCTCATCCTGAACAAAGGATACACTTTTTTTCTGTGGAAGATACTTGAGCTGCATCACTGATTACGTCTGTCCCCGATGCGAAAACGCGCTCACTACCCACGTGAAGACCGCGCCGCAACGTAGGGCGCCGCACCGTGGCGTAGTACCCAGCATTCCCCAGCCTGCAACAAGAAAGAGAGCGCCTACGTGCAAACCGGAAGATGCGGAAGCGTGTGAGGGAATAGAAAAGGAAGAGGGGAAAAAATAATCCGGGATTACATGGCATCTTCGAAGCCTCCGGTGAGCCCGCAATGAGAGGGTGAGGAGAAAGCGGCCAGGAAAATGCCGTGATTAGCGCTAATGGTCGCCGCAGAGAGAGAGAAAAAAAAGAAACGTGCTTCATTAGATGAGTGCTCCGACCACGGGAGTTGATTGCCTCCTGTGTACGTCTCCTCTTTATTTTCCTCCCTTTCTCTCGTAGTTTTCTTCACGATGCCAGCATTCCTGTTGTGCCGTCGTGTACAGCATGCTGCTGCTATCACCACCTCCCCTATAAAGGTGTTTGTGTCTGCGTGCCGCGGTCGTGAGAACACGTTGGCGAAGCACTTCCTCCACACCAGCCCAGATACGATTACGTTACCAGCGGAAAAGGTGTTACGGAGGAGAAAAGGGACTCGGCTGTTGGCCTCATCACCAAGGAATTGGCGATCACGCGAAGCCATCATTTTTTTTTTCGTTCATAAACAATGAGTCTAGGCTAGGACATCTCAGTGTATACTCGAACACTGTCGAGGAGCGTATGAGCAGTATAGTGATCAGTGACGTACGTATGATGAGCCAGAACGTTACTGCTGCAGGTGGACGATTGGCAGACCTGTGCGGTCTTTGTTAAAAGTAAGAAGACAACTTATTTGATCAAGTGATCACGAGTTAGGTCGCTCAGAAACACGCTTCTCAATTGGCGGACTATGGTAGCATTCCGAAGGTCAGCAGAGGAAGGCGCCTTTGCTCAACCTCTACAGCTGTGGCGCAGGCAGTGATGAGAACTATCCACTCTGCACTGAAGTCACAAATGCGAGGAGTTACTCGCACCTGGTGATATCTGCTCACGCGTATGATTAACGCCTTTGTTTTGTTTCTTACAAAGACTGTCAGGAATTTGTCAGGAATTTGTGAGAGCGCCTCTAAACACATGAGGCAAGGAAACTGGATTACAACTGGTACTGAGGAGTCGAGCAGCGAGCTTGATCTTTTTTGTTTGTTTGTTTCACAGTTTTTCTTGGCGACAGCTACACTTTACATTATTTAGCAAGACGCTGTTTCCCTTTCTTGACACTACCCTCCAGGCGCCTAACACCAGTCCGTCCTTACTGCAGCAACACTTTGCTGACCACCCCACACTTCTCTGACGAGTTAAGGGACTGATTTTGCATGTTCGGGAATGCCAGTCGTCATCAACACTCCGAAACTGATTTTATCTACCGCTTAACCTTCCCGCCTTTCCTCCTCTCTCTTATCTTACTCCTCCTCCTCCTCCTCAAGGCCAGAGTCCAAGTGCGTTCCAAGTTTCCAAGTAAAGATGTTTCTTGCCGATGTCTTCACAGAAGCGATAAATGCGAGGAATTATGCGCGTGACACTTTATTACGAAGCTTCGAGGTTTTAGGACTATATTTTTATAACTATGACAGGAACACAACAAGCTGTGAGTTTACCTTGCCTTAATTGCGCACGAATTTTCTGGCGATCGCCAGCTGACTAACACGTTGGAACAGTGTGTTTTTACACGTGCGTTTGCTGCTTGCGTATGTGTGAGCGCTAATTAGAGCGCTGACACATGTGCCCGAACACTTAGAGAGTGCTTATTAGAAGACCGTTTTTACACTGTAGATTCTGTCTGCTCATTCAAAGACCTAAAGCATTCCCCGATATGGTCTGTGAAATTCTATGCAAAGTCACCATAGAAGCCGTTACTGAGAGTTCTTTCTGACGACCGTGTCCCCATTTAAGAACTATTCCGCACCGCTCCTCAAATATTGTCGGACATCAGACATACTCTGATTTCTGTGGCCAGAAATTAAATGAAATATGGATCCCGAGATATTACCATTAAAGTCACCACGGTTGATCAATATGAATGTTGTCGGATTGTTCAAGCCCGTTGTTGATTTCTCTGCTTTGTTCGGCGCAATGTCGCTAGGCCTCGAACGTTTGAGAATAAAATCCAGCTCCTTTTCAAGCGAGTGAACGCGCACGATCTAAACAAAATCGCATGTCATACAAAGAGCGCTGGTGACGCTGTAACCACGTCTAAATATTCTGGAGCTCCGCAGCTACAAGACGCAGAGGGCGCTACGTCTCTACACATCACTCCCATGAAGACATTCGACAATGAGTTTTCCATCGCGTTTGTTTCCTGTGGACGTATCCTTCAGGGCACCACTTTCCACCGTGCACTGGCGGAAACAGGCTAACCTGTATTTCCGCCATCGCGTGCTGCAGACGGCATCAATCTTCAGGTGAAAGCGCGCCTCTTGTCAACGATTCAGAAGCAGGAAACTTCCTACGTCTCACTTTGTAGAAGCAGCTAGCTTGCTTACAGAGAGTGGATAAAGTAGCTACGCTAAAGTCTGGTCATGTTTTCAAAGCATGCAATGCATTACAAAATTAAGTTTTGACTTTGCCACATCAGCTAATTCTTGTCCCTTCGTACCCTCATGTGAACAGGTGCACACCAGTGCAGAAGTAAAGCATCTCTTGGCCTGCACCTGTCCGTCTTTGCGGTCGCCGAACGTCGTGAATAAAGAAAATCGATTTTGCCCACCAGAACAAAAGTAAAGAAAAGATGTTTAGGCTCCCCCATGAGAGCCTTGTTGATTCTATTGATGAAAAGACGTTTCGGATACCCCACAGGAATCTTGTTGACTGTGAACAAGGCTCACATGGGGAGCCGAAACGTCTTTTCGCCATCTACTTTTGTCATGTGCTACCACTCCGACCAGACGGGATTCCGTCAGACCCTTGATTACAAACGCCATGAAGTGGACCACTGTTTCTTATAAAGCGGTGCGGGCCGGGCTCTATTATTTTATTTTCCTTTTAGACAAGCCCACCCTAACATCTGTTTCTTATACAGCTTGAGCTGTAATTCGTGGTCTTTAGTGGGACCCCACGTAAGGAATAAAACTCTACGCTTGCCTGGGTATCACAATACCAACAATGTATTTAAAGCAGAGATGAGATCAGGTAAAAAAAACTCTTAGACTTTTCGCCGTGGTGCATAACTTCACATTTTTTACGAGCTGTCAAATAAACTGACCTCGAAAGTATTTGCTTCTAAAAATGCGTGGGCTGCTATGGGAGCTGCGCTAATAGAAGCGCAGCTAGAAAGTATAGCTACAGCATAGTAGAATACCCTACTGTATTTCGGAGAGTAGGATAATCGAGGCGTAGCATGGATTAACCTGTGAACATTTATCTTTTTTTTTTTCAACATTGTTAGGCGTATGGCGATTGCTTTTCGGTGTTCGTGGCATCGTCATCAGTGTCAGTAGCTAAAAACTCTGTGACGTCACCGAAACGTTACAGTCGGTCTCATAAATGTCCCGAACATCCAGTGGCGCCCCATTGCGGGATAAAACGCAAGCCAATAACAAGGGATGTACCCTTACTAAAGAGCGATACGTTAAAAAAAAAAAACTCACACATAATAATTTTCAGAGATCTGCGCGCAAGCGAAATGTGAGCTTAGTTAAGGGTAGAGTTGCATATTTTTATCGCATTCAAGGAAAAGTAATCTTCTGGGTGTTGCGTCAAGGGCAATCAACAGACAGAAGATGTTTCGGACCTCACTGTTTCCACTTTCAGAAACAATCAGAACACTTGGATCGTCTGCGAAAAGGATGGTGCCTGTCGACTAAAAACGGACTCTATGTTGCAACATTCTATGAAAACGCAAGAAACGAGACCAAAGGAAAGATGGGCCCATTTCTGTTATTGCTGCGGCGAAAAAAAAAAAAACGATGGAATGTCGCCAGGCTCCCCATCCTTTCACATTGCACAACTTCGGCCTTATCGCAGTGAACGAGCTTGCTTAAATGTTGCGGAACGGATAAAGCTCCGATCAAAATCGGCAAATTGAACTGAACCGAGCGGGCGGAGCGTGAGGACCAAGAACCTGAGTCCTTTAGTATTATTCTTCTTTCCAAGCAAGAATAGAAAGCGCCCATGTCTTTATGTATACGCGATTCTTCTTTTCGTATATTGGCCATGCAACCCCATGTTATGAACGTGTAATTACTCGATATCGCATTTATGCATGGTTATGCCCCTTAATGAACTCGCGTTATATTCCGAGAGAAAGACGGATTAATGGAGTAGAAATAATAATTTTGGAACCATCTTGCAGAGTATGCAACGAAGGTTCGGGCCTGTCGGTGTAAACGAGAGTTGAGGGACTGGGCCGGGCAGTAAAGGTAAACGACAAGAATGCAAAATCATCATCATCATCATCAGCCTGACTACGCTCAGTCAATACTACGCTCAGACACTACTAATCGTTACAAGAAATAAACTGGAACCAACTGATGGAAAGCATTTTACAAAATGAGCACAGATACCATCAGTGCTAAAAACAATGGGAACACATAACTCGAGGATCAGCACAATGATCCCGCTTCCTCTCTCCTCTCTCCACATTCCGACACATGACTAGACGCGCGGCAGCGGCGGCGACGCAGCGACGGTCCTGCCGCCTGGTGGAGCGCTGCTGAAACGGTTGCTATGGCAACGGCGCTCCATCTGTTTGACCTCGGCCACCGCCGGGAGCTACGCGACGGCTCGAATCCTGGCGTAGTATTGCTTACGCAATAGTAAATAATTCTTTGCAATTAAGTTCGACACAAATAAAAAAAATGGCCTGTCTAAGCCATTAGAGGCATGTGAAACTTTGCCCGGGAAGCATAGAAGCCTAAGAAATGTGCGGAACAAAATCTTAAGCAACTCTAAACTGAACAAATCATATAGTCTAATACTCAGAGTGTATAAAGAAAGGACGAATTTTTCTTTAACTACGAAGTTTCCGAGAAAGCTGTATAGCTTTCCTTTGTAGCCGTATGGCTGCGCTTGGGTGGATGCCAATGAGTAATTACTCCCTTATTACAAATTTACTCCACCTTGGGGGATTCCCCTAAAACATTTGACCAACAATGTTCCCACTTCGAGTTATTGATCAATTCGCTCTCGCCCTACCATAAGCTTGCCGTCCCGGTTAGCTCAGTTGGTAGAGCGACTGCTCCGGTGAAGCGGTGGTCCCGGGTTCGAACCCCGGACCAGGACGAATTTTTCTTTAACTACGAAGTTTCTGAGAAAGCTGTAGAGCTTTCCTTTGTAGCCGTATGGCTGGCTTGGGTGGATGCCAATGAGTAACTACTCCCTTATTACAAATTTACTCCACCTTGGGGGATTCCCCTAAAACATTTGACCAACAATGTTCCCACTTCGAGTTATTGATCAATTCGCTCTCGCCCTACCATAAGCTTGCCGTCCCAGTTAGCTCAGTTGGTAGAGCGACTGCTCCGGTGAAGCGGTGGTCCCGGGTTCGAACACCGGACCAGGACGAATTTTTCTTTAACTACGAAGTTTCTGAGAAAGCTGTATAGCTTTCCTTTGTAGCCGTATGGCTGCGCTTGGGTGG
Organism: Amblyomma mixtum; assembly: GCF_055824585.1. Taxonomy (NCBI): domain Eukaryota; kingdom Metazoa; phylum Arthropoda; class Arachnida; order Ixodida; family Ixodidae; genus Amblyomma; species Amblyomma mixtum. The sequence goes on along the minus strand of NC_143021.1, from coordinate 177,748,682 downwards.
ATGCCAATGCGTAATTACTCCCTTATTATAAAGAAAGGAATAGTACTCGTGAGAACAGCAGGACTTGGAGCCCACATCAGAAAGAAAAGTAGACGAAAAAGATAAAGCAGGTTCAAGGCTGCGGGTCTTGTAATGCAGATTCTTTTTAGAGACACGATAATCATATCGTCCGTCGGTTAAGTCACTGAACATTTTTGGGACTTAAATGCAGCTCTCGCTGAACCGAATCTTGCAGACCAGCGCGGAATTGCGAACCGAACGTTATTTTGGTGCCAAGTTGAGCTACATGATTAACCTCGAAATCAACACTCCAAAATATGTGGGAACACCGCTGACTGTACAAACAGTTCTCACAGGCAAGAAAGGAAAAGTGATAATAACATAGCCAAAGGCCGCTCATACTCGCGCAATACGATGAATTCACCAAGTCACACATTTCCACTGCACTCGGGATTTGCTCAAAGCTGGAGAAAGTTAAAGAAAAAGGAACCGAACAAACCGCGGTGGAGCTTCTTTGTTGCTTTTCGCCGCTACCGTCCTGCCCCCATAAGCAGATAAATAAATAAATAAATAAATAAATAAATAAATAAATAAATAAATAAATAAATAAATACAAAAATAAAAGCACCCAGAGGCCGGCACGTAGGGAGTGAGCAGTAACTGGGGAACCACCCACACACCTTTCCTTCCTACGCTATATCCCCCGGGTGTGTTCTAGCCCCTTCCCCCCGCCCCCCCGTTCTCCCGCCTCCCCGACGTTCCCTTCACGGGAAAGGAAACATCGAAACGAACCAAACATGCCACGCTCCCCGGCCGTCCCAGTCAAAACGGAAATGGAAGGCGTTATTGGATTTGCGAGCAGTTTATTGCAAAATCGCGGCTGCCTGCCGACCCAGCGAAGAAGTGCTGCAAGTGCGGAACGAAAACTGGCGGTGCGCGGCAGCCGCCCCCCAGACGGCGCTGTGGTCGGATGGAATGGCTCCTCGATCACTCGCCCGCTCGTTCGCTGGCCGCATTGAGCTCGGAGCCGCACAGAGCTATAGCGATTCTCAATCGCCATTAAACGCGAGCATTGTGAAGAAGTGTGTTTGCGGAGCACTCCCTCTAACGGTAATGCGCGCTCTGTTTCGAATTGTTAAGAGGACCGTGAGTACATGAGATTTCAGACAGCGCTTAATAATGTATAGCTTTGAAAACAATTCCCGACCCTACTAAGTTCGACCTTCTGAGTTCGGACGTGCGTTGTGTAGCGTGTGTAGTGGTTTGAGCTCTATTGTTTTCTGTGGGCAGGTTCCCATGTTGTATTCAGTGGGTTAAGGGTGTTTGTCACGTGGTTAAAACGGCGCAGAAAACAAATTTTGGCGACGTTGTTTCACTTCGTATAGTGATACATAAGACATTGGTCAACATAAATCAACCATGTTAAAATCGCCTACACCCGGTTATAAATTTATTACTAAATTTCTTGTCCCATCTTTCGGTTTTAGCAGCTGAACAGTGACTCAGCTATATCAAAGTTCCATGCAGGCAACGTGTCACAAACACCGATATTAGAGCTGCTGATTCATCATACAAAGTCATTCTGATACTTGAGGCTGGTTATTGGGAAAGTTGGAATGAATTAAAACGACGAAACAATGCTTATATCGAAGTTTCTTATGCATCATGTGACCTTAAGTGAACTCTGGCGTCCTAACCACGGGTCCTATCCAACGTTTCGGTGTTGAAATTGAAACCAAAACGTCACTAGACAAGAAAAGGTTTATAGCTTATAGGGGTTTAACGTCCCACAGCGACTCAGGCTACGAGGGACGCCGCAGTGAAGGGCTCCGGAAATTAAATTAGGAATTATTTAAGGGCGCTGCCGAATTCTACCTGGTGATGCTGACGTAGTAATGTATTCAGCACACTGCTAAGAAAGAATACACGCAGCTAAAAATTTGGTTTCCATATTACTGCGAAGGCGATGGTTGTAGGAGAGCCTATCTGTGTTTGGGTTAGACTGTTGTAAAATGGTCACGAAGGCTTTGCCTATTGGAGCAAAGTGCATTGTACCTCCTTATACAAAAGAAAATTTATGTGTTTTAGGACACTTTTATATTTTTTTTTTGTTTTACCGAAACATTCGTAGCTTAGTGAACACCTCCCCAAGGTCCCGGCGGGAGAAGCAAGGAGGATCAGAACAGCGGGACACATCACTGACCAATTTGAGGAAACGTTTAGGTAAAGAGATGGCAGAACACAAAACAGTGTCGGTGTGAACAGAAACCGCTTAAAATGTGTCCGCTGTAAACCGTTAGTGAGTGGTTTTTATTTAACAGGTTTTAATAACTCGTTAAGAAACAAATCTCAGTACACTGACAAACAACTAACCGACTGTTTATTTCGTGTTCTTCGCAAAGAAGAAATTATTCTGCGCCAACATGATACGGTTGTTAAGGAGCTAACGTGTGTGCCTTAGCGTTCATCCTTGCTTCGTCCTGTTAACACTTTGGCGCCCCTCTGTGGACAACGTGTTGAATCAACCCGCTGTACAGTACATGTTAGCTTTTTTTACAGCGAGAGCTGTATCTTGAGACATTCACCGATGCCGACGCACGTCCGCTCCAGCGATCACGTGGTCACTCCTGTCCGCACCACGATCTTCTTGTTTCGTGCAACCTTTGCTGTAATCGGGTGGCGCGCACGGTCGTAAGACGCCGGGAAATGCTCCGAAACGCCTCTCAGCCTTTAAACATTTTCACGACGCTCGGGAGAACCAGGTTTCAGGGCTGTGCGGGTAACGTTTGGGGAGCTTCATCCCTAATCCTTTCCTGTACTATACGAGCACAGCTCAGTGTCCAATATGGCGGCGCCCATGGACCTCTTTTTCAAAAGGTCTACTGCCGGTAGATGAGAGCCCGCACAGGTGCGGCGGGTTGCATACAATGAACACGTGGTAGGGACGCTGCCCGAAAGCGTCCCCAAAACAGTGCCCACAAATTTCAGAGACAAAACGAACAACGTTTGCGCCATGCTGGGTAGCTCAATGCAGGAGTGTCCTCACCCTGCCGCAGAGGATGTGCGTTTGCGTAGGCAAAGCAAGTATAAAGAAAGCTGTAGTAGTAGTCTTACAGTTGGCGGACGCCTAGACCATGTGCCTTGGAGGAAAGGAATTAAGGAAGATGTGAAACGGGCAGACATAAAAAAAAACACTGACAACGCTCACGCTAGTTCTCTCTGAATATCGTGATTCAGGTAATCAACGTAATTTTGTAAAATGTTTTTGTCGCACTATTTTATAGCTCACGCAGAAAAGGCTTCAACTCTTTAGGGGCTAAAACGGTTAAATCATATGGCAGTGCTTCTGTGGTGCTAACAGTCAGGCACATAATAAGCAAACGATAAGGAAATCAGTTCCCTCTCCCTCTCATTCTCTTGAAAGATAACAACTACTGCAGCACCACTGTACTCTCAGTCAAGCAAGTACTCGAGTGGGTGCCTCTAAATTTACGCAGAACGCACACATTAAAGCTACCATGGTTGAAGGGATGAGCGCAGGCTGAACGAGACCACAGAAATAAAAACGCCGTGGAAAAACAAATTAAAAGCTTAATAAACTACAAGCGAGCGCTGTTGCTCTCATGAATATAGGATGTATCAAGTACATACTTCATCAACCACCGCTGCCAGCAAATTTCAATAACAAAAACATAACACTTCATTTTTATACAAGTACTTCCGCATTCATGCCGCCACGACCTGTCGTCTGCGTGGCGCGAACAATATCCCAGAAGAAAAAAATGTACTTCGCGTGCACGCATGTTTGCCGCAATGTGATTCGCGAATAATAAAAAAAATGAAGAAGAATGGAGAGCGTTAGAGAAAAACGGGAAGCCCTAATTCCCGCTGCTGTTTTTTTGTTTGTTTGTTTGTTTCCGTCAGCGATATTGTAAACAAGTACTGCGGTTGACAGTCTATCGAGAACAAGAAAAACGACACCCCACACGCCCGCAACCTCGTAGCAATGAATCAACACCACTCCAGGCCGAAGCGAAACGCGACCGATAGATACACAGTGCAAGAACAGGCAGTCGCTGCTAAGCCTCTCGCGTGTGTATATATATACAGTGGAAGTAAATTACAGAGACTTCACTACGTTTTTCCCGGCTCCAAATTACGGCGCTGGAAACGTTGCTTCGGCTCGCGGCGAAAAAAGTACAAAAGATACAAAACAGAGGAGCCAGCTTCCCTCAACGTATGAAGCACTCCCGCGGGACTCCCGCAAGAAACGGGAATAACCATAGCTCAAAAAAGAAAAAAGAGAGAGAGAAGAAGAAACTGAGGAAAAGAAGAATAAAAGATAGTGCACACTACATCACAGACCATCAGCAAGATGCCGAGGAAGCGAAGGGAGGAGAGAAAGAACGCATATAGGTGGTATATAGAGCGCTGGGAATGGTAGAGAGGCAGGGAAAAGGAGGGAGGGAATTAAAGGGGAAAATACGGGATGCAGGGAAACGGCAACGAGGAAAAGAATGCGCCGCGATCCAGCGCGAATCATTGAGCCGAGTCTTCAGGTGATGCAGCAATAAATCATTGGGGCGGGGGGGGGGGGGATAGAGGGAAAGAGGGAGAGAGTAGAGGGAGAGCGTTCACGGGCGGGGAACATCATCCAAGCCGCGCAGAAAGATTGATCGGGTACAGACGTATCCACGCAACCTTGCGTTCTTCTCTTCCCCATTTGGTATTTTCGTTTTTCTCCCCATTCTCCACTCCGTGTACACCCTTTGCATTTATATATATATATATATTTTTGCTTTTCTTCGAGAATGACATACCTCTTTCTTCTCTCGCGTGCGTTCTTATCTCTCTCTCCCCCCCCCCCCCCCTTTTCAACTTTCTTACCCGTTCGCTGTGCCTTCGACCACATTTCGCCTGCCACTTCTGAACCCGCTGATTACTCTTTTACATTATCCTCTTTTTTGTCAACGAGAGCAAGCGAAAGAGCTCAAGTTAATTACGTTATACACTCCAAAGATATGTCTCTCTCTATCCTGAATCGGTCTGTTCGATTCTGGCATCGTTGTTTTGTCTGTGCACTTCACTCCTTCTGCATTTCAATCCAGCGCACTCGTTCCTCCTGAGCAGTTCACTTTTTTTTTAATACGAGCCCTTCTCTTTTCATTCCTTTTTTTTTTCATTTCCTGCCGCGTAATTAGGGTGGTCCGTTTTAATGGCCTCCCTCTAGTGTTCAGCGACCATCTTTCTTTGTCCCCTACGCTCCCTCTTTTTTTCCATTTGGTCGTAATTTTTACACGCATTTGGCATATATACGTCCTCTGGCGCTCGTTGCATTCTCGTCGTATAACCTATGCACTCTGTCTCAGCGGCAACGGCTCACTCTTTGTTTTTTATATATGCTTTTTTTTTCTTTCAGTGCCTCTTAGGAGCACGAGAAATAGGAAAGCTTCGCGAGCCGCCGCTCCCGTAGCGTACAGAAATGAAGAGCGACTGTCTGTGCCGGTGCGTACGGCAAAGGACAATGCGATACGGAACGCGACCACGAAGGAGTAGGTCGTTGGAGAGGCAATTACTTCCCTATGCGCTCTAGACCGGTAAAAAGTTTTCACTGCTTTGAACTTTTTTTGCGCATTTTACATATCTTCTCTCTCTTTGTGTATCCTTGGTCTTTCGACCAGTACGATTCCTTATCCCAGCTCTTAGACCCTCATTCTGATCATCGAGGATCAAAAGAAGTTCTATGCGTGCAAGTAGTGCACACTGATCGGTTTATTAGAAAAGCGCCGGACTTGTGGTCGAGAATTCGCCTCGTACCCACCGGTTATCTAATGGGTACGAGACTGCCTTGGGCCTGGTCCTCGGTTTTCTGCATGCTGCATTTTGTTGGAACCTTTGAAACGTTGAATTATTCCTGTTTCAAACGCATGGTACTCATCCTGCCGGTTTCACAGCCACTCTAATTTCGAGTGAGGTCCAGTAACCGAAATATTAGCCCTGGCAGCCGTGCTAAGAAGGTGCGAAGGAGAATACAGGCGAACATTGAGTCTTTTTTCATGTGATCCAAGTAGTCGGAAGCATCAGAAAAGGGACAGAACTTAAAAAGAAAGCACAGATAACGAACCTCGTTACAGAGCTAAAGCTTCCAGCATGCAAATTTATATGACAGATAGTGCCTTGGTACTGTTTACTGGCACTGCCAAAAGGAATATAACTAGCGTTTATAGGTTCCCTGAGTAAGCACGAAGCTGTGAAATCGCTATATGCTTGTCAGGCGTCGTACACTAAAAAAAAAAAAATTATAAGTTCCCATTACGATTCTCCTCAATGCGAAATTTGACTGCAGCTGTGTCGGTGTCTCAAGCTCTGCAGAGGCTCACAGTTTTGCTTCGCTGGGTAGTCGGCACGTCTGGCGGCGATAATAGTTCGATAGCATTATTTCAGTTCGACACCAGCCATGATCGGCTGCGGCGTTAGCCTGGTGCCCTCATTCTCTGTAGGCTCATTATTTTGCTTTGCTGGGTCGACGGCGCGTCTGGCTACGATATTGGCTCGATGGTAGTATTAATTGATGAAGACGACGATTTGCAATGCACAGTGCCCAGGAATGTGCATAATAGTACGATAGCACTATTAGTTAAAGACCAAGAGGATGTGCAATGCACAGCGCGAGGGTGCATTGCAGTTTAACACGAGGGGTGACCGGCTACGGCGATAGCCTAGTGTGTACACGAAAAAATTCGCTGTGGCTTAGCTTGGTTAAGCCCGGTAATTGCGAAAGCAATATCCGTACCTACGCCATGGTACAGCTGGTAGTGTAGCTGGTGGTGGTGCTTGTGGTTAGACTTGTGGTGATGCATCGGTTATACAATCCAATCCAATCCAATCCAAAACAATCCAATTCAATCCACTCCAATCCAATCCAATCCAATCCATTCCATTCCATTCCATTCCAATCCAATCCACTCCTATCCTATCCTATCCAATCCAATCCAATGTAATCTACTGTAATCTAATCTAATCTAATCCAATCCAGTCCAATCCAATCCAATCTAATATAATCCAATCTAATCCAATCTAATGCAATCAAGGTCAAAGAAGGTCAATGGTGGTCACCGCCGCGGCACGGCAAAGGCGTGAAAGTGCAAGTAGTATTGCTTTCGCAATTAAAAAAAACTGTTTACAGAGCACCTAGATAGGCGCTACGTGGCACAAACATGGTAGCAAACATAACAGAACACACCCACTTATATATGTCTAGAGATCCGGTGGGTGAAAAAACTTTAGTGGGTAAAAAAAAAAAAGGCCAGCGTGGATGTCTGAGTGGTGGATGGGCGACTGGAAGGTTAGAGTGACCTTGAAGAGAAACTGAAGTTGGTTTGTATTAAAGGCCTACAGCATTTTTAATGAGGAATCGCTTGCTTAGAAAACTGGACTTTTTCAAGTCGGAAGAGTACAAAATGAGATTCAGGTATCTTCACCGCTACCCGTCGTTTTCACGAACAAAATGCGATGACATCAGTACTTAGCGTCGGATCTCTGAGGCTAGGCCACAACGCTATTCACTTCCATACAGAGATCATGGAGTCGTTTTTAATATTGGCGTCACGATCCTCAGTCGAGCGGCGGGAAAAAGTGCTTCATATTTAGCTAGTTTTCTCACCAATAAATTTGTATTTTGCTTCCTAACAGGCATCAACATAACTGCAGAGATCTAAACAGTTGGTTTCATCAGGTACACAAATTGGATGGTGTCCTTACCAGTGCCCTTTTCCGTGTCTCATTGCCAGTGGAATAAGAAAATCTGTGAACTGACTTGATTGTAAAACATTTTATTCGCCGGAAAGAGCTTGGCAAGAGGTCGTGTTAAGTGGTCGAGAGTACGCAGCCCTCGACGACTTTGTCAGCCCACTCCACCGCCAAAACTTGCGTTCTGGAGTCAGAGCTAGCCAGCACGGTCTCCCACCGCTCGAGAGAAGGAGCAGTAACTAGATCACCCGGAGGTGGCTCTATTTTGCAATCCCACAGGATGTCATCATAGGTGGCTCTTTGGCCACAGTGTTTACAATTTGGGTTGTAAAGGTCTGGATAAATGTCCGCGAGGAGTGATGGAGTTCGTATCGATCTCGTCTGTAAACCACGCCACATAACCTCTTCTTCTTTAGTCAGGCTTTTGTCCGGAGGGGGGAAAATTCTCCTCTCTAGTTTAAAATGATTGGTGAGATCGTGATATGTGATCATGGAGTCCTTCGTGAAATTCAGGGAGCCAGACTCATCCACAGCCCGGTCGACGAAACCTCGGGCTTTATTGTGGGCTGCATCGTTCCCCGGATTCCCTGAATGGGCTGGGTGTTCGCGGGAAACTATGTGAATGGGTCGCTGAAGAGATAGAAGAGTCAGTGAGTGAAAAAGAAGGCGGGAAATTGGAAAGCTGACCAAAAGGCAAGCGAGCGTATGCGGATGAGTCGGCACATAACTGACAGAGAAAAATGATAGGTTACCTAAGACCCGAGTAGATGGAGAATTGAATCAATTAGAGTACAATATCCGGATGCCATATTGTATGTATTCGTGGACAGGAAAGTGAGAACGTCGTTCAGTACTTCGGCGAGGGGATGAATCTCTTAGAGTGTGGAATTATGTGCTTGGGGATGCTCATTAGATTCAGTGATTGAATAGCCTGATTCGGTTAATGAACAAGTGAGATTAAATCAAGCCAGTGAGCGAAGAAGCAGATGATTAGGAACGTATAAAATCCGAGAACTTTCTCGGCGTCTTAAACTGACAAAAAGAAACCTATAGATTCTCAAGAATAACTGCTACTTCGGGTAAGTGAGCCAAGAAAGAGAGGCGCTAACAAAAGACGTTACCATGAGTGACGAGAAAGCAAGCACAGATTAATTAACTACTCAATTCGCTTTTAAGCTCGACCGCTCTCTAATTTGGTCCGATGCTCCGCAACTTCCAATCCCGTCTCCATCCCAGCCCCCTCTTTGGTGTCACCAGTCGGCTCATCAGACAGTACGCGTCCGAAGAATCCGATCTTCCGCTCCGAAGGAACAAATCGGGGAAGCGCGCTGCGCACGTCTTGGTGGATTCAGGGCATCGGCGGCTTCAAGAGGCTTCCTCGCGTGTAACCCCCCCCCCCCCCCCCCCCTCCCGTTCTTTCACCCTCGTGGCTGTTAAGTTGCGTCAATGCGGCCTGTGCAGTGCGACGACGAAGCCTCAGCGCTCTCAAACAGCGAGATCCTTGGTGCATCGGCGCAACTTTATAATCCCCACTCCCGGCGCACCCGTCGGAGCGCCGCTTCTTCGCATAGCCCCAGGGGAAGAATTGGTTAGCTTGATTGGGGAGGGATTAGCCGGGAGCACAACGCGTTCACGGCTCAGTAGTCCCACCGGGGATTAGCGCAGAGCCTAACCGTGAATGACACCTAGCCGAGAGAACAAGGAAAGGGGGAGGCTCCCGGTAGAGGCGAGAAGGATACCCGACAAAGGCATCCACAGCTTTCGGGACTCGCATCCTCAGGTGCGAGCCCATCACGCATGCTCACTTCACCCCCTAAGCGTGGCGACCGTCCATGAATGCCCAGCCTGCCTGGCGCTGCCCGCGTCGCTTCTCAGCTCTCGCCGATATCGCTCATGCCGCCGCCTCCGCCGGGAGAGAGCAAGCGGCGGGGTCAATTAGATTGCCCGGGCTAGAACTAAGCCCGTTCGGAGAATGCGAGCTCGCGAGGCAGGCCTAGCGCTGGCGAGTCATCCCTCTACCTTTCCCTCATTCCCCACTCGCCCGCTCTCCTCCCCACTCCTGGCCGCCACTTCACTCCCGACTTCCTTTCCACTCGGACTTCTCCATTAGAGGGACCGCATCAGTATTTTAATGAGCTTGTTGCCGCTGGGAGTTGGCGGATGGAGGGGGGGGGGGCGGAGTGGTGAGAAGGCACACCGCCACTCCACTGAAACCGCTCCTTCCCTGGAGGTCATCACACAGTGTCCCTAAAGCTTCAAGGAATAGCTTCCCCCGCCCTGCTATCCCGACGCCCACTTCATTAACGCGTTCGTTTACCTTTTTAGTGTTTGAAAAGAGAACGTAACTCCAAACAAACTGAACACAGTGCTTAGCGTTTGCTTAGTTTCGAACCGAGTTGCAATTAAAAAAAAATATCGATAGGGAAAAAGGTGGCAGGAGGCAGTAGTAGCTCGATCTAGGGATCTAGGGCTGAACCCCAAACTTCGGTGATCACGCCGGGGAGTACAACTTCTCTTAACTTCCTGCAGTACCCGATTCCGCCCCCTCACAAACGACAAACATAAACAGAAAATGAGATAAACTAGTTTAAAATCAATAGTCAAACATTTTAAGAGCGAAGTGTTAGCACGACTTTCTTTCCTGGTCTTTCCCGCTCGAAGAGACAAGATGGGCAAGCACGAGCCATCGGTTCAAGAGCACGCGACAAGTTTCCTTCTATTTCTTCGTTCCCAATCTAGATTAACTCGGCCCACTTCCTATCCCTATTCCTCTCCCTGGTTTGCCCACCTTCTGTCGCACAGAGCGGCGGCTGACGCCGCCGCAAACGTGAACAAGGTGTCGGGATTAGGGAATTAGCTGCCTCCGCATAGCCGCTATCCCACTCTTCATTCCCGCCTTCCCGTTCTTCCTTTCAGTGGGGCGAGCGGCGGCTCCAAATTAGCTCCTGTCCAAACGGAGATTCATTCGCCCGTTGTACGCGTTGAACAAAATGAAAAAAGGGAAGACTTCGGCCTGTGGTGTTTGAGTTCGAGCTAACTAGGGACTTACGTTGTAACTTGAGGGAACGAAGCTGGGTGGAGCGGGAGAGATCTCGATTCAAGCAACGATGAAGAAAATGAGGAGGCAAGAAAGTAATGGCTCTGATTGAGGGGGATAGTCACGTCAAGAGTCTGTAAAGACCGCTGAAAGGCAGCGGTACACGCTTTGGGCTGTTAACGCCTTTGAGGTTAGAGACGAGCTGGAGATATTTGTGGTGTGCTTAGGGAATTGCTTTAATCGCGTGAAGTATAAATAGTACTGCGCTCTCAACATTGCCGTGGATTGCAGCAACTGCACTGCACTTGGCGATGTTCATTAAACGGCCCGACAACTAAAATTTAAGCATCCGATTTTTATCGGTGCCACAGACGACTTACCACCGAATGTGATAAATTCCGCAATGGTTTTTCAGAAACGCAGTGGAAGATTCTTGGTCAAAATTTTTCGTTCAGTGGATCCACAATTCTATCCATCTCGATATTGGGAACAATGATCAGCGAGTTTCGTTGAAGATTGCATGCAGGCAAAAGTTATGACGAATTCTAATAGAAATTTCAGCTTCCAGACAGTAACTTTACAGTGTTCATATAGAGAAGCGTACATTTGAGTTTCCACATCGCGAACTTTTAGGGCACACAGACGTACGCCTCGTTGGTGTTTGAGTGAACTGTGCTTACCACTTCATCCCAGAAATGCGAAGCACTGTTGCGCCGTCTAGTGAGAAAAATTAAAAAAAAAAGCACTTCAGCAGCGATGCGAAGAACGCGTTTCTTTTAATCGATGGGCGCACTGGAGAGAGTGCGTGCTATAATAAAATACGATGAACACTCCTGATGGAGAAAACGACTATGCACTTAGGAACTAATCTGTACTCTTTTACCGAGATAAGGTCGCGTGGGGACACACCGATAATGACAAGGTTTCACCGCAGGATGGCACTTCAGTTTGTTTCATGTGACTTTAATTGCAAATTGCAAATTAATATTACCAACCCTCCTTCATTCGATATTGTAGTGCTGAATTCTTACAGTACGAAGATATATCCTTCCTTATCCACCATAATCTCGTGACAGGTTTTGGTCAGCTGTAGGTCCTTTAAACCAAGCCTGGACGTCACGTGACCGCATTCGCGCAAGCACTCTCGGAGTGGCAGCGACTGCTGAGCCCCAGTGTCACCCAGCTCGTTTAACGCTGAACGGAGCAGATCTCACCCGCCGCAAATAGTTCCCAGACTAAGCCAGCCGACGGCGGTAAAGTGGCGTGTGCGCCTTTTGGCAAAACAGATAGCGTAATTATTAACGCATAGTTTCGAGCAGCAGTAAAATTTTTTCGGTTTTAATTCGTGGAACTATAAGAAGAACATCCCCGCCATACTGGTACAAAGTACCTTTTCGGTCAGGAGCAAAGTAGCTTGGATTGTTTTGACGGAGACTGCACGGATACGATGAAAACAGTGTTCGTCTAAACTTATGACCAGACAAGGGAGGAAAATTTTGGCAAAGGGGTTGCGGGAGGAAAAGCAGCATGAAGCTGTGCTAGAGGCCAGAACTAAATTTTACGAGTACGTATTAGGCGCGCCTATAGAGCAAGCCTGCGCAGTAAAATAGAAGAAGAGACCTATGGGAAGAGAAGTTACAGGTACTTCGAGCCCTTAATCCGGAGAAAAGCGCCTTGTTGAATCGGGAAGCGTGACACCAAGAGCGAACGAGGAGCCTGCGAATCGAGGCAAATCTTTCCTTTTTTTTTTTTTATCCTGATAAGCAGCGAAGGGTCGCTTTAAAGCAGGACAAACACGTCTAACCTCGCGACCGGGCTGGGAAAGAACGACACACCGAATCCGCGGTGTTTTGTACAAGCCAACTTACGGCGTCACATCTGGCAGCAAGTATCAAAGACGAAACGAATCAGGCAACAAGGCTCCTCAAAGTTCTCGCCAAACCACCCCGCGTCTTACATCGAAGTAATGCGAAAAGTGACGCCACGAAAGGAAACTACAGTACGCAGGCACTCAGGGGAATGTCGAACCGGGCGGCTCATCCCACCGCACTCAAGACCAGGGCCAATTTGTTTGAGCAGCGCAAGCGTTGATGTCGCATTGGCTGTTGGTTCTCTCAGGCATCAAACTCCCATCGCGAGCGAGTTGTCTCTGAAAAGAAAGCCTTTACGCTAACGCTTCGGGGGGCAACAGAGCTGATTGGCTGGCTGGAGTTGGAAAACGAGGATTCAAAAGACTCGTTACGTTCTCGCGATTCTTTCGCCCCCTCTTTTCTGTACTCTTACTTTTTTCGTTCTCTTTCAAACCACGTACAAGTCGGCGAGTCAAGAGTGGTGATACCGAAGGACGCAGACACAACAAGCCCTCTACCACTGAACGGTAAAACGAGGACTAAAGGGATAGTTGATAAAGAGCCAACTCCACACAGGATGTGGAAGTTGTGGATCGTGGCGAGGCAGCAGTCCGCAAATGAAGCACTTCCGAAAGCAAAGGAGTCGCGCGACAGGTCGTTTGAGACACTGTTTACCGCTCTGTTTGCCGCCGCGGTTCCTAAGAATTTGTGCGACGCAGTCGCGATCTTGTGAATAGTTTTACTTGTCCCGAGCTACCGCCTTTTCTGGAGCCAGGAGAAATCAATCACTAGCGACCGTGCGGTGTCAGTGTTGTTCGTTTACACGAGAAATTAGGTTCTCCGCGAGAGGCGCGTCATTCGCTTCATTGTGGGCTCGAATAAAAGTGTACATATTAAAAACAAGCTACAGTTTCGCTGTACGGGCGTGTATAGTTTTGGAAGCCGGTCTTGAGTCATAAGAAGTGACGGGGGAAAAAATGAGTCTACATTAAAGAAGACATCTTTGGACAATCACTACCATAGCTCGAGGTAGTGGGTTCGGATCCCAGAGGTGAATGTACTCGCTTTTCCTTCTACCTTTGTGGAAAACCTGTTTCCCCCTCTGTCTAGAGGCGGCCGACCATCATCACCATCATTCGTCGAAACAGCGATGGCTGGGAGAGGAGGAAAGCTCCGTCAAGCGACGGACGGAAGGGACGGGACGGACGGACGGACGGACGGACGGACGGACAGACGAATGGACGAATGGACGAATGGACGAATGGATGGATGGATGGATGGATGGATGGACGGACGGACGGACGGACGGACGGACGGACGGACGGACGGACGGACGGACGGACGGACGGACGGACGGACGGACGGACGGACGGACGGACGGACGGACGGACGGACGGACGGACGGATCGATGGATGGATGGATGGATCGATGGATGGATCGATGGATGGATCGATGGATGGATCATTTCCTTTTAAACGGGGGGTGGCAGTGACCGCCATGCCGGTCTTTCTATAGTTATTTAAAGGTGATATAAATTGGTCTATAATTGTGCCATTTTTTTCAATACATTTTCAGTCCTACACTTTTCATCTTATGTCACCTCTCTGCTTTTGAGCCCCGAATCTTCCAACCGCGTTTTGCTAACTTCCACCGCAGATTTATTCACATGACCATTGTTATCTATAAAACTAGGGTCCCAGGAAGATTGAATGGGCCTGCATCGACATCGGCCTGCATCGACAGCGAAAGCAGCGATGGGAGCGCCACCTCGAAGGAAACGCGCGCTCTCGCCGCCTCCCCCGGCAAACGCCCAAGGTTGGATTTGTGCCAAGAATGCGGCGGGCACGGGAAGACCCGGCTCCCATTCTCAGCTCGTGTAGACGTTCGCCGTCGATATCGCCGAAGTCACGCCCCTGCCCCATGCCAGTAAGTATAAAACCCTTCTTACACAGCCTCTACTTCCCTAAGAACGCCTCGTTGATGTTTCGCAGCTAGCTGGCCCGCTCTGTGTATTATTTGCAACTGTAAAAACAACCTGTGAGTGTCCACTTACTTTCGCCCCTCCCTTAATTCCCTCCAGAACAAACCCCTCCGCGGTTAGCGAGTGAAGACGCTGCAGCCGCGGAGTGGTAGTGCGGGGCGGAAGACTACTCCCCCTATTGGCACGCCTTCTAATTATCTTTCAAGGTAAAAATTATCACGCTGCTAATTTCGAATCGATCAACATTACAGATAGAAAAGAAGCCTTTCCCTATGCTTCCTTGGTTCAGGCGAGAGTTTGCTTCCTTAATGTGTGAGCCCCTCATTTCCATACTCCTGTTAGCTTGTGCGATAAAAGTGCGCTGTAGTGGTGGCGATAAACTGTTCCCTGACCGTTGAAGAGAATCGCTTTTTTATGTGTTCGCATCAAATTATCTCACCAGAAGTCAGCTAGTCAACACGTCGTAATGGCTGTCGGCGGCGATCGCTCTAATATTTTGGGAAGGTCTTTTCTAACATATACTAGCCCTGTCTTCAGATCAAGAAGCCATGCACTTTGCATTCAAAATTATTGCTCAGTTTATCTGAAAACCAACTTTAGTTTATACTCAGTGGTTATCTCTTAGATATCTTACCATATGTATTCTGGAGCATTGCAGGATTGAACGAAGTATTTATTTTTTGGAGAGCTGTAATAGGTTTGTAGAATTGCAGGCCTTGAAAATGGTGTCCTCAAAAGAGAGGTAATAAAACTTATCACATGAAGATATATATGCACCTGACTGCTAGCATGTCCTAACACAATTTCGCAGCCTGCACCACACTATTGTAATCAACTTTTATCACGCACTCCTATATCTCAAACTCGGATGAGCAGCAATTACTGGACATTAGTTAACCCTGCTGCCTTCGAATCGAATTGCCCCGCCCGCCTACACAAGGTGCTACTTGTCCTTGTATGCACCGCCATCATTTGCTGCGGCGGGCAAACCTCTTTTTTTTTTCTGTAGCCGTTAACGCATGCTACAGCTTCCCAGGCCTCATCACCGTGACTAGAGTGCCAACATTCCAAAGACAGTAAGCCGCCAATCAGCTCCACCTTTTGCGTACACTTCGTTAAATCCCCCACCGTTCACGGACTTCTTCGTTTCTTTTTTATTGGAATGCACTTACGTCTTTTCCGACAACGCCGCAGTCCAGGCGTGAAAAAAGTGAAGGCGCCACAATGTTTACGAACTTGTTACCGTGCGCGGCTCTCAAAAAACGCTTGCTCAGCGAATACTCCCAGTAGAGGTTGGATAGAGACGCGCCAAGCTTTGGAGACACACCCGTATACCTGGATGCCGTAGAATCGAGTGACGCTGAGCGCATCCCGAACACGTGATTTCGCAGTTCGTCGCGAATTGCGTGTATCGCGGAAACCCCTGTATAGAATCGCTAGAGACTGCCGTAAGAAAGAGTGAGCGACTAAAAAGAAAACTGGAAAGAAAGGAACGTTGTTTGCGCTTCGAATCAGCCAGGGAGCGAATACTGTCGTAGAGAGACGTCTATTTCCTTTTTGTGTCGCACATCGGAGGTGCGTAGCTCCGCCGTTGAAAAAGAGTCTGAAAGCCCGTCTTTCTCTCTCTCTCTCTCTCTTTTGTATCATATAATGTAGCGCTCAGACGCCTTCCTTATTTTTATCTTCAGCTCATGCGCAGCGTCTCATTACGTCGACACAGAAACTTGTAGTCGGATATGAAAAAAAAAATCGGCACAGACACTTAGGATTGCTTACGTGTGGGGATGCGACAGCATGTCATGGACGCAAGACGTAGACATTTGGTTGCGGTTTCTTTGCGAACTGAGTTTATTTCAGGCGATGAGTCTACTTTTTTTCTTCGAAGTTTGACACCCCCTAAACACGCATGACTCGACCTGGAACGCTCATTGCATAACAATTTTAACATCAAAGTCTGGGAAGGCGTACAATTGAAGGTGCATATGTCGTCGGTTCGAAGCCCTGTCGCAAGCTAGCCTCCAATTTGACTAGCACATGTAAGGTAGAAGCAATGAGAAATAGGATGACCCCACCCGGGGCGCTGTACGACAAACGGTTGCGTAACAATTTTGGTACGAATGCAGCGGAGAAAACTGACGCCACTTTTAAGTCGGCCAGTGGGGAGTATATATAGACAAACGACATTAGATGACTATCTGAAATGGCTGTGCTTGGCTTGCTGTGGGTGTCCTGCGGCCGCTAGATGACGTTACCCAATTTTTCTTGCCATCGCTGTGGTTTTCTGTACCATATCCGAGTACATACACACGCCACTGGCTTTTCTCGTAATGGGAGTAGTTATGCTTTCGCGTTAATGATCCGAAAAATATCACGATACGAAGAGGTTTAAAACTGGCCGCGAAACACTTTCAAAAGGTTACACGACATCTGCAACGTTGCAACAACGTAGCTGTTTAGATCTACACAGGTCAGGAAAATTTCAGTACACCGCATGCTTTATATTGAGCCAAATATAAAGGCATGTATATCCTCCTCTCCCTACAAGTTTTGTTGTTTGTAAAAGTCGATTGTTTGCCTCTTTACCCCATTTGTTGCTGAGAAAGTTCGATTTAAAAATTAAAGATTTTTTCCCCGCTACTCGGTTGAAACTCGGGACGTCCGCACCAACATTAACTCCATGATCCCCATTTATACTGAATGACGACGCAACCTGGCCTCAGAGATCAACGTAAAAAGGTTCAGTTTTTGCGTCAGCGTAGTTTTAGAGCGGCTGGCGGAGGTGATACTCGTACTTCTTTAGCTTATAAATGTTTTGTATTCAGTGAAAGTACCATAATTTTCATTTAAACGCGCTAAACAAAAGATACATGCCAATCTCAATTTGTCCAGTGTCCCTTTAAGCACTGTCCAAGGCTTTCTAACTTTGTTTTTGTTGTGAACGGCAGATCCCGCATCATTTTTTTTTAATAGTAGCACGGACTAGTACTTCGAATCTAAACTCGTTCAAGCACAAAATTATCTAAGAAACATTAGGCAACCTTTCTCTGCGCTGTGTAAGGCAAGAACGATAACCATGTTGTGTTAGCCAACCAGTACGTCAGGAGAGAGAGCGAAGGAGAGGGTAGAAGGATTGGCGCGGAGTTTAACCAGGTTAAAGGTACGGGTTGGTTAACATGCACTCGGGGTAAAGGGTGGAGGATGTAAAGGGGAACGACAAATTAAAGCTTAATTATCGCTAAACCACGAACTGAACAGACAGACACATGCATCTTCTGGGATTCGCCTTGTCTCGTAACATAGTCAGAACTTCACGGTTACGCCGTGAGGACGTGACCGGACACCGCGAGATGGTCACATATGCCCAAAAAAGTAACAGTGTTTTCAGTTACTGACGACGACGACGAGAACGGTGCCTGCAAACCGCGAAAAACCTCAGTGATGCTGTTATGACAGAAGCCAACAGCCACAGAAACCAAGGGGCACAGGGGATTTTTTTTAATTAATTTATTTATTTTGTGGTGTTGATCAATTTAGAATATTACTGAATATGTTATCGCTTAAAGGTAATTGAGTAGAAAAGCAGAAGAAAAAACAACCACATGCCGCCGGTGGGATCCGAACCCCACGACCTCCGAATTACGCGTCCGGTGCTCTACCTCTGAGCTACGGCGACGGCTGTCAAATCTTCTGCTTTTGGGTGTATTTATGTTTACAAATAACCTAACCTTGAGAGTGTTCATCAGCGCCACCCACGTTCGTAAGCGGCGGACGTAGGACGTCCTGAGTTACCGCTGGTGTGACGTAGAACGCCATCGAACGGCGAGGGTGGAAGCTGTGTGAGAACCCTCTTATGCTTCCTATAGCGTCAAGGCTGCCAGAACCGAGACCCTCGCTAAGCAATTAAGCAAACAAGGGAAGGGGAATGAGGGGCTCGTTACAAATATGACAGAAGCCAACAGCCACAGAAACCAAGGGGCACAGGGGATTTTTTTTTATTTATTTTGTGGTGTTGATCAATTTAGAATATTACTGAATATGTTATCGCTTAAAGGTAATTGAGTAGAAAAGCAGAAGAAAAAACAACCACATGCCGCCGGTGGGATCCGAACCCACGACCTCCGAATTACGCGTCCGGTGCTCTACCTCTGAGCTACGGCGACGGCTGTCAAATCTTCTGCTTTTGGGTGTATTTATGTTTACAAATAACCTAAGCTTGAGAGTGTTCATCAGCGCCACCCACGTTCGTAAGCGGCGGACGTAGAACGTCCTGAGTTACCGCTGGTGTGACGTAGAACGCCATCGAACGGCGAGGGTGGAAGCTGTGTGAGAACCCTAAATTAATTTTTAAAAAATCCCCTGTGCCCCTTGGTTTCTGTGGCTGTTGGCTTCTGTCATATTTGTAACGAGCCCCTCATTCCCCTTCCCTAGTGATGCTGTTAGGTTTGTTAAAATGCCCCAGAAGCAAGGACAGGAACGGGTTAATGAATATGATTTGAACCGTGTTAAGTTCAGTCCAGGACAAGAAACTTCACTCTTTGTCCTGCTATCAGCTCTGTCTCGCTCCAAGCGCAGCCACTGTATCTCATTAAAGTTATTGATATCATCTGCACTTTTCATCCCCTCTCTTTCATGCGTACTGGATTCTTGATCTTCGCTTTACGCGTCACGCGCAAGTCTAAGTTTGGCACTTCGAGCAACGGTGCACTTAAAGCGTGGCAAATGCATGCGGTGGAAAGTATATCAGACAGAAATTTAAAAAAAAAACCTAGCAGAGTAATTTTCATCATGAGAAGCTCTAGTGGGGTTTCAGGGTGTGCAGAGCACTTCGAGCTCGTCTTTTAAAGCATATGGCTTCTTATTGCTGCTTGTAATGCAATATCTGATGCACACAACCTTACACGCGACCGCCCACACGCACACGCGCTTATTTTAGGTTGCTAATCAAACTGGCTTAAGCAAGCGCTGTACCGCGCAGTACTAGCACAATGATTTTCAGTCGCTGAAATGAAGCAACCCAAACAGAAAAAAAGACTGACTTGAAAATGAATGAATTATATGAATCACGAACTATGTGCTATGAAGATGAATGGAAGAATGTAAAATATATGACACATGTAGTAGCTGGACCAGCAGTACTTGCGGAAGAATGTGGGGAGTCCAAAGTTAGTTCGCCGTGTGCTCACGCTAGAGCTTTCGGTGGTTTCGTTGATACTGACGTCGATTCTGCCGCCACTAGGACGTTTAGGCAGCACTAGACCCTTTTGAATGTTGTTTTTCTCACGTTGTACCTCGATCCATGAATGGCGTCTTAAAGTCAGTCCAAGATGAGCAACTGGCCGTACTTGTTAGTGCTTGGCAGCTCGGCGTAGTGTCGTCACGGGAACCACATCGATATCTTCGACATCATAAAACACATGAAGTGCGCCTTTATTCGCTATATTAAAAAATTCGCTTTCTCGCCGTTACCCGAGAGCGCCGCTTTTCTGTGAAGCTGGTTTAATATTTCTAAAGTGAGTCAATTGCGTCACGTTCTGCCCTGAAGTACCCCAAGAGATATCAGCTGCACTGCTTGGGTGAAACGGTTGCCGGAAACGTGCGTGCAAATCATGAAAATCATGACCTGAATTTGAATATTCTGTGCTATTTCAAGAAAGAAGCGCGCATGAAGGTTTAGTTCTTTCACTCAAGCAGAGCAGAATGAAAAAAATTGGCAGTGGTTTAGCTCTGGTTAAACCTGGAGGATTGCGAAAGCAACGAGGAGAGAGAGAGAGAGGCGATGGAGTGCGCAGCAGCGGCGGTGGCCCCGGCACGCTAGCTATGCGCCGCTACTGCGCATGCGCAACTGACGAGCGCGGCGGCGCGCCAGCTGTGCGCCGTGTGGCGTCGCTGCTCCTCGCGCATGCGCAGTATGGCCTTTCGTCAGCTCCGCGAAATGGCTCGGCGACTCGCGTAGTGTTGCTTTCGCAACAAAAAAAAAAAAACGTTGACGTGCAGAGTGCTCTCATATAGTGGTCATGTTACACGTCCTTTCTATGAGATTGTTTAGAAACTGAACTTTTCAGCTGTCGGGTGGCTGCAGACTCTTCGCTAATACTGCCCGCATATCGAACGTGTTTTCGCCTCCGGACGCACACGGGCGCCCTGCAACGCCGGCGACGACGCCAGCGCTATCTATAGGACATTCAAGAGCCAGAAATGTGCCTATAAATATCCAGGAAAAACGTCAACGTCTCTGTTGAAGAAAAAATAATCCTGAAATCCCCATTCACGCTGGAGTGGTAGAACTGTGCTGCAGAATGCGCACTACCTCGGCAGCCATATTCTCTTTCACTAGGCGTGATCTTTCTTGTTTTTTCTCACTCCTGCTCTTTTTTTTTTTCTGGTGCATCCTGCGCCCACGCCTTCCCCAATCCTGATTTCTTAAGCGCTTACGCCGACCCGGTATATTGACTCTTCTTCCCAGCGGAATGTTCAATCAATGTTGGATTAAGGCCCCCGAGGCTGGAACGCGGCTTGCAAAAGACAGAAAAGCAAAAACCCCTAAGTCACGCTGTCTTTGCTGCTATGGCGGCGACGACGACAGCGACAGTTCATTTGGCGCGGGCCTGAAGTGGACTGCGCCGATCGAAAGCCTCTCACCTCCTCCAACCTCCTCTCCCTCCCCTATTCCCCTCCCCTATTCCCCCTCCTCCTATCCTCCATCCCCTTCCTCTCATCCTAGGTTTGCTGTTGCTGCATTCCAACCAGTGCTCGCGTGGATTATGGTGTTAGTCTAAGCTCCATACATAGCCAATCCCCGCAGCTGGATGCGAAAAAAAACGAACAGTGGCGCTGTTGAAGCGAGGGTATTCGAGATAATCCATCGCTGGTTGTACCGAAGCTCACCGGCGGAAAACGTTACACTGTCGCGGATTGGCAACCGTCGAAGTCGTACAAGTGTGAAATTCGGGTCCTTTATTGCGCCTAGCAGGCGCGTGCTCAAAGTTTTTTCCGAGACTTCCCCGAATGATTTGGTAGGGGCCGTGTTCATGAGTTTGCACTACTAAATAAAATGGAGCATCGATAGAGCAACTAGCTTGACACAGAAATTGGTTGGTCGATCGGGTTTAACGTCTCAAAGCGACTCAGGCTATGAGAGACGCCATAGTGAATAGCTCCGGAACGAGTCTTCTTCGTAAAATAGAAAGAAACATGGCTCTGAAAGCAAGCATCAGTTTGCTATAATGAGCTGGGAAAACGAACAAAATGCCTGAAGTACAAAATGTGAGTTTTGAGGAGCCTCTATTGCTTTGCATCATTAAAAGTTGCACCACGAGTTCATTGAACTTATAATCATATACGCTATGCTCACGCACAGTATGTTGGCCTCGCGCAAAAATCTACAAAAGTAGCTTGCAAAGATCCTATAGCTTTCGGGTAATAATATTAATCCACCCGGCGTAATGAGCGCTGCGAGCGAATTTAATAGCTGCTGCGAAAAGATCCGCTTTCTTAATTTTTTTCTTTTGTTGAAGAGAGGCTTGCCTCACTGTGCAAGAGCAAAGAAAACACAAAAACAAAACAAGCTGTGGAACGGTCACTGTAGAAGGAATACATTGTCAGAGTATCGCCCGCATTCATGCATTAATTCAAACTGTCGTCGAAAATACCCGCTCCGTGCCCTCTTCGACCTTCTTACCAATTATTCGTAAAATGTTCTTAAACTTCAGAACATATTCCATTGGGATCGAATAATTTTGGATATGCAGTATTCGATTCGATTTTTGATAGAGAATTTTAGAATGTTATTCGAATAGAAGGGTATTCGATTCGCTATTCGAAAAAATTGAATATTCACAGGCCCCTGCTAAATATGTAATTTAGTTGAAAATAGAGAATACTCACTCACTCACTCACTCACTCACTCACTCACTCACTCACTCACTCACTCACTCACTCACTCACTCACTCACTCACTCACTCACTCACTCACTCACTCACTCACTCACTCACTCACTCACTCTCGCTCGCTCGCTCGCTCGCTCGCTCACTCACTCACTCACTCACTCACTCACTCACTCACTCACTCACTCACTCACTCACTCACTCACTCACTCACTCACTCACTCACTCACTCACTCACTCACTCACTCACTCACTCACTCACTCACTCACTCACTCACTAATTGCATTCCAGCATGGCAGTTCAACGTGGTACGAGCTAGCCAGCTATTTTATAGTGCGTCAAAGACGGACGAATTAAATAATGCGGACCGTGTAGGTCGAGTTCGAAGGTTAATGACTTGCGAACTCGACATACATGGTCCGCATATTCGTCCGCTCTAGCCACACAATATTCTTCCACCGAAAATCTTCGGAAGGTGAACATTCTAAGATATAAGTGCTCTAGTTCCTTCTCTACTTATTACCCTATACACTATCAAAGTCAACACAATTTCTTTCATTTTGCGTTGTGTTTTGGTTGTAAGCACACACACACACACACACACACACACACACACACACACACACACACACACACACACACACACACACACACACACACACACACACACACACACACACACACACGGAGAGGTCATGACAATAAGCGCAAAAGCAAGCAGGAGTAAGAACTTTACTGGTGTTTGTCGAAAGAAGCCGTGGCCAGGGCCTCCAGAACTTTTTTCGAGTCGGAGGGCAGGACTTCGGGTTTGTTAGCTATTTGTTTACTTAATCCATGTTTTATTCAAACATTTATGCAATTTTATTCCCTGTTTGTTTAAATTTTATATTTCACTGTTCAAAAATTTGTTAATGCACATGGAGCTTGAGTTAAAATAGGCAGCTTTATAAATATACACACATGAGGAAAGATCGACTCTATTAAAAATAGTTTGGGCACACTCTGTTTCAATTTACTAATCACGCTAATGAAAAAGGCTCGGTCAAATCAACGACTTCTGCTGGGACATGATTGCTTCACGTTAGTGAAATTGAATGCTTCTCAACTTGCTATTAAGCCAACTAGTTCAGCCCCTCTGTGCTTCACAACAATAACGATCTGAAATTGAGCAGACAATGGAAGGGAAAAGTGCTCGTTATGACTTAAATGACGAAAACGAAGTCACCAAAACCAAGGGGATGTTTTTTTTTTTAATTTGTAGTGTTGATTAATATGAAATTAATAGTATAAATATTTGATGACACAGAAATAATTGATAAGAAAGCAGAGAAGAACCACATGTTTTGCGGGTGAAATCCGAACCCACTGCCTATGAATTTTGCGTCCGGTGCTCTATCAACTGAGCTATGGTGACGGCTATCCAATCTTCTGCTTTCGGTGATATTTAAGTATCTGTCAGAGATATGACCTCAGTGAAAGCAGTTGAAGCAGTTGGAGACGGGAGGCACTGCCTCTCTGGAGAAATGCAGGCCAGGGGGCGACCGCCACCCCTCACTTCACTCCCCCCTTCCCAGAATCCCTGGCGGCGACGGCCGTGCGGTCGGGGCAAGCAGCGCTCCGCACTCAAAGAGAGGAGAGCTGTCCCCGCTTAACATACATATGGTCTCGGACACTGCCAGGCGAACGCCGAGTCCTTGGCCGCCGCTTATCGATTGGTGCTCGGGCGAGTTCGTACTACACATACGTTCGCTAATAGACACCCGTCAAGTCGCAGCTCACAACCCCCAATGTTCGCGCGAGTTGGACAAGTGTCTGGAGAAGAGGAGGAGGAAAAGGCGAAAGAGAGAGAAAGAGGGAGAGAGAGGGGAAAATTGTCACCGCAAAGGCGCCGCAGGACCTGCTGACGTAGCTGACAACGGAGGCCTTCGTTCTTTCCCACCGAAATGGCTTCGGCATCGAAGTTGATATCAGCGCGCGCATGGACCGGCTTCCGGGCAGCGGTTTCGGCCGTCACGTCCACTCGTTCGAAGTACAAATTCTTCCGGGAGCGAAGTATCCAGAAAAGAAAAAAAAAAAAGAACCGTGATTATATCCTTTTTAGACCTCTGCAGAAAAATTTTGGTGTTTCAAAGCAAATCAAAATATATTTCTCGAGCATGGGTGTTCTCATGAATGAAGACAAAGAGTTCTGAGGCCATTAGTCTAAGGAATCTTTTTCCAGGGCCTTTCTTCGTGCCATGCGTTACGAGGCTCTATGCCTGCGGAAACATTCAACATCATACTATGAGAGTATGTAGTGAAATGCCTATATAGAGCAAAGTACTAATTTAATTCCAAACTACGAATAAGATCATCGCGAAGAGCTAGAAATTTTGATGTTATTTGGCCGCTTTCAAGATAAAGCTATATCCATCTCAAAAGTCGTTTGCAGTGCTATAGAGGCTGCGGCGATCTAAGCCAATCGGAACGGCATGCGATGCAAAACATGCTCCTAATCACCCTGCACCCCGCGACTGGTGGCTCCATCCCTGGGAAGGAAAGAGCCCCAGTGTACAGCTGCTGCACGCAGGAGACTCGGCGGCCGCCGTGTTTCCGACGCGCTGCACCACTTCTCAGCTAGCCTCCGCAATGCTGTGTTCATGCGGACCTTCTCAGCTAATTTAATCAGTGAATGAAACACTCGCTGCACTTTCAAAACAGCATCCAGAATTATCTTCTGAATTACTTCAATTATCGATGAAGATTAATCACTCCACTTCTCAATCATTTGAGAGACTATTTGTAGTCTTCCTTGGCCCTGATTGGACGAGAAAGCTGTAATACCTTTCGCAGTGAAACAGCAACTTGTGAGATGAAGCATATTTTAGACGAAGCAGCCAACTGGGAAGGCTGCTTAGGGAAGTCTTGTTACACGACAGTTCGTGAAAAGGTGTAAGTGAACGCGCACTGCACCCTCTCTGACTACATTGCCGTTAGGCTGGAGAATTTTCAAATTTTTTTTAACGTTTTCAAAGGCACACTTTCACAGTAATGTACACGAAGTCAGACCATGCAGCATACGCAGGGCGATAGTTGTTTGTGCGGGAGAATCTCGAAGTGCCAACTGCACGCACATGACAAGGTTTCAAGCGCTGTGCACTACAGATTCCGACGAACGTGGCTTTCAGGTCATAAGGGCAAGACGGAACCCCTGTCGGAGCCAAGCCGTACCAATGAAGTGCGACCCCCCTTGGTCGCAGTCCGAGAAACCATGCTGTCTGAATGATTGGATGATAAACAGCGTCATGGGGTGGAATCACAGCAACGGCGGGTGCGTTTCGATCGAAACAAAATTAAAAAACGCCCGTGGGCTGTACGATGTCGACGGACGATAAAGAACTCGAGGTGGTTCGAATTCGTCCAGGGTCCTCCACTGCGGCGTCCCTCATAACACACGTGGCTCTTCAGTGTGTTAAATCTCACATAGCATAGCATAACATAACATAACATAACATAACATAACATAACATAACATAACATAACATAACATAACATAACATAACATAACATAACATAACATAACACAACAGAACACAACATAACACAACATAACGTAACATAATGTAGCAAAACATAAAACAGTACTAAACATAACAGCTGGCCCTCGCAACAACTTTCTGCTGGGGTTGTTCTTGGAACACCAGTGTTTTCGTCGGGCACCTGGTTGAAAGAAGCACGGAACGGGCTGAATTAATAAGTGAGTGAGTGAGTGAGTGAGTGAGTGAGTGAGTGAGTGAGTGAGTGAGTGAGTGAATGAGTGAGTGAGTGAGTGAGTGAGTTAGTGAGTGAGTGAGTGAGTGAGTGTAGGCTGTGTGTTTTTTCACTAGCAGCGCACAAAACTAGCGGCTGCACATGATGGTTCACTAGTGTGTACGTTCATAATAGACCGTAAATCAGAAAGGGATGGAGGGAATTTCGACGGAGACGAAATTCTAGAGGCCCATGTACTGTGCGATGTCTGTGCACGTTAAAGAACCCCAGGTGGTCGAAATTTATGGACCCCTTAACTACGGCGTCCCTCATAGCATGAGTCGCTTTGGGACGTTAAACCCCAAAAAATCAAATCAGAAGGGGTCCTCTTTGATTCCGCGCTGCATTTCGGGCCAGAGACCAGCAATTCGAACCAAAACCATCGCGTGATCTAAAAATGCGTCGTCTTACAAGACTAAACATTTCTCAACAAAAGCTTGCTTTCGGCTTTCACATTCAAACCAGTGAGAGCTGTACTTTCTAACCACTATTATTTTCGGGCTATGATCTATATAACAAACACGTTTCACGCACTCTCAAAAGCCTTTTTCAGGAAACGCCACCTTAAACAAGCCTCCAGGAAACGGCAGCCGCAAACAATGCTTCGCGAAAAGCGCTGACGAAACCGAGTAAATGCAGGATTATTTGCTACCGCTTAACCCTCATTCAGAAAAATAAAAAGATGCAACGCTCCTGGTCTCTAAACGGCCTAGAAACTGTGGTCTTCCCGAAAACAGTCGCTGGGGGGCGTTCTCTCGCCGCTTGCACAGCATGCCGATCATTTGTAAGGCTGCCACCTTACTTAGGCTCATTACTCCGCTTCTTTCTATTGTCTTCGTTGTTCCAAGGTGCAAAGCTGCGCCAGCCTTAGCTGCTCTGAACAGCCTCCCGCAACAACCAGCCTGCAAGCCAAGTCAACCAGACAAGCCAGTCGCGCGGTTTGCTTTCTCACAGAACACTTGTGGTATGCGGCCCAAACAAACTTGCAGGCGCGCGTTTCGGTGTTGCATGGCCGTTTTAATGAGCGAAGCAGCGGGGCAAAGGAGAGGGAAAAGGAAGGCTAGGGGGAAAGGGTCCGCGTAGCACGCGGCGGCGAGAACCTGGGCGCTCCGCGAGGCCTAAATTAATCACCGATCCTGGTCGGTCGACGCCAAAGGCACGCTTCGTTCCCCAACGACCACCGTTCCGAGAAGCGGTTCCCGCAAGCACGGTTCGAGTATCGCCGTCTCGAGCACTGCTGCGCCGATGTTGTACCACGGGCGTTAGCAGAGCCGGCGAGCGAGGGACGATTTTGCCCGACTGAATCAGACCACGGAGCTTTTTTTTATTCTTTTTTTACTGTTCCCTCCATGCGAAGCAACGAATTTCGCTTAATGAAGAGGGTGAGGAGGGAAGGGGAGGAGGGCGGCAAATTAAACGCACCTGATCCGAGTCGCGTCGAGGAGTTAGTAAGGTCGTGAGACGCAGGCACCGTCGTCACGAGAAGTGCTAGCTGCGTGCGTCAGGCAAACAATAATTACACTAAAGTGCCGGGACTTTATACGGCGGAATTATAACGACGGGAACATGTTTCATGTGAGAACTGTTCGCGTCACTGTTGAATGGTGCATTGGGACTTCACTTGGCGCTTATGTGGACAGAGAGCAATGAGGCTAAGAAACTTGTTAACGGAGGCGGGTCTGCTGGAAACAAGTGCTAATGAGACTAAACGTTTAATGTCTCTGCCTGTTTCGAGTTCAGGCGGGAATGCGCATCCGCATGTCTCCAATCATCATCATCACCCTGACTACGCCCACTGCAGGGCAAAGGCCTCTGCCATGTCTCTCCAATGTTAATGTTAATGATAATGTTAATGTTGACCATGAACCCTGTACTTTGTATTTCTTGTTGATGTTACCGACCACTCTATTATGAAACTACCCCCACCCCCCCCCCCCCCCCTTATGTAATGCCCTAAGCCAAGGGCCCTTAAGGGTAAATAAATGATGATGATGATAATGATGATGAATTAACCCTGTCCTTCGCCAGTTGCGGTCACCTTATTCCCACAAATTTCTTAATCTCATCCGCCCACCTAGCTTTCTGCCGCCCCCTGCTACGCTTGCCTTCTCTTGGAATCCACTCCGTTACCCTAAGGACCAGCGGTTACCTTGCCTTCGCATTACAAGCCCTGCCCAAGCCCACTTTTTCCTCTTGATTTCGACTAGGTTGTCATTTACCCGCGTTTGTTCCCTCACCCACTCCGCCCGCTTTCGATCTCTTAACGTTACACCTATCATTTTTCCTTCCATTTCATTTCATTTTCATGTTTCAGTCGACGGTAAAAGCCGGGCTATACCCCTGTTTGGTGCACCTGCTAGTAAACGTACTAATTACTCACTGACACCAATCCAAGCGCAGCCTTTCGGCTAGAGTGGAAAGATAGTCAGCTTTCACATCAACTCTTTAATTGAAGAGATAGAATGAGAGAGAAAAGTAAAAGCAGGGAAGTTAACCAGGCCATATCCTCACTATAAACACAAATACACCTAAAAAAATGAGTAAAAAGCAAAAGGTAAGTAAGCTGCCCTCTTACTAGAATAATAAAAGATATTAGCTACACGCGCTCAATGTTGGTTCCCTGCGTAAGGTCCACAGGCGAAATCTTCGTCCCTGGGTGGGCGAAACTACTGTGAAACGGTGTAGTAGGAACTTCCTAGATTCTAAACGAAAGGGTGTAAAAAGGGAGCGTGCTGTTCTCTATAGTTCACTCCCCCTTTATAAAAGGGGATGCGCTAGAGGACACTGCTTTCTTTGTACTCCTACACAGGTGTATTCGAATTCAAAGCGTACTCACCGAGCTCGATGGGCTAGTGCTGCCAGACTCTCATTGCAGCGCGACCGCCACCAACGCCGTTTGTTCTGCGGGAAGAGAGGGTGAAATTAATTTACACAAAAGTGAGACTGCACTTTAAAAGAAAGGAGTAGAAAGAGAGTAAGCTGTGACAAAAAGACGCAAATAAAAAAGAACATGGCTGTCGTCAGCATTGGCATGGAGTAAGTTTAAGTAACAGCAGGCCCGAAGTCTTGGCCGCGCGCTACATAGTTGAGCTGTTAGCTATGCAAGGCATCAATTCGCTTGAGCTCTACACATGGAATGGTTCTCGACGTTGTTCAGAGACATTCCGGCAGAAACGAAAGTATTCTTCATCACTGAACGAGAAAGGAAATGCTCCGAAAAGCTGTGCTAACGTAGGTTGTCTGAGCGTATGGCATGCTATGTCATGCTATGCTAAACTCGGCTATGCAATGCAGTGATATCCCATGGTATGTTATGTTATGGTATGACATGGTATGGTATGGTATGGTATGGTATGGTGTGTGGTATGGTATGGTATGGTATGGTATGGTATGGTATGGTATGGTATGGTATGGTATGGTATGGTATGGTATGGTATGGTATGGTATGGTATGGTATGGTATGGTGTGTGGTGTGGTGTGGTGTGGTATGATATGGTATGATATGGTATGATATGGTAGGATATGGTATGATATGGTATGGTATTGTATGGTATCGTATCGTATGGTATGGTATGGTGCGATATGGTGTGATATTGTATCGTATGATATAGGTTTGCGGCATGGTTGGACAAAGTATGACGGAACGGTATACCATGGAATGTTATGGTATAATTTAACATGGAATGGTGTAATGGTACGGCATGGTATTGCACGGCTTGGTCTGTTAGTTTTAACGTCCAAAAACGACACGTGGACTGTGAGGGACTCCGTAGTGGAGAACTTTAGAATAATTCCGACTACCTGATGCACTTTATTCTGCTCTGACGTCGCCCAACTCCCAGTCAGAGACAACATATGGGAAGCAGAGTAATGCTCCTTAGTGCAGTGTTTCTTAAGAATATTTTGTTGTGCTGCGTTTGGATCTGTGGCCTGTAAGCGGCTATTAAGCGTGCGCTAGCGTGTTCGCACATTGCATCGAATCCGAATCCAAATTTTTCGAACGTTTTCGGGCAGCTTGCGCAAGATACCTCGATAAACCTAGTGACATCCTATCAGTGCCTGTATGGAACAGCGCTGCGAAGCGCTCGAATTGCAGCGAAGTATGGCACCTTTTGAGACTGGAGCACCATCGACCTAGGTTAAGATATGAGACTGGAATTTTTTGTCTTTTGCGTACACGTATGCGTCGGTTGTCTACGCTACCACAAAACGAGTTTAAGAAAGTGTGCACTATGGAAGCCTTGATTTTGTATTTTTTTTCTTGTATCATGGCGACAGGTGTTCGTGAACCCTCAGCCACGCCAGTCAGCACAATGCCTGTGGACAATCCTCACCTTCCATTCTATGCCAGAAGTATAAAACGTGAACAGAAAAGGAAATAAACCTAGTTCGACAAGTTTGCCGCATTGCTCAACCAGTCGACCTGTGCCGTCCGGATGAACAAAGGGTTGTGTTCTGCCGCAGGTTTGGCTGAACTTTCGCGTTGAAATCTATCCCACCTTTTGCAGTCGGGAAAAAGAGCAGAAATTGAGGCCTTGCTGCAAGAAGAAAACAATATGGTTCGTTTTGTTCAAAACTATTACAGGACGGGTGCTCAAGGCGTACTGAGAGGTCTGCTTTCTTTTGCTTCTTGCATCACCTCCTACCCTCGCCCGTTTTCCAGACACAAGGCACAAAGAGGGTGGAGAAGCACACCTAATCCTGATTCTAACGAAGGACAGAAAGACAGCAGCAGACGACGCAGCCAGACGCAGAGATATGGCAGACAGAGCATGAGGACCTTGTTGTCAGAGGCTCTTGTGAGCACAGACAACTTTTATATAGATTCGATCGCCGCGGCATTCAGCCGCACATCTCTCGTTGTCTGGACACTCTTCCTGTTTGTGTAGTTTCTGGGCGCCATGATTCGCCTTAGAGCAGTGATGCAAGAGGCAGCCGACAAGAGCGTGAGCAAAAATGGTGTTTTCTTTTTTTCATTTCTTTCAGTAGATTTTTTTCCTCGGATAGTCTTCCCAGAGAGACCAACCGCATTGATCAGCACAATGCTTCGATAGGTAGTTTATTCTTGTTTCTCCCGCGTTTGGAGGATGGCGATTGAAAGGGGCTCTGACGAATTTTTACAGCATGACGCACAGCTCGCACGCACGTTGCTTTTTTTTTCTATTGGATGATTGTCGCAATATTTTTGAGCATCGTTTGTATTAAGGTTATTGCAGCTCGCCCCTTGTCATCTTCGGACATTTGCTTTTTGCTCATGAAAAAAATTGGCAGACGGTTAGAACGGCTGAGGACGAAATATCGTCCAGTAGCACTAGTGGCAACGTCCTTACAGGCTGTGAACGTGAAAGCAAGGCCTTTATCCGGAAGGAATTTACTATGTAGGCCTTCACCCTAAGGTCTTTACCCTAAAAGCCTTTGACCTTAGGCATTTGACTTAAAGGTATCTACCGCAAAGGTCTTTGACCTAAAGACCTTTACCCTGAAGGCATTATTTAGCCACCTGAAGACCTCCACACAGGTGAAAGTCTGCCAGGTGTGCCCATCTGGCAGGCTGTCCAAAACCCGGTAGGCAGATGGGCCGCATGCCAGAAAGCAGGCTTCAGGGACGTATGTACAGTTATGGACAAAATATTTCGGGATGCGGATTTGCGAAAAAAGAAATTATTGCGGCGCGGTTAGGCACAGCTGATGAATGAAATGCGTAGAAAGTGACACGACATTCACTCTTCATCTGCTAGACGAATACAATCTGACTGGCTAAACGACGAAAGCCAACAGTTACTGAAACCAAGGAACATAGGCGATGTCCCTTTTTTGCAGTTTTTATCAGTGGTAGATTAATGAAAGCAGAAGAAAAAAACAACCACTAGACACTGGTGGGATTGGAACCCACGACCTCCATGAAGCCTTTTTCTCGTGCTTTTATTAATCTCCCATTGATAAAAACTACAAAAAAATGACATCCCCTATGCTCCTTGGTTTCGGTGACTGTTGTCTTCCCTCATTTGTGTCAAAACGAGCGCCTCTTTCCATTCTCTTGTCATCTTACTGACCAGCGAGGCAACGCAGAAGTAAGATTTTTTTTCCGCGAATCCGCATCACGCAATCTTTCTTGACAGTAAGTACGCCCGAAATGGGAAAATGGCATTACAGAGTTCACCAATGTTGGCCTGTTTGTCTCCTTCTCGGACTGTAGGAGGAAGATTGTAAGTTCTGGTTTTCGGCGTTCCGAAATGACACATAGCCTATGAGGGACATCTTAGTTTAGAGAAGACCCCCTGAGATTCTTCAACGTGCCCTTGCATCGCACAGGAGACGGAAATTTTTGCATTTCGCCTCGATGAGAATGCAGCCGCTGCGGTCGACATTGTTTCCATCAACTAGCAGCCGAACGCTGAGGTTACCTCCAAGCATATGGCACGATGCATTTCTTTCACATTTGCCGACTTTTCGATGTTGCTTATTTGATTGGAATTTTTTTCCCTTCGAAATCACTTTGGAGAATATCATGTTTCAGTCATTGACGATGCTCTCACGTCTACGAAGGCTGCGCCCTATTTTTGGAAGGGAGATCAAGTCATGTTGGAGAGAGGGCGTTATGATTGCGTTTGCGTGTTGGGACTGATAAATGGTTACTGATATTTTGCAAGATGAGGAGTGGCCAAATTATAGTTGCCTTAATGAAAGCGAAAAATTACCCAACCCCATATGAACGTTCGCCTTATAATCGGAGGGGGTCTTGCAAGGTCATGGGATTGAGTAAGCTTGGTTTCACGCATAGGAAGGAGTAACATTTGCCTTTCAGTGCTCATTTTGGGGTTGTGAAAATACGCTTGTGTTCGGTGAGACGCTTAAGCTGAACCTTATGGGCTGATATAAATTCACGATAATACCGCCAAAAAATGAAAAAAAGATAAGATAGGGAACAGCCAAAAGGAACACATCGAGCTTGGTTGCTGTTCATAGCTCGTGATGTCCCACCTCTTTTAAAGTCCTTGTTCGCGTTTTCATCACCTTTCATTGTTCCCTTAAGATCCCATCAGGGACATTACATAACGGGGAGAGAGAGCTGGTTGAAAGGACGTACAGGGTCGTCCACTCTAAGTACGAACACGGCGCAGCGTGGCCGCGCTCCGCGGGGCGCGAGCGCATCCGGCGCGGCCGCGCATCGAAGCTCTGCGGCGCAGGCGCACACGGGCCTGGAGGCGGTGCTTTGTGTCGTCTGCTACAGCGCGGGTGAGCACAGTGCTTGCTCTGCGGTGAAGCGCAGCTAACTTTTTGCATGATTACAGCGCTCGTGGGCGCCGAGACCGCACTGCGGGAAAGCGCACCAACTACAGCGCGTTCTGGCTGGTTGCGCGTACGACAACCCAGCGGCCTCTCTTCTCAGTGCCACGATCTCGTTTATATGCAGGTATTGCTGCAAATTTGTCATTTCAGGTTTGAATTGATTTGGTTTATGCGGTTTAACGTCCAAACGCGACAGAGACCACAAGGGAGGTTATAGCCGAGGACCCCAGATTATTGTCGACTATGTGGGGATTTTTAACGTGCGCAGATATCCCACAGTAAACGGATGCCTTGCGTTTTGCATCCATTGGAACGGGGCTGCCGCAGTCAGGGTCAGACGAGCGACTTCCATTCCGAACACTTTGGCTTCTGTTAGATATATGTCTTACCCTGACTGCGGTGGCCCCGTTCCAACGGAGGCGAAACGCAAGACATCCGTTTACTGTGGGATATCTGCGCACGTTAACAACCCCAATGGGGTCGACGATAATCTGGGTTCCTCTATGTCGCTTTCGGACGTTAAACCCAATAAGCCAAATCAATTCAAACCTGAAATGACAAGTTTTCCGCAATACCTGCATATCACCGAGATCGTGGCACTGAGACGAGAGGCCGCTGGGTTGTCGTACGCGCAACCAGCCATAACTCACTGTAGTTGGTGCGCTTTCCCGCAGTGCTGTCTCGGCGCACGCGAGCGATGTAATCATGCAGAAAGTTAGCTGCGCTTCACCGCAGAGCAAGCACTGTGCTCACCCGCGCTGTAGCAGACGACTCAAAGCACCGCCTCCGGGCCCGTGTGCGCCTGCACCGCCCAGCTTCGATGCGCGGCCGCGCCGGATGCGCTCGCGCCCCGCGGAGCGCGGCCACGCTGCGCCGTGTTCGTACTTAGAGTGGACGACCCTGTACATAAGCTCAAGAACAGAGCAATGAAAAGATAACACAAAAATCAATAAGAATAATGTTATGTATGAAAGCTATGAATAATGTTATTTTGCTATGAAGTGCCACGGACATTTGGTTAGTGCTAATAATAAATGACGTGTGGTTCCGATACTCACTGATTTAAAAACGCAGCAAAACAACGCAGAGATAGAGAATGACAGAAAAAAGTGGTGGGGTTTTAAATGTGGTTAAACCGAGTAGACATGCGGAAGCATATGTTTAGCCTAGTTAGATCATGATTTTGCTTTACTGGGTAGTCGACACGTCTGGCGACGATATTAGTTCTATAGTACTATTATTTGATGAAGACGACGTGCAATGCACAGCGCGAGTGTGTGATTTAGCACGAGGAGTGATCGGCTGCGGTGCGGTGATAGCTTAGGTGTGTCGGATTATGACGTAACAGTGATGTGTTCTGTGTCACGTCTTTTCTCCTGCTTGGTTGTTTAGACATGTCGTGTTATTTATTGTATTGATTTGCGATTACTTTTGCCATGGTTTGTACATTGTTCATGTACATAGAACATTGCTTCACTGTGATAAATACGATGTTTTTAAAAAAAAGCGGTGATAGCATATAGTTCTCGTGCACAGGCCAGAGAAGCTAATCTGTTCGCCCTGCCGTGGGTTAAAAACCCAGTCTTGACAATAGTTTATTTTCATTAGTTACGTATTCAAGGTCAGGCTTCAGCTATGAAACGACTTTTGCAGCTTTGGTCGCGAAGTACAGCTTTCGCTCTAAAATGATGCGATAAAAATTGAGAGGACACTTTGGCAACTAAAGTGTTGAGAGGCGAAAGCCGAGGACACTATGCCGTGACGACTTTCGGTGGATGTGACGTCACACCGTTCCCGTGGCTACATCGATACCCAAATTATACTTCTTTCGGAGATCTTAAGTGTTAATTACGCTTAATTGCACATATCTCCATCTAATTAGACACAAATAGGACGTTTTCCCGACCATTCTGTGACAATTTTCACTATGCCATGATGACTTTCGGTGTATGTGACGTCACACTGTTCCCGTGGCTATATCGACGTCCGTGCTATTTCAACATTTTTGCCTATAATTAATTAATTAATTACTCTACAGTCATCAAACTTGGCTTATAGGTTTATTTTTTCGTCCTCTATCCGAAGCAGCCATTTATTTTCTATCATTTTTAGTTTCCGAGTTAAAAGCGTGTGACACGCTTTGTTAACGGATGTCAGTAGGAGCCATTAAAGGCTTTCGCCTTAATAAAAAAGAATTCATGAGACTCAATCTCAAGGTCGCGAAAGGCTAGCAGCGTTATTATATTGAGTACTAGTTAATCATTTGTGAGCAGTGAGCCCTATTTCCCTTATAACTAATATATATTTTAGTAATAATCCCGAATTGCATTGCACACAAGGCAGTTAGCCCGACATGTTGCCTTCATTACGTGCTTTTTCGCGCCTGCTTGGTACGCTTTGTTTATTTCACACATGCAAGTGTCATCACACTCCTACCGCTCTCAGGAACCAAATTGGAGACAGATAACAATCCAAGAGTAGCCGCCCTCACAAAAACAAAGTCTTCGCATTATCTTGAAGGGTTGATAACAAACGCCTCGCAGCAAAAGTACACCGTGTTGAAGCGCCTCCGTGCCCATTCTTTTTCCGCAGTTCTCAGTGGCATATACCAAATAAAAAAAAATGCTTAGATATATCCTACCGGTCCACTGCATTTGGATTCAACAAAACAGAGCCCTCTTTCGAGGCGCGAAGCCCACTTCTAGGAAGGAGCGGAGCGTCCGACAGGCCCCGCCGCTCTTTCCAATACCGTCCAGGACTGGTGCATTCCAATAACCGCTCCAGCGCCCTTATAAGTGGCGTATTGGCGACGGCGGCTGAAGTCGGAGATCCGCGTGGTTTTCAGCGCATTTCTCTATGTGTATTCCTGACAGAGCCAGCCGCCGTTGGACCTCTATCCGTTGTTTTTTTTTTGTTTTCATATCTTTGTTTTTTTTGTCCCCTCTTTATTATGTCGTTTTCTTCCATCACCTCCCTCCGCGTCCGCTACCAACCGTCAACGGCCCCTCTTGTTTCTGCCCGTTGTTTTTCTTGCTATCCACTGCTGTCTGGCTTGCGAAGCCTGGAAGCTCTTTGAGAGCAGACCGATTCGCAATTCCACCCCCTGCCTTTCCGACTTATATTTTGTTTTGTTTCTTAACAGCAGCCTTTTCTTCTGCCCTGCATGTCCAGTTTCATCTTCCTGTTGTTGTTTTTTTCTTCCACAAAGCTGTTCTTCCCACTTAACAGCTGTTCACGGGAAAGGAATGAAAGGAAGTCTAAGGCTTAACAGCGGAACCAGTCGGCGTACAAAGCCACCTGTATCTGTCTATGCACACAAAACACCTCAAAAGTCTTCGAGGTTAAGAAAATCTGGGGAGGTGATACTGCCACTTTTTGTTGTCTACCCTGGCGGATGAATTGCACAGCCGCTATTGCAATATTACAGTAAGCACAAGAAAATGACTTAATGCCAGCGGGAGTCGAACCCACGAATTCGAATGTCGCGCGCAATGTCCTGTGCACTGATTTACGCGCAGGCGGATGCCCCCATCTTTCGGATATATTTATCTTTATAGCTACTGTATATAGCCAGCGTATGCATGCGTACGCGTGTGCGATATTCTCGCCCGCATATGCTAAATGGGCTTCTTCTGGCAAGTTACAATATTACGAGATCCGGAAAACTATCGATTGGTTAAATAGACTCCTTATTGACAGCATTGCATAAAAGCGCATGTGGATCTCATTATTTTCACAATATTTTAGCCCGAAAAAAAAAAAACCTTATACTTTGGTTTGCCTGCCTTATATTTTAGCGTGTTGACATATCGACGGAACTACCAAACTCGCGGCGCTATTAAGTGCATTTTATAAGACTGTCGAATACTTATTTAAACGAACAAAAAAAAAAGAAACATATTGACTCCGAGCAGAGCCAAGCATTACAGCCTCGATATCGCTGTGAGGTGCACAAACGAAATGTTGGAAACAACGCTCTTAAACAATCTTTCTTCGCGAGAATGCCTTCGCTTCTTTCCTCGAGTGAAGGAAGTTCATTGCGAAAGAGGCAGTAATCGCGCCAGGGTTAGGATCCCCCCCCCCCCCCCCCCCCCCTTCACAATGACCGCAATGAGAGGGCGCTGGTTTCGTGTAGGATTTACTGTGATAGGGATGAGACTGATATAGGCAGAGTGTGAGGCACCAACTTCGTCATACGCCTCTGTTGAAGGTCAGTGCTGGAGGCGCTGTTGACGTGTCATAAATGCTTACGTCAGTCACATCATCAAACAACCGATGCGCTCGTCTAACTGTACACTTCACCTCCTTTAAAATGCTGCGGTTATAGCGAAACACCTCTACTTACCTCCCTCCCCCCTCGACATCTCACAGTCATAGCCCGCGCAAAATGACGTTAACAGCGAATGCGGCCGTTTAATAGTCAACTGGTTATGTCACACATTTAATTGGCCACATGACCATACGAATTCCTCACAAATGGCTTGCTTTCAGTTTTAATGAGGTGTTTTACCTCCTAAAGCGGATCATGCTATCAGGGACGCCGCGGCTAGGATCGAACCCGCGTCTTTTGGGTCAGCAGCCGAGCACCGTAACCACTGAGCCACCGCGGCGACTCCTTACAAACGACACCTGCCCTCTTACACATAGAGCTGAAAGTGAAATATGCACTACGTTTTGATTTATCTGTGCTTTCACTGTGAACGGCTGTTGTTGCTTTCTTGATTGCGTTTAAAGTTTTATAACTAGAGATAGGAGGTACCGATACAGCCTTCGCTCTCTGGGACCTCCTTCGGTACATTAATTTATGTACAGTTTATATCACATATTAAAAATTTTCTTCTTAAAGCGCCCTTTCAACACTTTTTTTGCCTGTTCGTCTTGTAATACGAGACTCTATGTTGCTCCTCGAAATTTGCTTTTTGGACTACCGACATTGATGGCAGTATTCAACAGGTGCAAAAGTACATATAACGCGGCCGCCGCTGTGGCTCTTTGCTTATGGCGCTAGGCTTCTGACCCAAAAGACGCGGGTTCGATACCTGCTGCGGCGGTGGAATTTCGATGGAGGCGAAATTCGAGAAGCCCGTCTACTGTGCGATGTCAGTGCACGTTAAAGAACCCCAGGTGGTGGAAATTTCTGGAGCCCTTCACTACGGCGTCCCTCATAGCCTGAGTCACTCTAGGACGTTAAACCCCCATAAACCCTCATAAATAACCAAAATATAACGCGCAAGAATGGGCACAAAAATAAAGGAGGAGAAATGCGCGCGCATTGATTGGTAGCCGAGTGAGCGAGCACTTCTCGCTTTGTGCCTTCTCTCTGCTAGTCCGTTGTCACTTGGATCGCTTGACACGCGCGACTGGTTCCACCAATGCTCGCCGGCAGCGCCGCCGTCAGTCTACAAGCGAAAGCACTCAGCGATCGAAGGCGCCTCAGCCAGCCTCCCCTCTTCCTCTTCTTTCCCTTCCACTTTAACTTTTCCTAGCTACATGGTCCGAGCTGCGTACCTCCCCTATCCCTCTTTTAAATGCACCGGTGACAGAAGACCCCCGGGTCATGCCTTAAAAAATGCCCCATCACTAACCGTAATAGTGCGTTTCCAGTTTGGCTAATATGCTCCCTAGAACGGAATATTTTTTTCTCTATTTTAGCTGTAGTAGCGAATAAAATGTGGAAATTATGATTATGAGAGAATTACCATAATAGGCTACAAATTAATGAAAAAGGCCCTTGGCAACCCTAGCTTTAACAAGAGACTATTTTCTTACAGCAGAGGAATAGTGTGCGTGGTGGTCATGACTCATGAATGTGGCCGTAGCTTCACTGCAGGTTTGAGCTGCATCTCAGTACATTACCTCCGCGGCATTGGCTTCATTAGATTCATAGTTTGTCGTAAAGAAAAAGAATACCTTCCCGAGTTTTCAGCTACCTCCCAATTCAAAGGAACTGTAATAGCAATATTAAAGTCGCTAGTGCAGAGCCTTGACGTCGGTTTCCGTTATGGTATGGTATGGTATGGTATGGTATGGTATGGTATGGTATGGTATGGTATGGTATGGTATGGTATGGTATGGTATGGTATGGTATGGTATGGTATGGTATGGTATGGTATGGTATGTGTGGTTTAACACCACATATAGATTACAAAGCCAGCCGCTATGGCCGAGATTCCATCCCTTATCCTTGGGCTCAGGATCCGAACGCCAAAGCAACTAAACCTTCGCGGTAAGTTGACCTCGGTTTTTGGAGTCTGAACACGCCAGATTCCGCACTGGCGAATATCTGCACAGACCGCCAACCACGCATGGTCTTTCCCAAGACGCGCGAGAGAAGAGCAATCAGAAAGCGTGTGGGGAAGGATGACGCAGACTCCGAGCTGCTTACAAGAGGTTAGGATGATTAGGTCGGATAGAGCCTGGAATAAGAGTTAACTGGGAGCACCTCACTGTAACCTTCGATTTCCACACTAAACCGCTAAGGGAAACGCGCAATTGAAGCTTAAGATAGTCTGTGAAGGGAAAAACTGTTCATGGTAGTCAGGTAGAAAAAGCTTTAAGGGAGCACATCGATTAAGAGCAACTACTGACTGGAGATCCGCTATGAGATGGGTATTATGATCAGAATAAAGTTAGGTTGGAGCGCATCTGGCAGGCACTCTCAGGTTATGAACAGACACTTACGGATATCCCTCGAAAGGGATTCGTTTAATAGTTGTATCCTTCCAGTAGTTCACCTATGAAAATGAAACCCGCAGGCTATTCAATATGATTTAAATTCAGTTGAGAACCGCCATCTATGGAAAGAAAAATGACAGGAGTAGCGTGCAGGCATAGAAATGGAGCAGCGTGGATTAGAAAGCAAAGATGTGTTAATGACATGCAATGGAAACAAAGAGGAGAGGAGGATATAGACTTGGACATATGGCATGCAGTGTGGAGGGCATAAAGTGAATGATCTCTCAAGGTAACTGAGTCTACTCTACGCAGGCTGC
The DNA here is from genome assembly GCF_055824585.1 of Amblyomma mixtum. Lineage (NCBI taxonomy): Eukaryota > Metazoa > Arthropoda > Arachnida > Ixodida > Ixodidae > Amblyomma > Amblyomma mixtum. The sequence goes on along the minus strand of NC_143021.1, from coordinate 177,708,108 downwards.
AGCACCCGAGTGTAGGCAGCCAGTCGGAAAAATGAGATAAATAATATTTGATGAGGTAGAGTGAAGGCGGCTGGCGCAGGAGAGGGTTAATTTGATGTTTATGAAGTGGCCTTTGTCCTGCAGTGGCCGTCATCGTGGCTGATGATGGTGATGAGAACGTGAATTCGAGCTAGGAGCGACAAACGTTTAAAAAATGAAATTGCATCATCCCTTCCTTCCTTCCTTCCTTCCTTCGTTTCTTTCTTTCTTTCTTTCTTTCTTTCTTTCTTGCTTTCTTTCTTTCTTTCTTTCTTTCTTCCTTTCCTTCTTTCTTTCTTTCTTTCTCTCTTTCTTTCTTTCTTTCCTTCTTTCTTCCTTTCTTTCTTTCTCCCTTTCTTTCTTTCTTTCTTTCTTCCTCTCTTTCTTTCTTGCTTCCTTTCTTTATTTCTTTCTTTCCTTCTTTCTGTCTTTCTTTCACTTTCTTCCTTCCTTCCTTTCTTTTTCTTTCTTTCTTTACTTCTTTCTTTCTGCTTTCACTTTCTTCCTTTCTTCCTTTATTCCTTTCTTTCTTTCTCTCGTTCTTCCTTTCTTTCCTTCTTTTTTCTTTCTTTCCTCCTTTCTTTCATTCGTTCTCTCTTTCTGTAGCAGAACTTTTTGACGGGTTAGTTGGTACATCGTCTTGTCTTTCTGTCTTTCCTTCCTGATTTCTTTCTCTCCTTTGTTTCTTTCTTTCTCTTTTTCTCTCCTTTCTTCCTTTCTTTCTCTCTGTCTTTCTCTCCCTCCTTCTTTCTTCTCTTCTTTTTTTTCGTTCCTTCTTTCTTTCTTTTTCTTTCTTTCTTTCTTTCTTTCTTTCTTTCTTTTTCTTTCTTTCTTTCTTTCTTTCTTTCTTCCTTTCTTTCCTTCTTTCTTTCTTTCTTTCTTTCTTTCCTTCCTTTCTTTCTTTCTTTCCTTCCTTCTTTCTTTCTTTCTTTCTTTCATGTCTTTATTTCTTTGTGAGCGCTTTTCCGGTGTGGGGCTTCAGAAACCGAGCCGTAGCCAAAATGTCTGACTTTAAGCTGCGTTGCGTAAGTCAGGAGTCAGCGTTAACAAATTAGGTGTGAGGCAAAGATATCTCCTCCCGTCTTAACAGACCAGATGATATCAAAGAACACACTACAGTCAGAACTGTTTTCTTCGAAGTCGGCCGTCCCCCTAAAGTGCTGGTCCGGACACCACCTACTCGTAGTGAGAGTTGAGAGAGTTCAGGGATACACCCCGTGGCACGAAGCCAAGAAGCCAAGGAGGAGAGTACGGAGACAAATAACCGAACAGAGTAGAATGAACTTCGCCAAGTTCTGCGCCGCGTGGCTGCGGCACAGAGGAGAGCGAGCCTCGGGACTCATATGAGCTGGAGGAGGAAGTGGATGAGGAGGAGAGTGACGTGGGTAGAGAGCGCGTCTCCTCCACTCCCAGCAAGCCAAAGCGAGCGAAACGCTGAAAATGAAATAATGATGAGCGTTTCAGTGAAAGGCGTGACAACCGCGCGGAATATTCATGAGGATTACATTATTCAACACCGCGGAACGACCGACCACTCTTTTCTTCACTCTTTTAGGGAAGATTTCCCTCTTGGAGGAAAATTCGATTCCTCAGGGCTCGAGCTTGAGGCGCGCGACCGAACCCCGAAGAGATGGCGTGGAGGAAAAGAAGTTTCTTGGAACGCGGACCAACTTTTATCTTTACCTTTTTTTTCCTGTTTTGTCGGTATATTTGAATAATCCCCGACTTTAGATTCTTACATGGCTGTTTTAAAGTTTGTTCTGTGGAAATAAAACCCCAAGAAAGCAGAGGCAAAGGCACGATTTGTAAATGGACCCACGCTATAGCCCGACCGTGAGAAAGAAAGAGAAAGTTTGCCTTGGAACCGACCACCCGGAGCTGATCCCGAACGAAATGATTATAAAGACACAATTCTTAAGACGTCGAGCGTTCGAAGAATTCTAATACGAGATGGCCCCTGCTTTGCAGTTTATGGTGGACATTCGTCTCGCCAAATCACGTCAGCGAGGTTTTGAGTGCCCGTGTAACGTTTGTTAGCATTTCAACCAGCCACACACCGCTCACGAAAAACTGCTCCCAGTGCTGGCTACATCTCGAACTGCGGCACTTCTCAATTTGTTCGTGGTGATTGGTGGTAACGATGACCGGTACAGGGGATTGGGAGGTCAGTGTGAGCTTACTTATACACGGTGTTTCAACTAAGACATTGCAAAATTTTTAAAAGCAGGCTTTTTTAGTTAGAACAGCGCTTTTCGGAATAGCATTGCCAGCGGTGTAGTGCATCAGGATACAGCGAAGACGTGCTAACTAGCAGGCTGGTTAAGTAATATTCAATAGTTAGGTTTTAACTACACTGATAGGCTCCTTAACTACCGAGAGGCGTGTAGCCCACCTTAAAGGGATGCTGAACCAAACTTTTGAAGCTGCTCTTTTACATGTACACAAGAGCTTGACTGCTAAAATTGATAAATGGGGCAAGCATTTTAGCGAAAAAAGGTAGATAGCATGTTTTTTCGCTATTTATTGCCGTATCGCGGCACCTGGCAGCCGCCTGTGGAAGCTGCGTCGAGACGTCATAACACCCGCGCGCCCGCTGTTCCCGCAGGAGCACGATTGCCATCGCTACTCGCGGGTTGTGCAGTTTTGCGTCGGATGTTGGGAACCTTATCGCTTGGTCTACCCAAACTGCAGTGTGACATCGCGCTTCGAGTGACGCGCCCGGTTGCCCGTCGGACAAGGGTGTCATGACGTCACGCTCTTCAGCTCACGCCGGCCGGGAGGGCTTGGCACGCGCCCATAAAACATCGAAAATAATACCATCCGTTGAAAAATATGCGAAGTGACGATTAGATTTCGGTGTAATCACATTCTGAGAATCTATCTTCAGCGTTTCTGTTCAATTTTAATATTTCGCTTCAGTATCTCTTTAACTAATGTCCATATCAGTTTTTAGCCTGAAGCGCTTTTTCACGTTAAACCCCATAAACCGACAACCAACCAACCAGTTTTCAGAATTTTGAAAACGCGATTACCCTCGGCGCTGTGGCCCAACAAAACTTGGCTATTTAGACGAGTTACGTGCTCTGGAGGGGTTGCTCTGCCTGCAAGCTTCCCGAAAGCGCGTGTATTTGGGCGCCATGTAGCCAAAATGTGTCGGGCCACAACGCCGAGAGTAACCACGTATTCGAAATTCTAGAAACTTGTATGGATTTTTCTTAAGGTGGGCTACACGCCTCTCGGGAGTTTGGTCTTCTCGTTTGCTGAGCCCACCGATGTAAACACTTGAGGCTCCCGTAGCTAACGCTCTTAAATCGAGCACTGGAGCAGTGTTGGCGGAGAATTTTTCGCCACTGTCTTCGCTTAATAAGCTCACAGTTATTTCAAATATCATGAAGCAAATAGCCCGCGAAAAAGAATTGCTTCAACAATTCGCGTTTTCAATTGTGCTTTTGCGTTGCTTGTTTCGTGGAATTTATATTGTTCCGTACTATCGCATCTGCTTTGCTCTTCCCTCCTGTATGTATTTCCCTCTCCTGCTTGGACATACAGAATGTCCGCAGTATTCAATAAATAAATAAATAAATAAATAAATAAATAAATAAATAAATAAATAAATAAATCGCAGGTATCATTGTTCTCTCGTACGTTAGCAGCTATCGCATTCGCTTTGAATGCTATTGCCATGCATGGACCCGCCACACATTAGTGGTGCGGGGGAGGTCTTCCTTTTCAACCTCAACCTGCTGTCTGCCTGTCATTCAGCATGGGTGAGTGGGGACTGTGTTTCTCCTTTGGTAGGGTTAAAACGAGTGCTCTACGGCGTGAGAAACGTCTTGACACGGACTTCAGTGTCTTCTCGTGCAGCGCGTTTGCGGTCAGTGTGTCCGAGACCATTCGTCCCATGTTCGATCTACGGTACACTTGTTGCTTTTGACTCCGCCCCCCCCCCCTCGTCACATACGTGAAGCGTTCAGAGCCCGACTCTCAGCCTTGATGACATCCATGATTATCCCGTAACGACTCATGTGTCATGGACCACGCCGCTGGCGTCTTTATCATGACTGCGAAGACTGCTATTGCGCAGGCGCAGTGGTTGGTGCGCCATCCAATCATTTTATGATGTTCCCTTCCAAAAGTTTCTTTAGACATTCCTCGAATGTCCATAAACTGTCTATAAAGTCTACAGACTTCCAATAGACAAATCCTATTGACAATCTACAAAGACGTATAGTCATACATCTGTCATTATGACACAAAAGTGACATCGCATAGATCCGTGGGATGCGAGATGTTAGTCTACAGACACTCTATAGATTTACGGACATGCATTTTAGAAGACTTTTGTCAATAGACAGTATATTTACTAAGAATAGAAAAAAGTATATATCTATAGGAACACGATAGAGTCTATAGAAAGTCTATAGACCATTTTTATATTTGTGCGGCATTTCAAGGCGTTTTGCGCCAACCTGCTGCGAGCGTGTACCCTAACTTATGACGACGGAGTTAGTCCGAGGCGCGTGGCACAGGCTATGTGCAAAGCATGTTCACGTGATTGCGGACGATTTTTGGCGAAGAACACTACAAACATGATTAATCCTTTCCCGGGGACCTTCCCCTTGACTGCCAGCGCAGTGAAAAAGTTGCGAATTGATTATGATCAATCGCTTGACATCAGAGAAAGCAATGAACAGTATGCCAGCCGCAAGATGAACGCTCATGTTGAATTCATGAGAGCAGTCAGACGTAACAGGCATAAGAGGCGATGAAATCGATCGTGGAAGGCTACGCGGTATACATAACGGTACAGTAGAGACGAAGACCCTGAAATCAGAAAAGGCTGCGCAAAGGTTCTATACTTACAGAGACGAAGACAAGTTAAATAAACGAGTGAAATCACAAGGTCGGAAATGAAACTTACGGCTCTAAACAGAGGGTACAAAAAAAGATAGCAGAAAGTTTAGCGTGGTGAGGCGCGGAATACAGTGCAGTAGCATTAGTTACGGTTGGTACTTAAGGTCCTTACGTGCTAAAGGCATTTAGACCAAAAGTCTTTACCCTTAAGGCATTTACCCTAAAAACTTCGGCCTAAACGGCTTTTCCCTAAAGGCCTTTACCCCGATGAAGGTATTTACCTGGAAGGCGCCACTTGGGTGGCGCCTTCCAGGTAAATTGGTAGGTTTTCACCCTTCACCCAGGTGAAAACCTACCAATGTACCACCAGGTGAAAACCTACCAGGTGTTCATATATGGCAGGTTACGCACAACCTTGTGGGTAGGTGCGCCTCCTGCCACAAAGCAAGCTTCAGGGACGTACAGTCGGGGACAAAAGTCTCCGGACCATGTGCTCGTCAAACGAAGCCAATAGCTCTGCTATTAGTTGGCGGCTGGAGACCACACTTCTGGAGTTAAAAGTTAAATTTTTGTTCTTTCATCTCTGCAAGTGCGGTCTCCAGCCGCTGTCTGATAGTAGAGCTATAAGCTTCGTTTGACGAACACGTGGTCCGGAGACTTTTGTCCCCGACTGTACGTATGCCCGAAATCGGGAAATGCGCCTTGTAGTGCTATAGCGCACTAAAAAAACGAAACGGCGGTGGTTAAAGGGCGTTGCAAATTTTCGGCTGAAAGATAGACAAAAAGGACAGGAAAGGAAGCGGCCATGCCAAATACCTCCTCCCCCCTTCCCCCCCCCCCCCCTTACGACGCGTCAAACAAGGACAGAGGGAGGATAAGAAGAAAAAAGTGA